>NC_058131.1:523166288-523540085 GCF_016433145.1 Gracilinanus agilis | reverse complement strand
GGGGGAGGGGGCCGGGAGAGGGGGCGGGGCGGAGCTTCTCTCAATAGCCAGGGGCCGGACTGGGCTGCGGGGAGGCGGGGAAAGGGGGCCGCCAGCCTTAGACCAGAAAGCTGAGGGAGGGAAACTGGGCTCGGTAATAAAATCTCGACCCCATCCGAATCCCTCCCTTATTCCGGGGTTCCCTCTTCGGAATCACAGGCTGCCTTTCAATACTCCTTCCACAACGCCCCCATCCCAAGCTGAGCTTCTGGGAGGTTCAGGTAGCAGAGTCCATCCCATCTCCTGGGCTCAATGGGTCCCTCCAGCTAGACTCTACCCGCCAAATGCCGGAAATGTATCCGGAGGGGGATTGGGGGAAGGCGGAGGCGGCGACATGAAGTAGAATCTCTCTTTCTCCCAATTCCCTCTATAACACTCCTAAATGCGGTTAACGTTGGAACCCCCTTCCACCAAACCCCCTACATCACACACAGCTCTCAGACACCCATCACATACAGGTTCCCGGGTATGCCCACGTATATGCTACTCACATCGCACTCAGATATACATCCAACACCTACATGGCACACACTGACACACCACACCGACCGGTCACACGCACAAACCATTCATACGCATGCACCTGGGTTTCTTATGCCTACACCAGCGAAAGCACAAATTCCATTCAAATAATATTTCAGGCTTCACTGTCAATCAGATCAGTGACAGACTGAAACAGACAAGTCAATAAATCAAGTCTAGAAGCGGTTCTAAGGCTGTCTATCACAAAGCCCCTTATCCCCCGAGACTCAATACTACACACTGAGGCTATAGATATTTCTCTGTCATAGAAAGATAAAGTTCCTCCTCTAAGGTGTTTGATTAGTGTGTCCAACGCTCCCAGTAGCTACTTGGAATTATGCTTCTGTTGAGAAAACGGATTCCTACAGCCTCGTTCCCAAACTAAACACTTAAATAGCCCCCACTCAGCAGACCTTTCCTCTCCCCTGCCCTCCAGAAGTGAGAAGCCTCGCATTGGAGTTGACAGGGACTCCAGAAAAGAGAGGTGCTAATGAGGGAAGGGCTAGGAGAGAGGAAGAGGGTGTCTGGGGAATAAGGGACCCCAGAGGTAATTATGGGGACACAGAAGAGAACAGAGAAGGGGTGTAATGGTAAACCTGAAAATAATGGACAAGGATTCTCAAAGTCTCTGTGATCCAGGCAAGTCGAACTACCATCTCTTGTACATAATTACTAATTTCCATTTTGGCCAATTGCTTATGCCATTCTCTCCTGGCTGAGGTGCTGTCTCTCTTTCTCCTCCCCTCTCCCCAGCCATTATGTCCTTTAAAAAAAAACACACACAAACCAATGCTGTCTTGGGTTGCATTAAGAAAAACCTAGCTTCCCGTAATAAGGAGGTAATAGTTCCACTGTACTCTGCCCTAGACAGACCACATCTGAAGTACTTGTGGCCACCACATTTTTGGACAGACAAGCTGGAGCTCATAAAGAGAAGGGCAACCCGTAAGGGAGAGTCATTTAACTTGTTACTCCCCCAGGCAATGCTCTAAGACAAGCTCCATTTGTTTTATAGAAGGCGTTTCCTCATTTGTAAATCCTCTAAAAGCATATATTGTATATGATATTTATATGGTGCTTTTCAAAGAACGTCTATTTATCCCGTTTGATCCTCACTACAATCATGTGAGGCAGGTTGTGAGACTATTATCATCCCATTAGACAGACAAGAAAACTGAGGTTTATGGAGGATAAGTGAGTTGTCAGAGGTCATAGCAGGAGCAAAACCAGGACTGGGGTCCAGTTTTTGTTTTTTAAACTGGGACAGTGATTTCATTGGCATTGAGGAAATCCTGGGAAGAACCTCCTTTCAGGGAGCACCACCTCATACCTGCTATTCCATCTGAAATGTGTAGTCTGGGTGGGTTGCCCGGGGACACTGAGAAGTCAGTCTGATAACACCATTTTAATAATAGCTAATATTTGCATGGTGCTTTAAGGTTTGCGAAACAAATTTTATCCTCTGCGAAGTAGATGCCATTATTTTTCTCATTTTATCAAGGCTCACATGAAGCCACTTCCCCAGGGTGATAATAGGGTTTAAGACTAGATTCGAACTTGGATCTTCCTGACCTCTGAGACCAGCACTCTCACTACTGAGCACCTAGCTGGCCCTAGAACTAGCCAGGGATATTGATACATCAGAGATAGTTCTTGACACAAGGTGTTTCTGACTCTATAAAACTTCAACACAAGACCCCAATTTATTCAAACTAGTACATTTTGCCCCCATATGCCACAGATTCAAGGCATGGGGGGGGGTGTAGATAACCTATCCAAATGAACTGCACTGGGATTTTGAGGAGCAGCCAATAGACTAGTTGGACTGAAAAACAGACATGGCCAATGTAGTGATTTGTTTTTCAGGAATATATATATATATATATGTATATACATATACATATATATATATATTTTTTGTGTGTGTGAAGGTGGGCTCCTCTTCTGACTGGGTAAAGAGTGGTATGATTAGTGAGTAAATGATAGGTATACAAAAAAGAGAATTAAACATTTTTTAAAGTTCAGAAATTAAGTACAAAAGATAATACAAATAAATAGAGCTGTTTTGCTATTAGCTTCTTAAATTACATATGTACTTATTAAAAACAAAGTCTAGATAAAAGTTCACAGTTTTTTATACAAGTCTCATTCTTTTTTATATAATGAAATATTTGCATTTGTTGATGATCGAATTTTCAATGGAAAAAAAGAAAATTTATTTGAAAAAGAAAGTAAAGTTTGTGAGGGAGAAGTGTGAAATAAGACTAGGAAGGTAAGAAGGAAACAGATTATGGAGGACCTTAAGTGGTAGATAAAGTAGTTTGCATTTTATTCTATAGGTTTTTGAGTAAGGAAGTGACTTAGTTAGATCTGTGTTGTAGGAAAATTATTTTAACAATTATGTGCAGCTAAGGGAAGAAACTGGAAGCAAGGGAATGATTAAAAGGCTTTTAGTCTAGACAAGAAGAGCATCTAGGTGACACAGTGGATAGAGTGTGACCCCTGGCAAATTACTTAAGCTTATTTGCCTCAGTTTCTTTATCTGTAAAATGAGCCTGGAGAAGGAAATGGTAAACCACTCCAGTATCTTTACCAAGAAAACCCCAATGGGGTCACAAAGTTTGGGAAAGGAGTAATCAACTTAAGAGCAACAAAAGTCTAAAGCAAAAAGCAGTGAAGACTGGAATTAGGTCAGTGACTGTATGAATGGAGAAAAGGAGAAATATGTGAGAGATACTATGGAGACAAGTGGCAAAACTTGGTTGTTTATTGGGATGAGGGTAAGAGAGAAAAGAAAAGTTAAAGATGATTCCTAGGTTATGAATTTAGATGATAAGAATGGTGGTATCCCTAATAGAAATGTGAAAGTTTTTTCTTATATATTTACTTTTTTTTCAAATTATATGTAATAATAATTTTAAACATGTGTTTTCCAAAATTTTGAGTTCCAAATTCTTTCATTCCTTCCTCTCTCCCCTCCCAGGGATGATAAGCAATTTGATCTGTGTTATATATATGCAATCATACAAGACATATTTCCACTTTTGTCATGTTGTGGAAGAAGACTTAAGTAAAACAAAACAAAAAACCCACAAAGAAAATAAAGCAGAAAAAAGTAAGCTTCAATCTGCATTCAGACAGACTCCATCAGTTCTTTCTTTGGAGATAGATAGCATTTTTCATCATAAGTCATTTGGAATTGTCTTGAATCATTGTATTGCTAAGAATAGCTAAGCCATCAATAGTTGATCATTGTACAATATTGCTGTTATTGTGTATTATGTTTCTCATCCTGCTTACTTCACTTTGTATCAGTTCATGTAGTTTTTTCTAGGTTAGAAATTGGAAAGTTTCTAGAAGTAATTTTCATATTCTACATGTTTAGTTTGTTATATGATTGGAGTTCAGGAGAGAGATTAGAGCTGGATATAAAAATCTAGAGTCATCTATATGAAGGTAAAATTTGAATATGTGGGACTCAATGAGATAGAAGGGAAATAAAAAAAGAAATTTAAAAAAAGAGATAGAAGGGAAATGAGCTTCTGCAGAGCCCTAGAGAACATCAGGCTTATGGGATAGGATATAAATGAAGAATGGATGAAGATTCAGCAAAAGAGACTAAAAAACAGGCAGAGAGATAGGAGAAGTAGGAGAGAGAAGTGTCATGAAAGCCAAGGAAGGAGTACCTGGGAGAAGGTAGGGGTCAAATCAAGGGTTTTTTTGTTTCTTTGTTTGTTTGTTTTTAAGGACAAAGTAAACCTGAGCATGTTTATAGGCAGTAGGGAAAATACTAGTAGGAAGGAAGAGAGTAAAGATCAGAATGAGGAGAGAAAATGATCCATGGGGTAAATTCCTAGAAAGAATAAGAGGGTGGAAATCAAGGATGAGTAAAGAGGTTGGCCTTCTTAAAAAGGGAGTGGTAAGACAGTTTGATCAGGACATACAGGACACAGAATACACGAAGGAGAATAACTAGCAGTAAGTAGGGAAAAGGAAGCTGGAGTCAGATTATAAAGGATTTGAAATGCCAGAATAGTTTGTATTTTATCCCATGTCCAATAGGGAGAGATTAGAACTTCTAAAGCAGGGGAATAACATGATCAGATCTCCAATTGGAATAAAAAGCACAGCTATGCACAGAGTGTGGGTGTTCCCCCAGGGCAAAGGGCCGGTAGTAGTGCTCCCCAACCTCCTACCTGGCCCAAAATCTGTCTGCCTATGATAAAAAGAGTATGTAAAGAAAAGATGGAGGATGAAGGGCTAATTGTTAATGATTACTTGGGAATTTCAGAGGGCACAATGGAATGGAAAGCCAAAGGAGGAAAGGATTTGGAGTAGGATTGAGTTAAATCAGGATAAGAGTTAGAGGAACCTTGGAGCCAGGGAAGAGGATTTTATCTCTGGTAATCAGTGACTGATTCACTGGGATTATGGTAGTGAGGAGTACATCTTTGCTAGCCTTAGGTCTTTTGATATTGGATCTTTGTATTGGATGACTAGGTTGGTATTTCTACTCCAAACTGTGGAGAAGTGGTAGTAGAAAATTCTATAGCAGGTCTTTGCTCCCCAAGGACTGGACTGAGCTAATTTGTGGCATTAGCATGGTAGTTATACTTCAAAATGTCAGGGCTTGAGGAACACAAAAAAGATAACCTATGTCTGAAGCATTTGTTCAATTCTGAGGGAGGCCTCGTTCCCCAGAGCAGCTGCCTTCTGTGGCCCTCTTCTCCCATTGTGAATTTTTTTCTGGAATCTCCACTTTGAGGAAGGGCCCAAACCGGTCATCCTTAATTTTCCAGATTTCACCACCCTGTCTTAGCTGCCTCCTTCTCTCATCACCTTTGTGGCCCCCTTCTTTCTTTGTTGAATTCTTTCTGCAAGTTTCATTTTGAGGAAGAGCCCAGACCAGCTCTCCTTCATTCTCTGAACTTTTAGACCATGACCACTTTAGGGTACTTCCTCCCCCTGTACTCTACCTTCTTTAGTCCCACTAAAATATAAGCTGCTAGAGAGCAGTTTTTTCCCTCAATTAAAAATTTTTCTCTCCTTTTCTCTTTTTATCCTCAGTCCTTGGGACAGTACCTGACATATAGTAAGCATTTAATAAAACACTGATTGACTCGACTTGACATGACTGGTCTGAGACTGCTCAAAGCAATATCTCTTCTTTGCCTGAAGTTTCAGTCATTCTGACTCCTAGTAGGATGTCTGAGACCCCATTCAGGACAGAATTAAATTCAGGCTTTCCTTGGTTCTTCTCAGTATGATGGTAACATGTCTCTACAGCCTTCTTTCACAGTGCTCCTTGTCATTTACCCTGATTGCTACCCGACTAGCACCCTACCCTACAGTAATTCAGACAAACTGAACTACTTCCCACCACCTACCTATGTATCATCATGCTCAGGTAACCTTGTTACTCATCCTTCTCTCCATCTGAATGCTATGTGTTCTTCCTCCTGAATTCTTCATGTATTGAATGTCTGGCTCTCCTTTGAGATTGAGCTCAAATATCATCTTTTCCACAAAAGCCTTCCCTGGTCTGCCTAGAAATTATCCTTTCCCAGATATCCCCTAGAATTTTGTATCTTTCCTATTCAATTTTTTTAAATTTTGTTTAATAGTTATTTGGGCACATCTGTTCTTTTTTATTAGATTGTAAGTTGAAGAGGGTAGAGACTTTATGTTATGGATTTTCTATCTCCCTTAGCGTCTGGCATAGTGCCCAATACATAGCAGGAATGAAGGTAGGAAACAAGCATTAAAAAAAAAAAAAAACTTGCCTTCTATCTTAGAATTGTTGCTAAGTTTAAGAAGGCAGAGACTCTGTGTTATGGGTTTTCTGTCTCCCTTAGTATTCAGCATAGTGCCCCATATATATATAATATATGCATATTATATATATAATATATATACACGGTAGGTGTTATTGTTATCTTACAGCCAGAGGCAAACAGCAGCAAAGTGCCATGGTTGGTGTCTGATTTGAACTAAAGTCTTCCTGACTCCAGGTTCAGTATTTTCTCCACTGTTCCACTAAGGCACTTAATAAATTGAATTGATCATTAAGTCTAGATCGAGATATTCCATGATCAAAATAACACAATTTCAAATTTTACTGATTAAATAAAAAAGAACTAAAACAAAGTGATAGAATCTATTCATCAAAAAGGCTTTATTAAATGCTTGCTCTATTTCAGATGCTGGGCTAAACATTGGTGATATATAAAGATAAAAGCAAAATAATCTCTAGCCTCCCAGAGTTTATCTTGTAATGGGGAGGCAACATGTACATATATAGGTATATATACAAGACATACAAAGCAGACACAAAGGAATCTTGGATGAGAAGGCAGGTTTTCCCTTCTTAAAACAAGCTTATTATTTGAAGCTTAGAAAAAAAGAGATTTTTAAGAATGTTATTTGTTCCTTAATTTTGTTAATTAATTAAATAAAAGTTAAACTTAGAAAGGAGACTTGTTAGGTAGTGAGAAAAAGGTTTCTCCAGAGTTTTATTTTTATAATGCCTCCCAGTTTCATTTCAAGTATTATTCAATTTACCCCTAAATCAGGCATATTTTTCAGGAACATATTTATCGTGTAAAGTGGAAAACAGCTAGGCAGTCAAAAAGTTCACTGAATTTAGTTATTCTCAACACAGAGAAGCCCTTTTAAGTAAGTTTGACATTATAGGTCTCATTTTTCTCTTTGGGATTGCTTAACTTTACATAATAGTATTCTTCTAGCTTTCACTTCTTGCTATGTATGCCTAGGGGTGAGTTGGGAGAGGAACCGGACAGTTTGGTCATTCTGCCTGGCTTCCAAGGCCTGCCACTATCTGGCCCCACCCAGTCTGACATTCCAGAACTCTCATACAAAGCACCTTCCATTCTCTGGAAGAGTCAGGTTTGTTAATGGGAAAATCCTACCGGAAAATCACCAGATGAGGCTTAAGAGGGAGGACTGAAGGGGCAGTAGGTAAACCTCTCTCCCCACAAAAAGATGGGTTTGAATAAAACAGCCTCTGATCTTTTCCACTCCCTGCCCCTTCCCGTCAAACAAACAACAATTGCCTTCTCTGTTTTGAGGAGGGAGAAGGGATGAGAACAGAGAACCATTGGCAGTCATTCATTCATGAAACATTTAAGGTCTATTATGTGTGATACCCTGTTGGATCCTTAGAAATCTACAAAGATAATTCAGGCATTGCCCTAGCCCTCTAGAAGCCCAGGAGGATGAGCATATGTACTTACACAAATAAGTATTACACCCCAAAGAACAAAAACATAGGGGAAAGTATAAACAGAGTACTCGGCAGGTCTGAGGAAGGAAGGCTCTTTTCTTTTTTACTGGGAGGAACAGTGACCCAGGGGCACTAATCAAAAACTTCAAGGATTTTCAAGTTTTGTCGAGCACTGTCCCAGTCAGCCGTGGGTGAACAAACAGCTTTGGAGGAAGGATATTTATCTTGCCTAGAAGCAGCTCACAGGAATTGTTCAGTTAAAAGCGATTCCTGCATGTTTTTTTCTAAGTCCTGTGGCAGATTAAAAGAATAAAAAAATAGTCCCTGACCTTAAGAAGTTTATAATCTCTTTGGAGAGCCTAAATAGAATTCTGTGAGGCAACTAAAGAGCAAGATATACCTATCCTTTAAAAACAACTCCCTGACCCTGACCAGCCCCTCAAGCTACTATCCTATATATCTCCTCCCTTTCTTTGCCAAACTCCTAGACCTACAGTCTTCTGGTCCTGAATCCTTTATTGTTGAATCCTGAATCACACATTTTCTCAAATTCTTGCAATCTGACTTCTATCCATCGCTCCAAGAAAATTATCTCTTAGCTGCTAAACCAATTATCATTTCTCCATCATTATTCTCCTGGACTCTCTCCACTTTGATTTACTGCTATCACCTCCTCTTGGTTTCTCTTTCCTTCCTCAGATTTCTCAACATGTTCCACCCCCAGTTTTCCTTCTGCCACCTACAACAATTGCTGGCTTACTTCTCCATCCCATTATGATCTCTCACTGCCTAAATCTGAGTTCTCTACAAAGTTTTTTTTCTGGACTTTCCTCTCATCTTCTTCTATGATTCCTCCCTTATTCTTATCTTTTCTTATAGGTTCATTCATCAACACTAAATTTCTATTTACAATTCTCACATATTCATATTCAATTTTAATCTCTCTCCTAAACTCAGTCCAAATGCCTGTTAGACATCTTTAAGCATCTCAAACTCAACATGCCTCAAACAAAACTCATTATCTTCCATCATAAATCTGCCCCTCTACAGGAGGTCCTGGGTTTTACATCTGGCGTCAGACACTTCCTAACTGTGCAACTCTGGGCAAGTCGATTAACTCCCATTGCCTAGCCCTTACCACTCTTCTGCCTTAGAACCAATATTGGTTCTAAGGCAGAAGGTAAGGGTTTAAAAATAAATAAACAAACAAGAAAACAAACAAACAAATAAATAAAGCTGCTCTTTTCCTAAACTTTCCTATTTCTGTTGAGGGTATTATCATCCTCCTAGTTACTGAGGTTTATAACCTTGAATTTTTTTTTCTACATATGGACACAATTAAAAAAATTTTTTTAAAACCCTTACCTTCGGTCTTGGAGTCAATACTGTATATTGGCTCCAAGGCAGAAGAGTGGTAAGGGCTAGGCAATGGGGGTCAAGTGGCTTGCCCAGGGTCACATAGCGGTCAACAGAATTTTTAATAAGAATTTTCTGACATTTTTCAGTCCATATTCTCTCTCTTCCTCCCACCCTCCCCCTCCTCAAGATGGCTGGCAATATGATATAGGTCATATATGTATTATCACACAAGACATATTTCCATGTTCATTGTGTTGTAAAAGAAGACACATATCACTTACACCAGAGGGAGGAAATAAAGTGAAGAATGGTATGCTTCAATCTGCATTGAGAATCCATCAGTTCCTTCTATGGCAGTGAATAGTTTTTGTTGTGTCGTTTGTTTGTTTTTTTTTAACATGAGTCCCTTGGAATTGTCCTGGATCCTTGCATTGCTGATAATAATTAATTCACAGTGGCTCATCATACATTCTTTCTATTATTGTGTACAACATTCTCCTGGTTCTGTTCACTTCACTTTGAGTTAGGAATTATCTTTAGCTCTCTTTAAAAAAAAAGTTTTAGTGATGCCCTCCTTTTAAAACATGGCTGTCATTTTTTAATGTACCCTTCCCCTGTAGCAAAGCAATAGTCAAGCAAAAGGAATCAATACACTGGCCATGTCTGGATGTTTATGGTCCATTCCTTACCTGTCGTCTACGACTTCTTTGATGCACCTTTATGATCAGTCCTGTGTCATATGAGAAGTCACATTGCATTCATCAAAATACTGAAGCCCTTCAATGTTGTTTTAATAAGATAAGTGTGTTATCGCTACCTCTTCTCTCCTTTATCCTTCTTTTTCACCATGAAACTTTTACTAAATCTTCTAGTTACTTGTCATTTCTCCCTTTTCAAATTACTTGATATTTTATTTAAGTACCAAAATGACTTACCCCACCAATTATGTTATAGGAATTCAGAGAAGAGATACTTCAAGCAAAGGTAATCTAGGACAGGCATCTATATACCTGACAATAATTCAGGAAGGTCTTTGAATCCTACCTCAGATGCTTACTTGACTAATTGTGGGCAAGCCACTTAATCTCTCCGGGCCTCAGTTTCTCCAACTGTAAAATGAAAAGATTGGACTAGATAGTTTTTATGTTCCTAATGTGAGAAAAAAACAATTTTCTAGAGATATCCAGAGCCTAAGGTGCCTGAATGTAACCTAGAAATGGTTCTGTAGTCTTTCCTATCTATCATTAACTTATTTCCCATCCTTTTTCTCCCTATCTTCCCTTGTTCTCATAAAAGCAAAAACAAAAGCCCTCCTTTCTCTCCCTTGCCCTCAAAATTTTATATCCCTTCTAGTCCTTAGTCCAGAGCACTTTACTTCTCTCACACTCCTTTCCACTCCATCAAGGAAACATGGGTTGTTCCCTTCCCCCCATGTCTTATCCCCACTCCCTCCCAGTGGCATGCCCTGCAATTTTAACAAGTTTATCCAAGAAATCCTAGATTCCTTTGAACACTGGCATTAACTTCTCCCAAAGTTAGGAAAGAGAGGAAGTATTTGCAACCAGTGCACCAAAAGGATTGTTAGCCTGAGCAGCTGCTTTACCCCAATTAAAAGTTGGACCATAAATAGGCCTTTGTTTCTTTTGTCTAACCCATTTCCCTTTTCTCTTTATCTCACTGTAACTCCTGCCTCTTAGTCTCCATTGGGAAGCTGTTAGGTCCACATGCCTGCTGGCTTGCTAGAAGGTTGGGTTTCTCTTCAGCAGGAGGGCCCTCTTCATCAAAGTCTAGTCAAAGTCTATTCCAGCTAACTCCACCCTTACCCTAACCCAACCTTCTCACCCCTCAAACGCTTGCTTCTTCTTTTTCCTCTCAAAGGGAAAAATAATACAGAAGTTCATTTCCCGATTTTAAAATTTGTTTATTTATATTGTGAAGAAATGTTTCTCTTTGAAGTGTTTTGAGGTTGCTGCTGCATGGGGAAAAAAAAAGATGAGAAGGATCAAGTCTGGCTTGTCTTGTTTGACAAGGAATGAAGGAGATAATCAGAGGAGATGTCTGATTGTTATGAAATGAGGAAATGCTTAACAAGAGCCCTTTGAATTGTTTAATTCAATAGGTAGTCGGCTAAGAGTAGTGAAATGAGTCCTGTATTTTGAATTGGAAGGCCTTGAGTTTTCTCCATCCTGACCCTTATTTTATATAACCGTGGCCAAGAGACTAAATGCTCATTCCCTGATTCCAAAATCCAGCATCTTTCCTCCTCTGCAAAATGAGGGAGATTTGGAGTGTAAGGTGCCTTCCAGACCCAAATGCTACTCTGTGTCTGAAAAGGTCCAATCTTGTCCTAAAAGAGGTTACAATTGGGCTAGGAATCGTGCCTTTCGCTCTAGAGAGATCCCTTAGCAACCCAAATCTCTTCCTTGTAAGGTAGGAGCTACTTCTCTTCCAGGGGATCCTGAGAAAATCCTGTGAGCTAATTATTGCTCATTGGGAAGATGTCAGACATGATAGCACAGGAACAGACTTCCCAAATAATATCCCTCTAGGACCTCCCATACCCCAGTGTTCATTCTGGCCGCTTTAAGTGGATGTGAAACTAAGGCTATTCTCTAGAAACCTCCAGCGCCGTAGTCAGGACAAGGACCAAGGGCTCCACCTACATCACCATGCTCTGGTGCCATGCTAGTCACTTACAATGCCTTGGAGAAGATTCCAAGTCTGCCATTGTCAGACGAATGGGACGGAGAAGTGGAAAGCCTGCTAGATTTGGTGCTTTCAGGTCATTTAGTCCTCCCAATTTCTACTCATAGCTCAGCCTTCAGAGTAACCCTAATCATCTGATTCCAACTCGTGATTTTAACTAGTGGGGTTAGAAAGATCTATTCAATTCAATACGGATTTGTTGGGTGTCTACATATACGAGGCAAAAGGGAGAGGGACTGCAGAGATGGACGTGAACAACACAAAGGTGGTGGAGTGGTATAATGTATTGTAAAGACTCAGTGCCATTTGGCTGTGTGACCGTGGGCAAATCCTGTCATTCTCTGGTCCTAGGTTTCATGAGATATATGGACCCTAGAGTTAGAGCTAGGAATAGACCTGATGGATCATCTAGTCTAATCCTCTCATTTTACAGATGAGGAAACAGGGAGATGATTTTTCCAAAGTAGCAAGTCCGAGAGACAGGTTTAACATCGGATTCCCAGATTCCAAATCCAGCGTCTTTCCTCCTCTGCAAAATGAGAGATTTGAAGTGTAAGGTCCCTTCTAGCCCTAAATGCCACTACTCTGTATCTGAAAAGGTTCAATCTTGTCCTAAAGGGGGTTACAATTGAGCTAGGAATCGGACTTTTCGCTCTAGAGAGATCCCCTGGCAACCCCAATCTCTCCCATGTAAAGGTTTCAGAACCTTAGAAATACAAGGGGGGTTTTGGGGGAGTTGTTACCTGAGGGGGTACACACGAAACATATGGCAGAATGAAGGATTCTATTCTCAGAAGAATGAACCTTAAGGGAAATTCAAGTTCTTTAAGGATCATTTTTGGGGTTCTGCGCTATTGTAAAAAATTGCGGGTGCCTTAGTTCATGTCTCGTTTTATTTTAAGAGTGCCGAGAATACAGGGGGAAAAAATTACGAGGCGAGACAAAAACCGAATCCCTTGCCGTGCTATTGTTTCCACAATGCCGTGACTCGGATTCGAACCGAGGTTGCTGCGGCCACAACGCAGAGTACTAACCACTATACGATCACGGCGAGCTAACCGGGACCCGTAGGTTTTGCTCGCCTGTTAGTCTTTTCTCCAGTGATAGACCCTCCCTAACTGTACGTCATTCTTCGTTCTGACTTCGGGGAGGAGTTCCAAACGCAGGCCGAAGCTGAGAGCGCAGGCGCAGAACTCCTGCAGAAGAGAAAGTCTGGCATTTATTTCTTGCTTGTGTCTCCGAAGCCACCGAAGGATTGTTACGCTTTGAACGTCTCGGACCCGAGGAAGGACCGTTTTTACTTAGCTAAGAAAGGGCTCCTCGGTTACAGGACTCTTTCCGGAATTCTTCCTAAATGCAGAATTCCCTCCAAGTGCTAGGAGAAAAAGAGAAATTCTGCCGTGAATCGTTATTAAGGGAAAACTCAAATAACCAAATAGCATTTATTAAGCGCCTAATGTATGATGATAGGCACTGAAGTCGGTGCTCGGCTAACAACTACAAAGAATGAAACAGTCCTCTCAAGGAGCTGGCATTCATACAAAAACAAAAATTGGGTCCCTAGAAAGCAGTCAAGAAGAGAATATTCTGTATTTCTTATGGAGAAAGCATAATAATAATGAGTAGTATTTAGAGAGCGCGTTAAAGGTTTCCAAAGCATTGTCTACCTCATTTGATTCACTCTCCAGTGTCTGTACGTAGGGGGAGGTATTGGGGATCAAATCTCACCCAACAAGCACTTATTAAGCGCCTACTCTACCACAGGCAGTGAGGTAGGTGCTGTGGGGTACAAATACAAAGAAAGAAGCAATCGTCCTAAGGATCTGATATTTTCACATAAACAAAAATTGGGTGCCTAAAAAAGGAGTCGAGGAAGATTTTCCTTCTTATGGATAAAGTCACAATAATAACAATAACAGCAACACTTAGCATTTATAGAGCTCTTTAAAAGGTTATCTCCTTTGATCCACCAACCAGAACCTGTGGAAGGTATAGGAGATCCAATACTATCCAACAAGTATTTATTAAGCGCATACTGTGCTAGGCCTTGGGGATATAAAGCAAAAACAATAGTCTCTGCCCTCCTGGAGCTTGGGGATAAAGCACACTCGTTGGTAAATACTAGTGAGATCTCCAGTCCTTTAGATATTACCAGATCACCAGATTCTCAAACGAAGACTGAGCCAGAACAGCCAAATGAGTCAGATTTGGAGAATATTTTAATGAACTTCTCATTTTTAATCAATGCAATTTATGCTGTTGTTTTTTTTCAAGATCATTTGTACATACCATAATGCTCTTAATTCCCTCTGTACACATTCATGTTTTTATACACATACTTTATACTTGTAGTTCATCAAAGAAAGATTTATCAAATCCAAATGCAAAAGGGACGCAGTCATTGTGCACTAGGACAAGTAGTTCCTACGCGTTAATTTCATAGCTTTTTCCCCGAATGTTTAACAATCTGCGCAATTCTAGGGGTTTCTTGTCGCGAAGTTCGGGATTGGGATAAAATATTTAAAAAATTTTTAGCTCCCTTGCCGTGCCATTGTTTTCCACAATGCCGTGACTCGGATTCGAACCGAGGTTGCTGCGGCCACAACGCAGAGTACTAACCACTATACGATCACGGCAAGCTACCGGGGAGCTGGCAATAAAATTTGTCACTCAGGCTTTTCTAAGTCTAAAGCACCGCCCCCTACTGCTGACGTGTTTCTCTTAGATCAGTGTGGTGCCTGGGCTCACGGCTTCCTTCCCAGGCTCTCTCTGGGATACGCAAGCGCGCGGCTCTCCAGTTCACTCGCTCTAGTTTTGCTCCACCCTAACGGGAGCAAGCGGGTCTGCTGCCTCCTCTGGTCGCGGGATACTTTCCCCTTCGCGTCCTGGAGCAAATCGGTTTGGACTTCGGGAGACCATTCCTGAATTGCTCCATTTTCTGACCCGAGATGAGGGTGGGTGAGGGAGGGGAGGATTCTCTTCCCTCGGGCAGCTGGGGGATAAGGGGCTGGGGTTGGTAGCGGAAACCCCCACGTGACCACTCGACTCGGAAAAGAGGGAGACCTGGCTCGGCCGGGCCACGTGGGCACAAGAGCTGGGGGGAGGGGAGCGCCAAGCAAGTTAGAGGAACCCTTCAGGCCGCATCCGACTCCCTTTGGAGTCTTGCCCTAGGGCATTTGGGAGGCTTTCTTGCGGAAGGGGGGGATGTGTGTGTGTGAGATGACAGGACATGGGCGTGCCTCCTCACTGAAGCAAACCTTCGTTTTTACCCCGGTTTGGTAATGAGCTTCCTGTTCTGACCTCGCAGAGGGAGCACTTTGTTGTACACTTCTTCCTGCTTCATTCATTCGTTCACTCATTCACTTTTAAAGCCCTTCCTTCACGACCCACCACTATCCTACCTTTCCAACCTTCATAGACCTTACTCACCTCCGAGGACTCTATGATCCAGGCACACTGACATTCTTGCTGTTCCTTATATGAGAAATCCCATCTCCCAACTTCAGGCATTTTCACTCACTGTCCCTCCCATTGCATGCAGCTCTCCCACATTTCTCGGCTTCCTTCAAGTCCAAGATAAATGCCACCTTCAAAGAAGTCTTTCCTAATCTCACTTAATATTAGTGCTTTTCCCGTGTTGATCACCTCCAATTTGTCCTACCTATAGCTTGACTGTGTATAATTGCCTATTATATCCTCCATTAAACTATCAATTCCCAGAGTTGGGGCCGTTTTGTTTGGGGAAGGGGGAGTTCTTTGTCTCCCCAGCCCTCAACACAGTTACTGAATATAGTATTAATAAATGCTTAATGAACATTGAAAAATAATCATTTATAAATGCTTCTTGACTGACCAATCCATTCGCTAATTCTGACTCAACAAGAGAACTGATCATACAATATTCTGAATCATAGTTATTTGTACATATTCATTTCCCCTATTAGTTTCCAGAAGGGAGACTGTCTCGTTTAACTCTCGTAGCGTTTCCCTCTTCCCCTTCCCCATCCTTCCCACACGGGTGGTTTCATAAATATTTGTTGTCCTTTCTCCCCCGATTCGTTCTCAGGTGGCACAGATTTCATAGCAGTCCCTCCCGGAGGGGGCTGCCGCAGGGTCAGTTTCAGTTTCACCTTCTTGTGCAGGAAAAGAATCGGGGCTGTGGGCTGACACTTCACGAAGGAGAGTGATTTTTATTTACGATGACCTTCAATGAACTTGAAAATGGCGAGACCAGAGCAAGTGATGAAATAGTTGAAAAGAAACGCTGGGAAGAACGTGCATTCGTAGCGCTCTGGTAGCTCGCCGTGATCGTATAGTGGTTAGTACTCTGCGTTGTGGCCGCAGCAACCTCGGTTCGAATCCGAGTCACGGCATTGTGGAAGCAATGACACGGCAAGGAGTGCATATTTTTGTTTCTTTCTTTTAAAAAACTTAAATATTAAGACATTTTAAGGCAATTTTTAAAATCCTTGACTTGAGCAAACCCAGTGTGTTCAGTGGCGATGATTTATTTCTTCCCTGTGCATTGTACACTTTAAAAAACCCCTTCATTTAGGTGTTTTTCTAACCTGTAAGTTTAAATTTTTCCACATAGCATCCTTGGAGAAATCTCTGTGTTCTTAACGATTCATTTTTTTTATCTTAATATTAAACATAAACAAATCAAATTTGCTAAGTAAGTATTTACATTTAATTTAACTTCTATTCATAAAGTATAAATTGTCTTCCAATAGGATTTTGTTTCATTCTCATCTCCTTTCCTTTTAAATACTGTTTGTAGTATACATTAAAGTCTTTTTTTTTTTTTCTTCATCTATTTTGCATTTTTTTCTATTCTTTATACTGGTTGGGGGACTTAATGCATTATAGTATACCAGCATATCAATGTACCACAATTTATTTAATTATATCCTTATATCAGACATTTAGTTTGCTTCCAACATTTGATAACTACAAATATGGCTGCTAATGAAATTCTTTTAACAGAAAGTCCCCATATAGAACAGTTTTCTTTTCTTTTCTTTTAATATTTTATATTTTAGAAAAATAAGCACAACTGATCACTGATCAATGTATTGAAAAAGTATGAAAAAGTGTAATCTATAACACCTGAGCCTTTTAGCTGTCACAAAGATGTGGCTTAGAGAATATCCTTTCTTATCACTTTATTCAAATTCTGTCACATTCACTTTTGATTTTTTGTTAGTTGTTCTTTCCATTGACTCTTGTAGTTATTGTGTGTATGTATGTAAGTGGGTCTGTATATATGTGTGTGTGTGTGTGTGTGTGTGTGTGTGTGTGTGTGTGCTTACTTTACTCTATCAGTTCGTGTAGATTTTTCCATGCTTCTCTGAATTCAGCATATATATTTTTTTACAAAATAGTAATATTCTGTTACATTAATGTAACAATTAGTGTAGCCATTCCCCCCATAGATGGATATCTACTTTGCTTCCAATTCTTTGCTATGCTAGTACTATGCTGCTTTAAATATTTTAAGGACTTTTTTTCTTATTAATGACTTCCTCAGGACATAAGCCTTACTAACAGTGTATTAGTATGTTTATCTTCCCATAATCCCTTTCAATACTGGCAATTGTCACTTTTTGTCATCTTTGCCAATTTACAGGGTGTGAGGAGAAACCAAAAAGATTGTTTGGATTGTCAGTTATCTTATTATTAGTAATTTAGAGCATTCTTTCACGTGGTTGTGAATATTTTGCAGTTCTTTTGAGAGCTGTTTGTTTATATCCTTTAATCATTTATCTATTGGGGAATAATTATTAGTCATATATATTTATTATTTATATATACTTTGGAGACCAAAACTTTATCAAAAAAATTTAATACAAAGATGTTTTTCCCTCATTTGTCTACTTTTCTTATCTTGGGTGCATTAATTTTGTCTATACTTTTCAGTTTCATGTAATCCAAGTTATCAGTTTTAGTTTTTGTAATTGCTTCTATCTCTTGTTTGGTTAGAACTGCATCTTCTATCCATAGCTGTGAGAAATATATGATCTGCTTCTCTTCTAATTTTTTTGTAATCTTATCATTATTGTTAAAATTGCATATCCATTTAGAATGTATTGAGGAGTATGGTGGAAAGTGTAGTCTAAAACTAATTTCTACCAGACAGCTTTACAGTGTTCTTTGCACTTCTTATCTGTTAAGGAATTTTTCATTAGGCAATTTATATTTTTTACTTGGTGAAGCACTTGGTTATTGAGTCCTATTGTTTCTGAACCTCCCTTGTCTAGTCTGTTGATCATTCTCTCCATTTTTAAACTAATAACTGGTGGTTTTGATGGCTGCTGCTTTATAATATAGTTTGAGGTCTGGAAGTGCTATTTCTCTTTCATCTCTACTTCTTTTCATCCTTATCTTGATATGCTTGATCTTTTGTTTTTCCAAATGAATTTTGTCATTTTTTAAATCAAGTTTTATGAAGTTCCTCTTGGTAATTTGATTTGCATAGCATTAAAAGTATAAATTAATTTTGGTGTCATTATCATTTTATTTATATTGGCATGACCTAACCATGGGCACAGAATATTTTTCTAGCTTTTTAAGTTGTTCTTTATTTCTTTAGGGAACATTTGTAACTCAATCTATACAAGTCTTTAGTATGTTTTGGTAATAATAATAACAATAACTAACATTTATATAGCACTTACTTCGTGTCAGGCACTATGCTAAATGTAACACCAGAAATTTGTCCAACCTGCAATAAAAGAACTGAGGCAGAGCTCCCAGCCAACAACTGTTTATTAAAGGGACCTGCCCTCCTTCAACAAATAGGATCTCAGACCTTCCTCAAGATCTGAGACCCTTCCTTGCTCCATAGTACAAGTTTTATAACCCAAGAGACTCAGACATTCCAGATACTGTAGCATAAAATACAAATTCTCATTGTTGGTCCCAGGCCATCAGAACTACCCTCTCCCCTCACTGGCCCATGGAAAGAGGGCAATGGGCCTGTGGTGAGGCAGATACCACCCAATGTTGGGCAACATAGGGAAATGCAAAGGGTGAGAGGCTCCTCAAATAACCAGGGGACTTTCCATAGAGGTTTATGACATCTATATCATTTGGGACTTAAATGGTTAAGGCGTATGGTGGAGGCCTTTGGTTCCAACCAAGGCTAGAGGTCTGGAGGTCTTACTCATGAAGCCCAGTGGATGGAGGTCATCTAGCTAGGACATTTTGTGGTCAGGCAAGTACATACTCTGACAAGTTTAAAGTCTAATATAAAAAAGAATCTATATGTTTAAAGTCTACTATAAAGAAGAACCTTTTTAACTTAATCTAATTACTCCTAATTATATTATATTAGGACTGGTTGATTATTCTTTTTAAAATTTAAATTTATTTATTTGTTACATTAAAATATTCAGTTAACTCTCTCCCTCTCTCCCCCTCCCCATTATAAAAGGCATGATTTGACAAAAATATATATGTATATGTAAAACTATGTCATACTTATTTCTATTAATCAGTTCTTTCTCTGGAAGTGGCCATGCACAAGTCATTCCTCAAGCAATATTTCTGTTGCTGTATATAATATCCTCTTGGTTCTACTTATTTTATTCATAATTTCATGTAGGTATTTCCATGTTTTTCCAAAATTAATCGGTTCATCATTTCTTATGGCAGAGTAGTATTCCATCACAATCATATACCACAACTTGGTTAGCCACTCTACATTTGATAGGCATCCCTTCAATTTCCAGTACTTTGCCACCACAGAGAGAATTACTATAAATATTTTAGAGCATATAGGTTCTTTTTCTTTCCATTGTTCATCTTAGGAAATAAAACTAATAGTGATATTGCTGGGTCAAAAGGAATACAATTTTATAATTCTTTGAGCATAATTCCACATTTCTCTCCTATATGGTTGGATCAGTTCACAATTCCAACAACAATGTATTATTTTTTCCCATTTTCCCATATTCCCTCCAACATTTGTTATTTTGCACTTTTATCATTTTAGCCAATCTGATAGGTGAGAGATGATGTCTCAGAGTTATTTTGATTCGCATTTCTCTAATCAATAATGATTTAGGGCATTAAAATATATAGTTATATATAGCTTTGATTTCTTCATCCCAAAACTGTCTATTCATATCATATCTTTTGACCATTTATCAATTGGGAAATGACTCATATTCTTCTATATTTGACAAAATTCTCTATATATTTTTAAAGACCTCTATCCAAGAAACTATGTATAAAAATTACTGTATATACTTAAGTATTTATTTATGTATGTTAATACAAAAGAAATAATCATTTCCTCTATGGAATCACATTCAACTGGATAGTACTGATTAAAAATTAGCATAGGGATAAAATAATTGATTTAGCAATCAAGTAGGGGTCAACTCAGATAGAGTAATGGTCCAAGGGTCAAATTATTCACACATAAGCACTTTATAATTATTATCTCATTTAATCCTCACATCAACCCTGGGAAGGTAAGGTGCTATTATTATTCCCGTTTTACAGATGAGGAAACTGAAGTTAAATGAATTGTCCAAGTTCACATAGCTGGTAAATGTCTGAGGTCACACTTGTACTCAGATCTCTCCTGTCCCAGCCTCTGGTGCTCTATCCACTGAACCATCTAGTGAAAATTACTGAAATTTAGAATAATTGTATTATACAACATATTCTTATGTTAGGTCCTAAGATGGGAAAATACCTATCCTTTAGCTAGCCAAAATGGGCATATTAATTTAACACCTCAGAAATTATTAAGAATCTTCTATGTAAATGTTACCAAGTTAGGCTTTGAAGATAAATAAGAAAAATGGACTAAGTCCAGCTCTTACAGAGTTTGAAGACTACTGGGGGATACAATAAGTACAAAAATAAAATAAAATTAAAAATTTGAAATTTAAAAAATTTGAAAAATGAAAGTTGAGGTGGGAGAGAACTCTTAATAACCATGTGCTGTGAGAACAGAATGAATGCTGGTTATAGACTGATTCCATCCTATAGACCACCTATTTTGTTAAAGTTTGAAGAACTGTGCAATTGTACGATCTGCCGTTGAGTTTCTTATATATCTTCCATAGTCCTAATAAAGTTTGAACTTGAAATTAAATAATAGAGACAGAACATCTATACCCTCATCACCTAAAACAGGTCTCACAGAGAAGATAGTGTGTGTTAAACCATATTACAAATCTAGGGCTGAAGTTTTGAGAGTAATCAGATAAATTTTTTTCTCTGGTATAGACCCTTTTAATCTGTCTCAGATTGAAGATGAAATTTGTGAGGGTTTTGTGAGCTTTAAAAAAAAATTAGTAAATTCAGTTCTATCATTTAGAATTTAAGTGAAACTAGAGTGATTTCTAAGTATTTGGTTTTCCTAACAGACAGGAGACTAACCACCATGCCATGGAAGGGAATATAGTAGGGAATATAAAGAGTGTTTGGTTTCTCTGTCTTCTAGAAAGTGGTTAGGAAGTTTCCGTGGGAGAGACACTCTCCATTATAGTGAGCAAGGAAGGAATTCTCAGTTAGGTGGCAAAGTGGATAAAGCACTGGACCTAGAGTCAGGATGAAACCTTAGATGAAATCCTGCCTCAGACACTGTGTGATTCTGAGTAAATCATTTAAAATCTCTTTGCCTCATTTTTCTCAACTGTAAAATTGGGATAACAACAGCTCCCACTTCCTAGAGTTGTTGCGAGGATCAAATGAGATCAGATCTGTAAAGACCCTGGCACATAGTAGGCACCTAACAAATGTTTATTCTTTCTTACCTTCCAAAGGGCACATTTGGGTGAAATGGGAAGAGCTGGGGGGTACGTTCTCCACCTGAGCACTATGTATTGTTCTGAAAAGTCCAAGTCCAGTGCTTTCTACTACACCGCAAGATTTTTCACAATAACTTATTTATTTTATGGCCAGTATTATGGCCATATTTTATGGCCAGCACTAAGCTTTAGAAAGTTATTTTCTTACTACTACCCTATCAGATAGTTAGTACATTACTCTTATTTTTCAGATGAAGAAAATTGAGACTGAGAGGGGTTTTGTCATTTGTCCAGGGTCATGCAGCAAGTTCCTGAACAAGGATTTGAACATAGATCTTCTGATTCAAAGTCCAATTTTATTTCCATTCTATCTCCTTGCAAAAACTTAAACTTAAAAAAACTTCCATAAAAGGAAGAAATATCAAAATGCAGGGGGGAGGGGCGATGGGGAAAGGAGAGGACTTCTTGCCAAAATAATCATGATGAAGTTTTTAAGTGTAATGAAAAGGATAGAGATCTGTTATCTCCCAGGGACTCAGGAACAAGCAGCAACAACTGACATCTTCTCCACCCATCTTTTCAGTACTTGATGCTGGAAATTTGGAGTCTCTTGTGGGATTTAATATTTTTGCTTTCAACCCACTCCTTTGCTTATTCTGTTTTACTAGCTGTGTTCCTAGAATCAGAGGATCTTTAGAATTATATGTAACCAGAGATGATGTATTCTAAATCTTCTCATTTTACAAAAAAAATTAATAATAATAATAATAATAATAGTTTATCTTTATAAAACACTTGCTATATGGCACTCATGTATTAAGCACTTTATGATGATTTTTCATTTGATTCTCATAATAATCCTGGGAAATAGTTATTAGCCCCATTTTAAAGATGAGGAAACTGTGGCAAACAGAAATTAAGTGACTTGTCCCAGAGTCATATCCACTGCGCCACCTAGCTGCAAATCCTATTTCTTGTCCAAGTTGGGGAGCCTATGGAGAGCCAGAGGATATGTGGGCCCTATGTCAAGTAAATCCAACTAATGTCAGATTAGTTAGTGAGAGTCTTGGTATATGACCCCATCTGTAATGTAGCTGACCTTTGACTTCCATTTCTTTTCTAGAGATACTTTCAGGAGACCAGGCAGGACCTTGGCCAAAGCAAATCCATTCTCCCTTTAAGAATTCTTTACTTTTTTATGTATCATAAATTCTTTGGCAGTATGGCAAAACCTATGAACCACTTATTTTTTTTTAAACCCTTACCTTCCATCTTGGAGTCAATACTGTGTATTGGCTCCAAGGCAGAAGAGTGGTAAGGGTAGGCAATGGGGGTCAAATGACTTGCCCAGGGTCACACAGCTGGGAAGTGTCTGAGGCTGGATTTGAACCTAGGACCTCCCATCTCTAGGCCTGGCTCTCAATCCACCGAGATACTCAGCTGCCCCCACTACGAACCACTTCTAAGAATAATTTTGCTTAAAATCCATAACATAAGACACATTGGATTACAAAAGAAGCCAGTTTTATTGAAATAAAATTTATCAAAATATTTTAAGAAAAGTTCACAGAATCTAGACTAAAAAAATCTCTGTGCTAGTGCTACTTATAATGATATGGTATGATTCTAAAGTAGTCAGACTGATTTTCCCTCCTTCTTTTTAAACAAACTTAAAAATTAAAAACAAAACAAAAACTATTCTTTTGAAATTGCCATGGAACCACAAGGGAAAATTAGCCTCATTACTTTATGGTCACATTTTATTACCCTCATTTTGCTCTATCCAGCCCTAGCCCCCCAGAAAAGAAGCCTAGACTCCTAAATCAGCAGACCAACTTTAATCATTTAGTTTCCTTACTCACAAGACTTGGCTTCTTTTGATTCATTTGCATTCTGTTTCCAAAACTATCACTGAATAACTTCGAAAGAAAATAGAATTCTTTTAAACGGATGTCCAAGAGAATGTTGGGTGCTATCCAAAAGGACAAAAAAATTGCAGTTTCTAGCACTGAAAATAGGTATAAAAGAGAAATTTCAAAGAATTTTTCAAAAAAGCAGCATCCTGTGAGGTGGTGTGAATTAGAGGAAAGAATATCAGGCTTAGAGTCAGAGAACTTGAGTTGGAAACCTAGTCTATCAGGCCAGATTTTTATACCTCATTTTCTTTTCTTTTTCCTTTTTTCCTCTCCATTATAGTGGAGTCAGGTCTTCCACTACAGGATAATCTTTGCTCTCAAGGATCTCCTAGTCTAATGGGGGAGACAATTAGGTACAAACAAGGTTCACAGAGGATAAATTGGAGTTAATTAAGAGCAAGAAGGTCCTAAGATTAAGGGGGATTGGGAAAGCCTTCTTCTATAAGGTAGGATTTTATCTGGGACTTAAAGGAAGCCAGATTTGGGCAGAAGGGATGAGAAAGATGATAGTTCCATGTATGGAGGAAAACCAGTAAAATGATGAGTCAGGAAAAGGAGTGTCTTGTGAGGAATAGCAAGGAGGTCACTGCCAATGGATCATAGAGAATGTGTGTGTGTGCATGTGTGTAGGAGTGGTAATTGTAATGTATAAGGAGACTAGAAAGGTAGAGGTAGAGGGGTTAGGTTAGGAAGGGCTTCAAACACCCGAGAATTTTATGTTAGTGATAGGGACATACTGGAGTTTATTGAGTTCTAGGGAGTTGGAGATAGTAGTAATATAGTCAGACCTGAGCTTAGAGCTGAGCAGAGGAAGACTGACCCTAGTGAGGGACTTGTATGAAGTAATGAGATCCCGCATCAGGATGGTGCCAATGTCAGAGGGGAGAAAGGGAGATTTTATGAAAAAATTTGGCAGTGGATTAGACATGGAGGATGAAAAAAAGTGAGGAGTGAAGCATGATACATAGGTTTTGACTCTTTGTGACTGAGAAAAAGTGGTGGTATCCTCAACAGAAATTGGGATTAGAGTGGATAGAGCACTAGGCCCCGAATGGGGAGGACCTGGGTTCAAATATGACCTCAGACATTTCCTAGCAGTGTGCTTCTGGGAAATTCACTAAACTCTAATTGCTTAGACTTTGTCCTTCTGTCTTAGAGTTGTTACTAAGACATGGATGTCTTAGTAAGGATGTAAGGATGATTAAAAACAAAAATGAAAAAACAGTAATAGAGAATTTGGGAAGAGGGTAAAGTTGAAGAAAAGGGAAATGATGAGTTCAGTTTTAGATAACCGCTTGCCCAAAGCCCATTGGTATGGGAATACCTCCTTATTGGTGGAGATGAGGACCCTGCCCTTTGTGAGAGACAAGAGAGTATCAGTCTTCACCAGTCCCATTTGGGATTTTTCAGGGAAAGTCCCCTTTGAGGACTCAACAAGTTTCAAGTCTTCTTTGAGTGTCAAATCACTTCAGATGCTTCTGGCTTCCAGCTTTGAAAGGGAAAATGGAAGAGGCCAAACCTACTTCAGTTTGCTGAAGGAAAAGATTCTGGGAAGACATGAGAGGAGTTGGCAATCTCTATCATATTCCTATATTCAGCTTGCTACACTAGTATCTTTGGCAAGTTTTCCTCATGGATGAGATTTTGAACATTCTATCTTAGCTGATCTGAGTTTTCTCTTTCACTCTATATTGCCTGATATATATTCCCTGATGCATGCCTTCTCTGAGTTTTCATTTGTATAAATAAGTTTTCTTTAAAAAAAAAGAAGAAATGAGTTTTCCTTTCTATTAATCATTGTAGAACTAGTATTCGGTAGGGAAGGTATCAAATCTTGAATATAAAACTTCCCCTTCTCTTTCCCCCTAAATGACAAAGCAATAAGAAGTTAGAATGAACCTGATCATGTCCCTGAGACAAATAATATTTAAGGGAGCAAGTAGATATACTTTTCAAAAATTCTTACTTTCTGTCCTAGTAATGACTCTAAGACAGAAGAGCAAGGGCTAGATAAATGAGGTTAATTGATTTGCCCAGAGACACATAGCTAGGAAGTATCTGGGGCTACATTTGAACTCAGGTCCATCTTGACTCCAGATCTGGCTCTCTATCCACTGAGTCACCTAGCTGCCCCCAGGGAAATATACTTCTATTCCTCCCCCCACCCCCTTCACCTTCCTACTTCCCCTCCTTGCAGGAATTAGTTTCTCTTAAAGAAGAGTGGGAGAAGTAGAGGGAGGAAAGGCTAGAGATGTCTATTCTACCTTCCTTTAAACCACATAAGCACCCCTGGAGTGGGTGCTCTCAGGTCTCTCTACACATGGGGTCATCTCTCTCTCTTGCTACAATGTGTATGGGACATCCAGTTTCAGATGTCCAATAAGGTTGTTAAAGATAGCATTCAGGAAATCAACCAAGTGATTGGGACTGGATAATTAGATTTGAGAGTCATCAGCATAGAGTTGATCATTGAATCCATGGGAGCTTATGAAATCACTGTGTGAAATCAGTCCAAAGTGAGGAGAGAGTAGGGTTCAGGACAGAATCCTGTGGGACCCCTTTGGGTATCAGGCACAATATAGATGAAGGCCCAGCAAAGGGGAAGGCATGGTCAGATAAACCGAAGGAGAACCAGTAGAGAGGAATGTCATGAAGACCTAGAAAAAAAGAGAATATCTAGGAGAACAGGGTGGTCAACAGGTTGCAGAGAGGTCAAGAAGGATGAGGACTGAGAAAAGGCCATTAGATTTTCCAATTAAGAGATCTTTTAGCAACTTTGGAGAGAGCAGTTTCAGTTGAATAATAAGATTAGAAGTCAGACTGTAGGGAATGGAAAAGAAATTGAGGAGTAAGGAAGTGGAGACACTTATTATAGATGTCCTCATGGAGTTTGGCCTCAAAAGGAAGGAAAGCATGGGATGTTAGCTTGCAGAGATAGATGAATCAAATAAGAGTTTTTTTGAGGATGGGAGAGACAGAGACACATTTATAGGCAATAGTGAAACAGGCAGTAGACAAGGAGAGACTGAGATAAGAGAGTGGGTATGCTAGGAAGGGTAGTCTGCTGGAGAATGTGAGATTCCTTGTGCATGTAGAGGTTTTGGCCTTGGCAAACACTCATGTGAGACTTGTGAAGGAGGTAAGGGCAGCAGAAAACATCTAAGTGATGTGAGATGAGGAGGAGGAATGAGGGAGCTCTCTGTGAATGACCTCAATTTTTCCACTAAAATATGAGGAAAATTCTCAAATAAGAAGTTAGGGATTAGGGAAGCCATGCATTTACTTTGGATCCACTTATATGTATGCAAATTGTTTTCTCAAATATATACAATGTCATCCCCCTTATCTTTTGACCTAGCAATACCATCTTTAGGTCTATACCCCCAAAGAGATGAAAGAAAAAGGACCTATATGCACAAAAAATATTTATAGCAACTCTTTGCGGTGCCAAAGAATTGGCAATTGAAGGGAATGTCCATTAATTGGGAAATAGTTGGATAAATTGTAGGATTTGGTTGTGATTAAATACTATTGTACCATAAGAAATGATGTGCAGGATTCTTTAATAAAAACCCGGGAATACTTATACGGACTGATACAAAATGAAATGAGCAGAACCAGAAAAACACTGAACATGGTAACAGTAATATTATATAATGATCAATGGTGAATGACTTAGCTATGACTTAGCAATACAATGATCCAAGATAATTCTGAAGGATTTATGATGAAAAGTACTATATTTCAGAGAAAGAAATGATAGTCTAAATGCTAATCAAATCATACTTTTTTTACTTTCTTCATCATTCTTGGTTTTTTTTTTTTTTGGTTTATGTTTTCTTTTGCAACATGGTTAATATGAAAATGTTTTGCATGATGATCCGGGGCAATTCTGTGGGACTTATGAGAAAGAATCACATTTGGAAAAAGAACTGTGGGCATAGAAATCCAGAAGAAAACATATGACTTATCACTTGTTTATATGGGTATATGATTTGGGGTTTTGGTTTTAAAGGATTGCTCTTTTATCAAAATGAACAATATGGAAATGGATTCAAGTGATAATATATATATATATATTGAATCCATTTCCCAGTGGAATTGCTTGTCAACTCTGGGAAGGGGGAGGGATGAGAGGAGGAGGAAAATATGGATCATGGAATCATGGAAAAAATAAAATAAAATAAATAAAAAACTTAGTAAGAGAAAAATAAATAAATAAAAATAAACACAAAACAAAAAAGAAATGTTTTGCATGACTATACATACACAATTTATATCAAATTACTTGCCTTTTCAAGGAGGAAGGGGAGGGAGGGAGAGAATTTGGAACTCAAAATATTTTTAAAAGTAAAAGATTTTTGTTTACATGTAGCTGAGAAAAAATAAATGAAAAAATAAAAAGAATCTAAACTCCTTGAAAGCAAAAGCTATTCTTATCTTTCTATCCCCAGACATAGTAGGTACTTTAAAAAATGCTTGCCAGTTGGTTGATTGATTGATTGGTGTCTGCTGAGTGGTAAGACTTATACTTACACAGTCATAAGCACAAGTTGAACATTTGGGGAGAAAAATTTAAGTACAAATTGTCATCATAGTTTTTCATTGAGTGAAACAGAACACTTCAGTCATTGAATATTATATCAATCATCTTTTTATCCTTGTAGCAGTATAAAATTTGATTCTCATAAGGGCTGAGACAGAAATAACTTACACCTCAATTTCTTCATCTGTAAAATTCCAATGAGAAATTGGAATGCATAAATTTTAAAATCCCTTCTAGTTCTAACTCTTTGCTCTTAGGAATAACTTCTCAAGTATTTTTGTTTTATTTTGATCTCAGTCATGACCTGCTTTAACTTGCTTTGACCTAGCATGGCTCCTCTGTCCTTGGTCAGTCTGATGTCTCTTTGCTTCCAGGGGCTCGCCATTTTAGTGCCTGATATAGTTTCAGACATCAGACTGGCTATAGTTCTTTCAGAGCTCAGAATTTTGAAGGTCAATCCATCCACCAAATCTCAGCCACTACCGTAACAAAGATTAAAGTATTGCGCCATCACACTTGGCCAAAGAAATTATTTTGAAGGGGTAGGGATTGGGGGATGATGGTGAGATACTAGCTTAGACTGAAAACTGTGATGTTTGTTAACAAAGCCTCCATCCTGCCTTCTGGGCACTACTCTTTAGAATTCTATTTGGGGGGGGGGGTCACCCACAGGAGGGCAGCACAGACTCACATGATGGTAGAGATGGAGGCGACACCGTGGGAGGATAACACAAGGGCGAGGCTTGGTGGATTGGGTTGTAGATTCTCATTTGGGTTAGGTTCTCATTTGCCCACTAATTGTCCAACTTTATGACTTGGGTAATAGAGTCAGTAGTGGGCACTTGGTGGGTCCAAAAAGGCTCCTAATCCATCTGACTGGAGGTGGGGAGATGAGGATTCTTGGTCTTGATGGGATAGCCTCATAAGAAAGAAAGAGTTGGATAGCATGGAGTGGGGAGGGAGCTTAGATTCCAGGCTCTTTTGTGAAGGCTTAGCAAAGAAGCAGCATTGGATCACATATCTAAGAATATTGGACCTGGAAAAGGTCATTTAGCTCTGTCTTGGAAAACGTGGAGATGTTTTCCCTCTTAGAGTTTAAGGACATTAAAAAAAAAGTGTTATTAATGCAATGGATAGAGAACCAGTCCTGGCGTTAGGAAGACCTGAATTCAAATGTGACCTCAGACACTTCTTCGCTATGTGACCTTGGGCAAATCACTTAACCCTATTTGCCTCAGTTTCCTCATCTGTCAAATGAGCTGGAGAAGGAAATGGCAAACCACTCCAGTATCTGCCAAGAAAACCCCAAATGGGGTCATGAAGAATCAAACACAATTGAAACAACTGAACAAAAATAGTTAGGGGCTTTTCCTTATATTGAATTGAAACCCATAATACCATAGGAGAAGGAACCTCAGAGACCATCTTATCCAAGGTGTGTTCAAAGAATTCCTTCTATGAGGTTCTGGACAAGTGGCAATTCAACCCTTGTTGGAAGGGAAATCTACCACTGAGACGGTCCGTTCCACTTTTGGACAACTCATATTGGTAGAAAGTCTCTTTCCATCAAGCCTAAATATACTTCTTTGCAACCTCTATTTGTTTCTCTTATTTATTTATTTTTTTCTGACACAAACAAGAACAAGTCTAATCCTTCTTTCAGGTACAGTTGTTGCTTTTCAGATGTTTTTCAGTCATGTCTGACTCTTTATGACCCCATTTGGGATTTTCTTGACAAAGATACTGGAGGGCTTTGCAGTTCCTTCTCCAGCTCATTTGACAGATGAGGAAACTGAGGCAACCAAGGTTATGACTTGCCCAGAGTCATGCAGCTAGTAAGTGTTGGAGACAGGATTTAAACTCAGGAGGATGTTTCAGGTACTACCCTTCAGTTTTTTAAAAGAAAATGATCCTGTCCTCTCCAAATCTCCTTTTCTCTAGGTTAGAGGTCCCCAGCTTCTTCAACCCAAAGTCATATGTCCATCTCTTGAGGCCCTTCAGAATCCTGGGTACTTATCACTGAATACTTTCAAGCTTATCAAAATATTTCCTGAAATGTAACATCCAGGACTGAACAGAATACTCTAGCTAGAGTCTGGCCAGGTGAGAGTAGAATAGGATTATTTCTTCCCTCATTCTGGACACAGTTCTTTCAGTGAAGCCTAAGATCACATGATGAGGTAGTCAGGTGGCAAAGTGCTTAGAGCACTGGCCCTGGAGTTGGAAAGACTGTGTTCAAATCTGACCTCAGACATTTACTAGCCGTGTGACCCTGAGCCAATCACTTAACACCTGCCTGAATAAAAATCATTCTAGTATCTTTGCCAAGAAAACACCTCGGACAATTAGTCTATCGGGTCCCAAAGAATCAGATATGATTGAACAACGAGATCACATTAAGCCTTTTTTTGGCTGCCATATTACATGGGCGATACACTTATTGGGGTTTTAATCAACAAAACACCCAGACTATTTTTTCAGATTAAATGCGATTCAGCATTATTATTATTATCCTCTTCTTCTGAAATTGATTTTTTAAAAAAAGTATAACACTTTATATTTTCATCTTACTACATTTGGTCCATTGTTTTAACAGATTAAGATCTTTTGGGATCTTGATTCGTTCATTCAACATGTTACTCTTCCCAGGTTTATGTCATTTGCAGATGTGAAAATCATGTCATTCATGCCTTTAAGGCATTTATAAAAATGTTAACAGTGCAGGGCTTTGGAGCAATGCCCTGGAGCACTATGCTAAAAACCTGTCTCTAAGTTGATATTCACTAATGACTATTTGAGTCTGGCTGTTCAAATTGGTTCAGTTCTACCTAACTTTATTATCATTCAGACAGCAGTACTCAAAATATTTTTTATCTCAGGACCACTTTACACTTTTTTTTAAAAACCTTTATCTTCCATCTTAGAACCACTACTGTGTATTGGTTCCAAGGCAAGATCGGTAAGAAGCTAGGCAATGGGGGGTTACGTGACTTGCTCAGGGTCACACAGCTAGGAAGTGTTTGAGGTTAGATTTGAACCTAGGACCTCTGGTCTCTAAGCCTGTCCTCAATCCAATCCCTACCTAGCGGCTCCAGTTTTATATGTTTTTGCAAAGAGGCATTATTTAGCTTCAGAGAAGACAGCTGGATTCTTATTTGCTTCTGCATTTATGTGTTGTGATATGTCACTTTGGTTGAAATATGTCAAGAAAATCTGATTGCACACAAATGCGTAATTGGAAAAGGGAGGAGTATTTTAATAGGCAAATAACCTTTTAGTATTATCATGAAAATAGATTTTACTTTGTAGAATCCCAGAAAGGGTCTTGGGGATTCCTAGGGTTTGTGGGCCACACATTAAGAATGAATCATCTAGACCTTTTCTCTCCATAGTGTTTATAAGAAACTCGTCAAAAACTCTATATTTACAACTTTTAATCCTGACCCATTCTGCATAAGACACTCATAAATGGCAGAGAGAATGATGGTTGAATAATGAGTACCTCCATGAGGGACAGAGTTGGCAGGAAAGCTTTGGAGGGACATTCTTTCTTCCTACTTCTAGAATGAGACACATGATTGTAGAAGCTTTGGGACTGCTTCCAAGGATGAGAAAGAGACACTCTCTTGCAGTGACAGTAATTCAACATGTCCCTGATTTCTAGCTTGCTTCTCTAGAACACTTAGGCAAATTTTCCTTGAATTAGATTGGAACTTTTCTTCTGGTTGAGCTAAGATAGATTGTGCTTATGGAGGAGTTCCTTCACTCTTTTGTATTTTCTGGTGTATTCTAATCTGTAGAACTTCTCCAGTTTCTCTTTGCTCTCTTCTTAGATAAATCAGTTTACTGGAGACTTATTATTTGTAATGCTCTTTTGTGTAACTAGCATTTCATGGGAAAGAGTTGAACCTGTATTTCTAAGACTATGATAACTTCCACCTTTAAGAGAGAGCAACTGGTGAGGTGACTTAAGCCTAAAAAAAAAAATCATGCCCTTAAATGGGTAATATTAAGCGGGGGAAGATAGGAAAAAAGTTAACTTTCTTAGCATTCCACTGAAATCATTCTTTCTAACATCTTTCTACTCAAGCAAATTTCCTCTTCTGAGCCAAATTGAATGCTGATTCCTATTTGCAGTTCTTAGTGCTCTGTTTGACATGATTGACCATCCCCTCCTTGAAACTCCCTTAATGATCCCTAGCTCTATATTTCACTGTTTCCTTCACTGTCTCCAAACTGTTCCTTCAAGGTTCCTTGGAAATTCAAAGCAATGGTCATCAACTAATTTGCAACCTATTCAATTCCTATGGTAAAATTCTATCTGCTAATTTAATATATGATAATTATAATTAATATAATATTTAATTAACACATAATATGTTATATTATTATAGAACAGAATACAGTAACAAAGAGAAGAATAATTTAATAGTAAATAGAGCACTTTTATAAACACTTGCTATATGCTAGTCATAAAACTAAGCATATAAATAAAAGCAAGCAGACCATCATATCATCTGCAAAGAGTGATAGCTTAGTCTCTTCATTGCCTATTTTAATACCTTCAATTTCTTTTTCTTCTCTAATTACTACTGCTAGTGTTTCTAGTACAATGTTAAATAATAGAGGTGATAATGGGCATCCTTGTTTCACACCTGATCTTATTGGAAAGGCTACTAATTTTTCCTCATTACATATGATGCTTGTTGATGGTTTAAGATATATACTATTTATTATTTTTAGGAAAGGACCTTCTATTACTATACTTTCTAGTGTTTTCAGTAGGAATGGGTGTTGTATTTTGTCAAAGGCTTTTTCAGCAATCTATTGAGATAATCATGTGGTTTTTGTTGGTTTGCTTGTTGATATGGTCAATTATGTGGATGGTTTTCCTAATGTTGAACCATCCTTGCATTCCTGGTATAAATACCACCTGATCATAATGGATAACCCTCTTGATCACTTGCTGGAGACTTTTTGCTAGTATTCTATTTAAGATTTTTGCATCTATGTTCATTAAGGAGATTGGTCTGTAATTTTCTTTCTCTGTTTTTGATCTACCTGGCTTTGGAATCAGTACCATATTTGTGTCATAAAAGGAATTTGGTAGGACTCCTTCTTTGCTTATTATATAAAATAACTTGTATAGTATTGGGATTAATTGTTCTTTGAATGTTTGATAGAATTCACTTGTGAATCCATTAGGCCTTGGCGATTTTTTCTTAGGGAGTTCTTTGATGGCTTGTTCAATTTCTTTTTCTGATATTGGATTATTTAAATATTCTATTTCTTCTGCTGTTAATCTAGGCAATTTATATTTTTGTAAATATTCATCCATATCACCTAGATTGTTATATTTATTGCCATATAATTGCGCAAAATAGTTTTTAATGATTGCCTTAATTTCCTCTTCATTAGAGGTGAGGTCTCCCTTTTCATCTTTGATACTGTTAATTTGGTTTTCTTCTTTCCTTTTTTAATTAGATTTACCAATACATTGTCTATTTCATCAGTTTTTTCAAAATACCAGCTTCTACTCTTATTTATTAATTCAATAGTTTTTTTACTTTTGATTTTATTAATTTCTCCCTTGATTTTTAGTATTTCTAATTTAGTTTTCATCTGAGGATTTTTAATTTGTTCATTTTCTAGTTTTTTAAGTTGCATGCCCAATTCGTTAACCTCTACCCTCCCGAAAATTTGTTAATATATGCACTCAGTGTATATATTTTCCCTTTGGAACTGCTTTGGCTGCATCCCATAGGTTTGGGTAAGATGTCTCATCATTGTCATTGTCTTCAATGAAATTATTAATTATTTCTATGATTTGTTCTTTCACTAAATTATTTTGGAGAATCATATTATTTAATTTCCAATTAGTTTTTGGTTTGCCTCTCCATGTATTCTTACTAATAACTATTTTTATTGCATTATGTTCTGAGAAGGTTACATTTATTATTTCTGCTTTTTTGCATTTGTTTGCCATGTTTCTATGCCCTATTACATGGTCTATCTTTGTGAATGTTCCATGTGCTGCTGAAAAGAAGGTGTATTCCTCTTTGTCCCTATTTATTTTTCTCCATATATCTATTAACTCTAATTTTTCTAGGGTTTCATTCACCTCTCTTATCTCTTTGGTCTACTTAAAAAATCCTGGAGAATCAACTAAAAAGCTAGTAGAAATAATCAACAACTTTAGCAAAGTTGCAGGATATAAAATAAATGCACATAAATCATCAGCATTTCTATATATTTCCAATGCAACACAGCAGTAAGAGGTAGAAAGAGAAACACCATTTAAAACTACCCTAGACAATATAAAATACTTAGGAATCTATCTACCAAAACAAACACAGGAATTATATGAACACAACTACAAAACACTTTCCAAACAATTAAAACTAGATCTAAACAATTGGAAAAACATTAAGTTCTCATGGGTAGGACAAGCTAACATAATAAAAATGACCATTCTACCCAAATTAATTTACTTATTTAGTGCCATACCTATCAAACTACCAAAAAACTTTTTTACTGAATTAGAAAAAACTATAACAACATTTATTTGGAAGAACAAAAGATCAAGAATATCAAGGGAAATAATGAAAAAAAAAACGTGAAGGAAGGTGGCTTAGCAGTGCCAGATATTAAGCTATACTACAAAGCAGCAGCCATCAAAACAATATGGTACTGGCTAAGAGATAGGAGGATCAGTGGAATAGACTTGGGGTAAGTGATGTCAGCAAAACAGTGTACGATAAACCCAAAGAGCCCAACTTTTGGGACAAAAATCCACTATTTGACAAAAACTGCTGGGAAAATTAGAAAACAATATGGGAGAGATTAGGTTTTGATCAACATCTCACACCCTACACCAAGATAAGTTCAGAATGGGTGAAAGACTTGAATATAAAGAAGGAAACTATAAGTAAATTAAGTGAACACAGAATAGCATACTTGTCAGATCTCTGGGAATCGAAAGATTTTAAAACCAAGCAACAGTTAGAAAAAAATTACAAAATATAAAATAAATAATTTTGGTTATATTAAATTAAAAAGGTTTTGTACAAACAAAAACAATGCAACCAAATTCAGAAGGGAAAAAACAAACTGGGAAAAAATCTTTATAACAAAAAATTCTGACAGAAGTCTAATTACTCAAATATACAAGGAGCTAAATCAATTATATAAAAAATCAAGCCATTCCCCAATTGATAAATGGGCAAGAGACATGAATAGGCAATTTTCAGATAAAGAAATCAAAAGTATCAATAAGCACATGAGAAAGTGTTCTAAATCTCTAATAATTAGAGAAATGCAAATCAAAACAACTCTGAGGTACCACCTCACACCTAGCAGATTGGATAAAATGATAGCAGGGGAGAGTAATGAATGTTGGAGGGGATGTGGCAAAATTGGGACATTAATGCACTGCTGGCAGAGTTGTGATATGATCCAACCATTCTGGATGGCAATTTGGAATTATGCCCAAAGAGCAATAAAAGAATGCCTGCCCTTTCATCCAGCCAGACTATTGCTGGGTTTGTACCCAAAAGAGATCATAGATAAATAGACTTGTACAAAAATATTTATAGCTGTGCTTTTTTGTGGTGGCAAAAAACTGGAAAGCAAGGGTATGCCCTTCAATTGGGGAATGGCTGAACAAATTGTGGTATATGTTGGTGATGGAATACTATTGTGCTCAAAGGAATAATAAACTGGAGGAATTCCATGTGAACTGGAAATGCCTCCAGGAACTGATGCAGAGTGAAAGGAGTAGAGCCAGAAGAACGTTGTATGCAGAGACCAATACACTGTGGTACATTCGAATGTAATGGACATCTGTACTAGCAGCAATGCAATGACCCATGACAATTCTAAGGGATTTATGGAAAAGAACGCTACCCACATTCAGAGGAAGAACTACAGGAGAGGAAACACAGAAGAAAAACAACTGCTTGAACACTTGGGTTGATGCGGACATGATTTGGGGATGTAGACCTGAAAGGACCACACCAATGCAACTATCAATAATATAGAAATAAGTCTTGACTGACCGCACATGTTAAAACCAGTGGAAATGCGAGTTAGCTGGGGGAGGGGGGGAGTTTGAGGGTGTGAAGGGGAAAGTAAAAACATGAATCATGTAACCATGGAAAATTTTTCTAAAAATAAAAAAAATTAATTATAAACAAACAAACAAATAAATAAAAGCAAGACAGTCCCTGCCCTCCAAGGGCTTACATTCTTCTAATGAAGGAAGATAGCACATAAAAGGGTCTTGGATGGCAGGGTGGGGGAACCCAGTTGAAGCAGCAGTGGCTTAGGGCTTAAAGAGTTTGCAATCAGATAGAGCTGAATTCAAATCCAGCCTTAGACACTTCTTAGCTTATATCCTTGGGCAAGTTACTTACCTCTGCATGCTTAGGAGACAGCTAAATGGCTAAGTAGATAGAGTGGAGTCAGAAAGACTTGAGTTCAAATCCAGCCTCAGGCACTTCCTAGCTGCAACTCTGTGCAAGTCACTTAACCTGTGATCACCTGATAAAAAGGATCCACTGGATCCATTGGAGAAGGAAATGACAAACCACTCCAATATCCTTGCCAAGAAAACCCTATGGATATCTATGGTCCTTGGGGTCACAAAAACATGACAGAATTTAAAAAGGATCAAGAGGATGGAGAGAGTATATTTCATGGCTGGAGATTTCCAGGAAAGATGACACAGACCTGGAATGGAGCAAAGTTCTCATATGTTGGAACTTTCTCCAGTGAAACTTTGTTCCCTTATCACCTTGGGGACTTGAAGATGTGCTGGAGAGCTCGCATCAAGGATACCTTGCCCTTTTTCATCATTCATTTTGATTTTCATAGATTAAATGTTTGTAATTAGTTTTTACTTGGGTAGGAAATTGTCCTATTATTCATTATCTGATAAAAACAAAGTAACAAGGTGACATCACATATTTGCATTACGCACAGAATCACTCTGGTCATCCCACAGATGGTCCTTTCTGCATGCTTGAGCCAAGTGCTAGTTTGATACCAAGACTCTGCAAGTGCATATGCATCAGCCACACTCTGAAACTCTGCTTAGTTAGAGAAGATTACATAATAGCCCATGTGTAGAATTGTGAAGTAGGCAAATTGGCTTGGGCGTTTTTTCTACATCCCTCTCTTCTCATTCTTGAAGTCTCCTCCTTCTCCTCTTCCAACCTGCCTACAGTGCTCCAAAATCACTTCTTTCTATTCCCCATGCTGCAATCAGAATTCCCTTTTCCTCAAAGCCTTGATATCAAGGGTTGTTATTGGAGGAAATTATCTCATAAACGAATTCACACAAGAGCATGAAATACGAGAAATTATTAGAAATAGCTTTCTCTCCCCTTGAAAAACTCTTGAGGGACAAAGTCTTAACTCAATCTGGAACTCAAATGGAACCAATCTCTAATGGTAAAATTTTAGACAGTCAGGCTATTGAGGGAGAGAATTGGGGACATTGGGGCTATCTTTATGCCTCCCATCACGTACCACATGAGTGACCATCTATTCAATATATCTATAAAACATATCTACTGTGGAATATGAAACTATTAATATTTTAACGAACATAGCAACAAATACATAAAAAATCTAAATAATCATTTTCAGAGGAAAGTTTGATGTTTGCTTTGGAAAGTCCATGAAAAGTGAACCAAAAAGTATTTTAAAAATATGAACTTTTATCCCTGGGGATTAAGATGGATACAAAGCAGAGCTGAAGGAAAACCCTTCCACTTTCCATTATTAGTTAAGAAAAATCTTAGATTTAGATATTACTAAGCACCAGTAACTGAGGGAAATCGAAGAAGTCAAAGTACTAGGGGTGGGGAACTTAAAGCCTCCCTGTGGCCCTGGCCTCATTGCATTTGTCCTTGGGACAAACATAATCATAGCTGACTGTTTTGTTCTGTGGAAGTCTGGGTGGAGTTAGGTTAAAAAGAACCTGACCTTTCTCTTTAGAGACCAGGGCTTTCCCAGGCCTTCGGATCTGGTGGAATTGGATCCAGAACTAGGAGTTCCTTGAAAGGGAGAGAGGAAACCCCATAAGCTTCTAAGGACTGTACAGTTGTGTGTTACATTTGCCAACACAAAAAGAGCTGTTATGAATATTTTGGAATTTCTGCTCATCAAGGAGGTCAAAGGCACGAACATTTTCATCACCTTTAAATTAGTATTCCAAATGGCTTTCTGTATTGGTTGACCCAATTGACAGCTCTACCAACAGTGTATTTGTGTCTGACAGACATTCTAGAGCCCCTTGAAACTGGTTACATTTCTAACCAAATTTGTTTTGGGGAAAAAACATCACATTTCATAGCCTTCAGAAACCCTTATATTTTCTACCTATGTAAAAATTTGAGGGAAGATTTTATTTTCTCCTCTAGGCTTATCTTGTTTAGCAGGTCTCTTTCTTTTTTAAATTAAAACAAAAATTTATTATGTACTTAACTTTAAACAAACAACAAAGTCAAATAAAAAATACATTACAATGATTTATACTTTAAAATAGTTTCTATGTATTATATGACCACAACAGCGTGTTAGTTATTTTCTCCATTCCATTCTCTGTTAACTCATATCTATATTTGTATATATATTTTTCCTTTTATGTAGTCCTAGTTAATATGTATACTTTTATGGTTCTGCTTGTTTTGCCTTGCATAATTCCTTATTAGTTTTTCCACGTTTCTTTATATTCCTCAAATTTATCATTTTAATGACTTTGCTATATTCCATTACATTGATAGACTACAGTTCATTAGCTATTCACCAACTGTTGGACATTTAGGCTGTTTCCTATTCTTTGAAGTTCAAATAATTCTGGTATATGCATTTTTAATGGTACTATTTTTTCTTTAGATGGCATGGATCCCCGACAATGGAATTATTTGATCAGAGTATATGATTATTTTTGTGGCTTTTGTGTACTGCACACTAAAGATATTCTACAAATTTTCACAGCAATGAGCAGAATGTTTTTCCACAATCCCAGCATCATTGAATTTTCCTTCCTTCCTTCCTTCCTTCCTTCCTTTCTTTGTTTCTTCCTTTCTCTCTCTCTCTTTCTTTCTTTCTTCCTTCCTTTCTTTTTCTTTTTCTTATTCTTTCTTTCTTTCTTTCTTTCTTTCTTTCTTTCTTTCTTTCTTTCTTTCTTTCTTTCTTTCTTTCTTTCTTTCTTTCTTTCTTTCTTTCAATACAAAGTAGTATCATTACAAGAATAGCTACAATGAATACAAGGCTGAAGAACAGTAAGCGCTGGGCAGTTGGAGTTAAGTGACTTGCCTAGAGTCATACAACTAGGAAGTATCTGAGGCCAGATAGAATGAATTTCTATTAAAAAGTATTTTTCTAACAAAAATTTGCCTTTTTTCTCTCTTATCTTTCATGCTACTCTCCTCCTCTAGCCACTGGGAAAGCAAGAAAAAACAATGACCCCATTTACAAACATGTAACAGTCAAGCAAAACAAATTCCTGCATTAGCTATGTCTGGAAAAAAAAGCCTCAATCTGTACTTGTGAGTCCATCACTTCTCTCTCAGGGGTGAGTAGTACAGCAATGTATTTTATCACTTCTAGTCATGTTAGTAGGTATATTGACACCAAGAATGATGGGAATGGTAATAGAATAAGGATTTATAATGGGATATGAGCAATATTTGTTCTATTCGTAACAGTAGAACAGTATTGAATGCTTATTTGATTTTCAAGGAATATTTGGTGATTGATTGGTAGTATGCTAGGTACAACTCTTCTTGACCCCATCGACCAGTTCATGGGATTTTCTTGGCAAAGATATAGGAGGTTTGTTATTTCCTTCTCCAGTGTGTCCCCATTTTGCAGATGAGGAACTGAAGCAAATTGATGTTAAATGACTTGCCTCGGGTCTCACAGCTATTAAGGCTAAATTTGAACTCAGATTTTCCCAAGTGCTCTATCCACTTACCACTTAGCTAAGTGTGTAATGGAAATTTTGAGGTCTCTGATCTAAACTTGCTGTGGAAGTTTAGGGGTCTTTCAAACTACATTTCCCATGGTTCCTGGCTTATGTAACGACGTAGATAGTTTGTAATGACATGGACCAGAGGTTAAAAATGAGTGGCTGGGCTTGCACTCTCTCTTTTCCGGCTGAAGCAGCATGGTGGCGGAGGTAATGGTGGGTCTTTCAAACTGACTTAACATGGCACGTGGCTTTATTTTTCTAATGGCTACCAATAAATCTTTAAAAACCAAAATATTTTTAAATCTATCCTTTTATATCCATTTTATTTCTTACATAAACTAGTTGTGAATATGTTAGGGAGAGTTATTAGATAAAAGAGAGCAGCTAGGAGCAGATCCCTAAATAAGGGTCACTTTGACTTTGCCTTTCTCTGTAATATGAGTAAGAAGAAGCAAAATGATAGGTAGGTTATCAGTAGTAAATTTTTCCTTGGCTTTGCACTGAAAGGCTTACACAGCCATCCTTTATTGATCGCCATGACTACTTGACTATGACCAAGAGGAAGAGCAATTGGTAGATCTTCTATTTTTAATGTTTTCTAAAATTCCATTCACTTCCTTTACTTCTTTCTTGTTTATTTTTTGGTTTGATTTTTCTTAAACCCTTTACCTTCCAACTTAGAATCAATACTAGGTATTGGTTCCAAGTCAGAAGAGTGGTAAGGTCTAGGCAATGGGATTAAGTGACTTGCCCGGGGTCACTTAACTAGGAAATATCTTGGGTCAGATTTGAACCCAGGATCTCCCATCTCTGGACCTGGCTCTCAATCCACTGAGCCACCCAGCTGCCCCTTTTGGTTGGATTTATTTAGATCTGAAAGGGATTTGAAGTCTCCCATTATTATAGTTTTACTGACTCCTCCTGAAACTCATTTAATTTCACCTTTAAAAATTTGGAGGCAATACCATTTGGTGCATATATGTTTAGTATTGATATAGATAGGCTTTTCTCAAACCCCTTGACTCATTACATTCCCATTCTGGAGTTTTAGGGAAAAAATTTAAACAAAACTCAAGTATGGCTCATGTCTAGAATCCCCTCAATTCCTTAAAAGATGTACTAAATGTTCAAATGTCTGATATTGGAGAGCTATTTATTTCTTTCCCACTAATAAAATGCTGAAAATGCAAAAGACTCATAAGAATTCATTGATAAATATTTAAGAGATGAAACAATAACCCATCACTTATATTCTCCTGATGGGCAAAAATTGGTGTGTAGCACTGCTGAAAAAAACATTTCACATTCACATTCACATTCACATTTGCACTGTTCAAGAAACTCACAAAGTCCAGATCTTCTATCCAACCAGATGTCAATAGCTCCTTCCTCCTTAGCTGTAGAATCCTATTTTATTTTATATTATTTTATTATGTTATATTATATTTCTCTTATTTATTTATTTTGTTGTTATATTATGTTATATTGTTTATTATAATATTTTAGTTCCTTTCTCCTATGTGAAGCTGTTGTAGAAATTTCTGTGATAAAGTCTAATTTCTCAAACATTTGGAAAACTGTCAAATTTATAAGACTACAAGCCATTTCCCAATTGACAAATAGTTAAAGAATATGAACAAGCAATTTTCAGATAAAGAAATCAAAGCTATCAATAATCATGAGAAAAAATGTTCTAAATCCCTCCTGATTAGAGAAGAAATGCAAATTAAAACAACTCTGAGGTACTCCCTCACTCCTATTGGATTGGCCAGTATGACAGTAAAGGAAAAAAAATAAAATAAGGGAGAGGACCTACTTGTATAAAAATACTTATAGTTGCTCTTTTTGTGGTGGTAAAGAATGGGAAATTAAGGGGATGTCCATCAACTGGGGAATGGCTGAGCAAATTGTGGTTCATGTTGGTGTTGGAATACTATTGTGCCATAAGAAATGATAAACAAGATGATTTCCAAAAAAAGCCGGAAAGATCTGCATGAACTGATGCAGAGTGAAATAAGCTTGGCCAGGAGAATGTTGTATGATGATCAACTGTGAAAACTTGGCTACTCTCAACAAGGTGATGATCTGGGACTATTCTAAAAGAATTATGATGGGGAATGCCATCCACATTCAGAGAAACAATTGTTGAATTAGATGGATGCAGATAAAAACATACTGTTTTCCACATCAGTGTATTTATGGCTTTATTTTGGGGTTTTGTTTTTGTATGAGTGTGCTCTTACAACAATGACCAATATGGAAGTGTGTTTTGCATGATAATACATGTATGGCCCAGATCAAATTATTTACTATTTCTGAGTAGGGGGAGGGAAGGAGATGGTTTGGATCTTATAATTTTGGATAACATGTTGAAAATTATTATTACATGTAATTGGGAAAATAAAATATATTTGAGTTAAAAAAAATTAACAAAAAGCCTGTCCTTTTCTAAGGATCAGATTCTTCCAAGAATGAGTAGAGTATTCCTGAACCCAGAGCCATGACTTTTTATGGGATATAGTATTTGTAAAATACTTCACAAACCTCAAAGTATTATATAATTGTCAGCTATTATTGTTTTGTGGAGATGTTATTATTCAGTTATATCCAACTTTTTGTGACTCTGGGGTTTCCTTGGCAAAGAAACTGGAGTGGTCTGCCTTTTCTTCTCTAGTTTATCTTACAGATAGGAACAAACAGTTGAGGCAAAATGTAACTTTCCTAGGGTCAAATATCTAGTGTCTGAGGCAATATTTTAATTCAAGGAGATGGATCTTCCTAATTATAGGCTCAGTGCTCTATCCACTTTGACATCTAGTTGCTTTTATATCTAGAATCTAGGTACTATCCAAGGTTTGGGCCTTTATCTGAGTTTCTTTCTTTATCCTTGTTTTTCCTTTGTTCATTTGTTCATTCATTCATTCGTTCCTTTCTTCCTTCCTTTTCTTTCCTTTATATATCTTGACTAGGATTCCTTGACCCATGATGATGAAGGCAGCAAGAGCAGAAAGCTCTGGTAGAAGGTATACTAGGAAAAGGATTAGCCTTTGGAGTGTTAGTGATGCTGATTAAGGATTTATAGAAACATAACTTTGGACTTTGCAGAACTTAATTAGTCACAAGAGTTGCTTCACCAAGCAACATTGAGGACAAGAGGGCACAAGTGAACAATCAATATTTAATGGTAAGGGGAGGATAAAGCTCAGCACACTCTCATTTAGACTGGGCATTGAGTACCTACAGCTTATGTTAATAAAGTTTATGACCTGTGGAGGAAAACCCTCAGTCTGCTTGCTTATGCACATGTAGGACTTCAAGACTAAGGTTCAGTCTGAGAGAACCTCATCTCCATTTCTCTTTTATTTTCTAAATTATGTCTATAGCTATCCTGTTAGTCTGGGTGAATCTGTTGTAGACAAAGTAGGCAAAGACTATGAAAGTTGCCCTTTATTCCCTATCCCTAAGCCTTTGAAGGTACCTAACTTTTCAGCCATTTGTAAATGCCCTTACTCTTGGTTAAAGATAAGTAAGCATTAGATGGCAGAGTAATCCTCAGTAGCTTTGTGCCACCATGAGAATCCTCTCCAATCAAGACTAAAATATTGTCACAAAATGAATACAGGAGTGGAAGAACTAATAAGGAGACAGAGTGAAATAACTTTCAAGAAAAGAAAAACCCAAAAGGTAGGTAATGAACATCTGGGGCACTGGGGTAAGAGGAGAATGGACTCAACAAAAAGCTGTAGCAAGGAGGGAAGAGCAAGCCAAGAGTGATCCCCACCCCCTCCACCCCACATCTGTTTTCAGAGGTTTGGGAACCTATGCCTGAGCCAACATCCAGATCTTGAGAACCTGCCTGAGAAAATCGAGGTAAAAGCCAACCCACACCCCTTAACATTTCAACCCTGTAGAGAAGCCCAGAGGCTTGGCCAAGAGAATTCTAGTCTGGGCTTGGGACAAGGACTTAATTCACACTTCGGGGTTGATGATGATACTAAGCACTAAATACTGATCTTTTTGCATAAAGCTCAGGGTGGAACACCAAGAGAGAACAATCAAGGGTGTGCCTGATCAGATCCAGTACAACATGAGACCAAAAACTTGAGACTAAGCTTGAGGCTAGAATTTGATCAATCCCTGACCAGACCAAGATCAAAGTGAGATCAAAAGCTTACACCTAAGCCTGAGGCAAGTTATCAGCATCACAAGGGTCAATTGAATCTGTAGGGGGAGGGCAGCACTCAGAGCTCTCATCCCTCAGACAATCACACCATCTCCCTAAGACTACCTACAATTAGATAGGAAAAATGAGCAAACAACAAAAAAGCATCTAATTCTGAAGAATTTTTATGGAGATAAAGAGCAAGGTACAGACACAGAAAGGGCCAGTGAAAGCAAAGGAAATACACCCAAAGTCCAAAAGAAAAATATGGATTGGATAAACATTCTGGAAGAACTCAAAAAGGACTTCTGGGGGGGCAGCTAGGGAGCTCAGTGGATTGAGAACCAGGCCTAGAAATGGGAGTCCTAGGTTCAAATTTGGCCTCAGATACTTCCCAGCTATATGACTCTGGGCAAGTCACTTAACCCTCATAGCCTAGCCCTTACCACTCTTCTACTTTAGAACCAATACATAGTATTGATTCTAAGGTGGAAGGTAAGGGTTTAAAAAAAGGGACTTCAAGAACCAACTAAGAGAGGCAGAGGAAAAGTGGGAAAAAGAAATGAAAGTGATGCAAGAAGAAGGGAAAGTGATACAAGAAGTAATGAAAGTAATGCAAGAAGAAATGGGCCATTTGAAAAAAGGAGAACCAAAAAGTGACAGAGGAAAATCAGGCCCTAAAAATCATAATTGACCATCTAGAAACTAATGATTTCATGAGAAATCAAGAAACAATAACACAGAAACAAAAGGATGAAAAAATAGAAGAAAACATGAAATATCTTATTGATAAAACAATTGACCTAGAAAATATATCTAGGAGAGACAATTTGAGAATTATTTTTTTTTAATTTAGTGATTGGTCATTTATTCATACCCAATGAAATGATAGTTATAAAAAGTACAAAGATTCTCAACAACAGAAAAATTTAAACAGGATTCACCAGTTTAACTTATAATGACTAGTACAATTGATTAGAAGGCTAATATTGAAGCTTTATTGGGACATAATATAGTTTGCAAGATGGTAATTTATCCATTTTTATAGCTTATCCTACTTTATATTTTCTGAACATTACACCAGTAAAAATATGGAGGTGAGTGAATCCAATTGGGGCAATTCTTTCCCACTGATGGCCATTTTTCCTGAAATAATGGCTTCTTCTGCCATTCATCACTTCCACTTCAGGGAACTTCATTGCCATCACTGTGTAACTGTTCTCTGATCTTATCTTCATGCACTTGAAGACTTCCAGGGTTTTGAATTTTACAAAATCAACTATTTAAGGAAAAGAAACACACAAAAGAGCCAGCATTAGCCCAGGAAGGTGGTTAGGGCATGTACTCCTGCAATTTGAGAATTATTGTACTACCTGAAAGTCATGATCAAGAAAAAACCTTGGAGATCATATTATAGGAAATTATCAAATATAACTGCCCAGAGATCCTCAAATAAGAAAATAAAATTAAAATTGAAAGAATTCTGTTAAGATTAACAATTCACAGATCACCTCCACAAAGAAATCCTCAAATGACAACTTCTAGGAATATAATAGCTAAATTCAAGAGCCACCAAGTCAAGGAAAAAATACTTCAAGCAGACAGAAAGAAACCATTCAAATACCATGGTGCTACAATCAGGATCACACAGAACCTAGCAGCTTCCACACCAAAGGATTGAAAGGCATGAATATGATATTCAGGAAGGCAAAAGATTTGGGTTTACAATCCAGAGTCACCTATCCAGCAAAACTGAGTATATTCTTTCAGGGGGAAAAATGGACATTCAATAAGATAGAAGATTTCCAAGCATTCCTGAGGAATAAGCAGACCTAAGCAAAAAATTTGAAGTCCAAATACAAGACACAAGAGAAGCCCAAAAAGGAATAATGAACTGGAGGAATTCTGTGTGAACTGGAAAGACCTCCAAGAATTGATGCAGAGTGAAAGGAGCAGAGCCAGAAGAACATTGTACACAGAGACTGATACACTGTGGTAAAATAGAATGTAATGGACTTCTGTACTAGCAGCAATGCAATGATCCAGGACAATCCAGAGGAACTTATGAGAAAGAACACTATCCACATCCACAGAAAGAACTGTGTGAACAGAAATGCAAAAGAAAAACATATGATTGACCATGCAGTTAAATAGGAATATGATTAGGGTTTTGTTATTAAAATATCACTCTACTGCAAATATGGATAATATGGAAATAGGTTTTGAACAATGATACATGTACAATCCAATGGAATTGCTTGTCAACTCTGGGAGGGGGAAGGGAAGACACAGAGGGGAACATGAATCATGTAATCATGGAAAAATATTCTAAATTAAAAAAAATTTAAAGATAAGTAAGCATTGATATCAATAAATTGATTCATAATAATAATATTGATAAATAAAAATATCTGGTTACAATGCTAGTTGATAAGGGTATAGGTTCCCAGAGAACATTTGCATTTTAACAGGAGTCTCTGATGGTAGAACTGTCAAGATGGTGGCATTGGTTGGTTTCCACTCCTTTGTTCATTTCATTTCAACTCCCAAAGCCTTTTATCCTTCTTCTCTGTCTGTCCAAAACCAAACCCATCTTAAAAGTCCACAGGAAGTCCCTCTTTCTCCAGGAAAACTTTCTAGAAGAGTTCATCCCCCATTGATATTTCTCTCCTCTGAATTCTTAGTGCTTTTCCTTCTCCCTATCATTCATTTAACAGCTTGATCCTAGGCTATCTCATTTTAATCTCTGATATTGTTGGCAATGTGGCAGGATGAATAGAAAGCCAGCCTGAGATCATCTTTCCAGTATTGCCTGGCATCTATTGGCCATGTGGTTCCGGGAAAGGCCTCTTGACCCTCTGTCTTCTTTGTTGTTGGTGACGCAGTCACATTTGACTGTTCATGACCTCATGGACCATAGCAGGCCAGGCCCTTCCGTCTTCCACTATTTCCTGAAGTCTGTCCAAATTCATATTCTTTGCTTCCATGACACTCTCTATCTGTCTCATCCTCTGCCATTCCTTAGGCATTATTAGATCTAATATAGTAAACTGCAGAGAAGTCTCTGACTTGCATTTTTAGAGGGTATTTCCTCATAGAGGAGTTCCTTCTATCAATGAAACCATTGATACAATTCCTATTCTTGACACTATTATATGTCTGGTATTGATATTTGATTTTTTATATATTCATGTGTTAGTAGGACTTATATCTATGAGGCAAATCTATGTCTGAATTTATAGTGATTCTTTACTTAGAGGAGAAAATATGAAATGGCTAGTGCTAGGTCCCTAGTTAGAGAGCACAAATCTCTAATAACTGACCAGAGGTCAGTCCTCCATCCTGTGTGATTCCTATTGTGCTCTCATGCCACAAACCAAGGGACATGTAGTGATATGGACAAGGCTGGCCACAGTTTATGAGAAGTAATATTAAATCTGGCAAATATATTAATTTTTTAAATATTTTTTCTAGATTACATGTCAATGCAATTTCAATAATTGTTTTCTGATATTTTACAATATCTCCCTCCCTCCCATCTCTTCCTCCTCCTTAAGAAAGCAGGTAGGGGCAGCTGGGTAGCTCAGTGGAGTGAGAGTGAGGCCTAGAGACAGGAGGTCCTAGGTTCAAACACGGCCTCAGCCACTTCCCAGCTGTGTGACCCTGGGCAAGTCACTTGACCCCCATTGCCCACCCTTACCAATCTTCCACCTATGAGACAATACACCAAAGTACAAGGGTTTAAAAAAAATAAATAAATAAAAAGAAAGCAGGTAATATGATATAGGTTATAAATGTATTATCATACAATATATATTTCCATGTTTGTCATAGTGTGAAGAAAGACACATATTGCTAACATTAGAGAAAAATTTATGGAGGAAAGAGTGAAGAATCAGACTTCATCAGTTCCTTCTATGGCTTTTTCATCATGGGTCCCCTAGGGCTGTCCTGGATCCTTGTGTTACTGATAATAGTTATTCACACTTAATCATCGAACATTATTGCGGTTACTGTGCAAATGTACTCTTGGTTCTGCTCTCTTCATTTTGTATCAAAATGCCTTCTTTGTTTCTGGATATTCTTTTTTAAAAGATATTTTATTTTCTCAATTACATGTACTAACAATTTCCACATATGCTTTCTGATTGTAGAAGATCCAAATTGTCTCCCTTCTTCCCTTCCATCCCCACTCCTGGAGATGGTAAGCAATTTGATCTAGGTTATACATATACTATCAGAAAAAAACATATTTCCCCATTGTTCATTGTCATAAGAGAATACTCATATTAAAAACCAAAACCTCTAAATAAAAACACAAATAAACTAAGGTGAAAAAATAATATGCTTTGATTTACATTCCAATTCCAATAGTTCTTTTTCTGGAGGTGGACTGGATATTCTTTTTTGAAGAGAAAGTCTACTCATTTGAACCCTCTCCTCCCTCCCTTTCCCCTTCAGCTTCCTTTATGTATTATCTTCCTCAGTAGCATGGAAGCTCCTTGAGGGCAAGGACTGTCTTCGGGCTTTGTAGAACTTTGTTGCTATTATTTAGTCATCTTGGTCATGTCCAAATCTTCTTGTCCCCATTTGGGGTAGCAAAGATACTGAGGTGGTTTTTCATTTCCTTCTCCAGCTTGTTTTACAGATGAAGAAACTGAGACAAATAGGTTTAAGTGTCTTGTCCAGCTAGTAAATGTCTGAAGTCAGATTTAAACTCAGGTCTTCCTGACTCCAGAACAACCGAAGAGCCACCTAGCTGCCTCAAATATATTCTCTAACAGAATACATTAAAGAGAAACACCAACAGAAGTAAGGTTGGGGTAGGGCTCATCTTTTATTCATCTCTTAACTGGCTTTTTTTTTTCTCATCTGGCTCCAGAAAGAGCTGTGATAAAGCAAATACAATAACATGAACTTCCCAGTTTGACCATTCACACGGAAGCCAACTCTCATGGTCTTACAGAAGGGAATCTGATGATGTGCCTGGGACCAATCTCCTTCCCCTGCCTTGGGATGATTGCCACCTCTCCCTTCTCTCCTCATCCCCCAATCCTTAACTCTGTCCCTCTTCCCCAACTCAAGCTCCCAGGGATCAATTTCCAATCTTCCCAAAGAATGTGGGAATCCCTGAGGGTTTTGCCACCAGCCCACTATTTGCAAGGGATTGCTTCGCATGCCTCATCCCACTCCAGGGCCCTAGACTCTAAACTCTCAGAGGCGCAAAGATATAAGAAAATTCCTTCAGGGATATATACTTTCTTATGCTTCTTTGTCTCCCTCACAATGCCTGCCATGTATAGTGGGTGCTCAACCGATGTTTATTGAATGGATGAATTGATTTGAAGACTTAATATCTGTCAGATACCAGGTAAGTGGCTGACTGCTCAAAAAGCTGGCCCTGTTCCAACAGCCAACATAGATGCTAATTTTGCAATGAAGATAAGTATCATTTGTCTTCTTTGAAGTTTATTGTCCTTAGCTCATTAAGATAATTCTAAGAGCTGGAAAGACAGTCAGTCTGGCGTCAGTTTTGCCTCTTGGAATCAATTTGTTTTTAGAAACCTAGTCCAGTTACTAATCTCCATGCCTGAATTTCAAATCCAAGGACTTTGGGCCAGAGTAGTGGATTGCTAGAGCCAGTGAACTAGCTTCTAAGAGCTTGGAATAAGTGAATACATCCTTTAGTTTAACTTATGAGCTATAAGAATGCTACTTGTCCTTCTGTAGAATCAATGGGCCTATGTTTTTTTTCCTTCTTAGAGTGTTTTTGTCACCTGGCACCCATGGCTCATTTTGCTGAGAACTTTGTCAACCATGCTGTTTTCTTGGGTGTATTGAGCATTGGGGAATTCCAGGATCTCACAGATAGTTCAGGTTTGGGACCTGCAAGCTGTCAGTTCTCCCAGATTATCCAGGACGAAGTCTGATCACTGCTCCTCTCGTCCGAAGGCTGCAAGTTCTTGACCCAGCTTTGGGTCTGAGCAATAGTAGTCTGCTGCTTGACTTAGCCACTGTCAAGTAGCTAGAAAACTCTGTTGGTTCTGAGTGACATAATTTTAGGTTCCCCTTTCATCAGGGATTTCTGCCTCTTCAGATTTCAAAAAGGGCTAGAAGGTAGACCTGTGACCCTGCTTAGCTCCTGGGATCAGAGCCACACTGCTGCTGCCTGCTTCTGAACTTGTTCTTCCCATGACATACCAGCTAGGGACTTGGGCTATTCTTTTTTTCCCCTTTTATAAAAACCTTTACCTTCTGGGGCAGCTGGGTAGCTCTGTGGATTGAGAGTTAGGCCTAGAGACAGGAGGTCCTAGGTTCAAATCTGGCCTCAGTCACTTCCCAGCTGTGTGACCCTGGGCAAGTCACTTGACCCCCATTGCCCACCCTTACCACTCTTCCACTTAGGAGCCAATACACAGAAGTTAAGGGTTTAAAAAATTAAAAAAAACAAACAAACAAACAGAAAAACCTTTACCTTCTGTGTTAGAATTGATACAAAGTATAGATTCCAGGGCAGAAGGTCATAAGTGGATTAAGGGACTTGTCCAGGACCACACAGCTAGGAAGGGTCTGAGGCCACATTTGAACCCAGGACTTCCCATCTCTAAACCTGGCTCCCAGGACACTGAGCCACCTAGTTGTCCTTTGGACTACTCTTTACCCCAGAATGCCTTCCCTGGAGGCAGATACCCTCCTTGGTTCATCTAGAGTCTATGACCTGGAGCTTGATAGTAGACAACAAAGCTGCCAGTTGGTACCCATCTCTAGGATGCATCTGGCATCTCCCCTTGCCCTGGTGCACAGCCTCAATCACCCGGGAGTGCTCCTAGCTTGTTGTACTGCCGGCCAGACCCCCTCCCCAACGTACACAGACCTCTCTGTCTCTTTATGCCAACTTGGCCTGGAAAAATGACTCACTCCTTCCTGATCCTCTCCATCTTGGCTGCATCTCCAAGAGGAGAACTTCCTGATATATAATGTCACTCTATCATGTTCTTTAATCTTTTCCTTTTAGATAAGCTAAACTCCTCCATTATCAAATCCAGGCATGAATCACATCCCATTTTACTTCAATATAACTATCAGTCCCAATTTATGTCTTTACTTTTATGGCTCCTGCTCACTTTTCTTTGGATCAATACTCTTCTCTTTTTTATACTGATATCAAAAGGCAAGAATATTATTGCTTTCTCTCTTTCCCGATTCTGTCTCTGGTGAGTCACTGGGCATTTGTACGGCTATTGTTTCCTAGGTAGCACCTGCTATTCTGTTTTATATGGATTAGTAGATGAATGTGGGAAGATTTTTCTCCACTTGTCCCACTTTTAGTTTAAAGCCCTCTTGGTCCAACCTGAAATCTCTAAACAAATATATGCTTCTGTGTTCACAAGAAGCACTACATCCCTGGATGTGAGCCAATCGTTACTATATCTTAATCCTTGATTTTTCGAGGAGCCTAAATTTTATTCTCAGACATTGCCTTTTTAACCAGGTATACACTTCCCAAATGTCCCTTTCTGGTCTCAAGCTCAGCCCTGTATCAGCTTGATGCTGCTCAATTATTTCACTTGTGTCTGACTTCATGACTCCATTTGGGTCATTTTAAATAATAAAATAATAACTTTATTATCACGAGAACAAAATCAATGGTATAAAATGAATGTCTCTTTCAAATACAGGCATGATATGACACCTTTCTAGTCTTTTTGATATATTTCATGGCTAAGTCGAGGATCTCTATCCCAAGATACTAGAGTGGTTTCCCATTTCCTTCTCTAGCTCATTTGACATATGAAGAAACTGAGGCAAACAAGTTTAAGTGTCTTGCCCAGAGTCACACAGCTAGGAAGTGTTTGAGACCAGACTTGAACTCGGGTCTTCCCAGCTCTGAATGTGCCAGTTTCTCCCCTTTACCACCTAGTTACCTTCTGCAGCAGTGAATAAAGCACCAGGCATAGAGCCCAGGATCTTGCATTTTAGGTCCCGGGTTTTATTATCTCTAGAGATACCTTTTAGGTCACTTTTCTTCAAGTGTTAGGTTTTCCAGCTCTCAGAGATAGAGCTGCTCTGTGACCACATCACCTTTCCTAACTGCTCATATCAGGATGACCCAGGATTGCCTGGGGGGCTGCTTCAGTAGAAAGTCACTAACCAGCAGGCCTGTCTCTTCTTCCTGGGACCAGTATTAGATATCTTCAGCCAGACAATCAAAACGCGGGGATCCTAATCAATGAAGGAGAACTTGCTTCTTTCTCAGAAAATCCAGCCCTGTGCTCTTTGGGGAGAGCCTCAAACTCCTATTAAATTTGTAATTTGGGTTTCCTTGGGTCCCACTCTTGGAAGATCAGGTGTGAAACATTTCACTCCCCTGAGTTCTCCAGGACCCTCCAGTACCTCTCCAGGACCAGTTTACCCCAGCGGGTGTGTGGAAGGGTCTCGGTTTTCTGTAATTGGTCAGAAGTCCCACCAATTATGATCCTTCAGTTTAGGGGATCATTTAACTACTTAATGATCAAATTAGTGGGTTTTTTTAAACCCTTACCTTGTATCTTAGTATCAATTCTGAAACAGAAGAGTGGCAAGAGCTAGGCAATTGGGGTTAAATGACTTCCTCAGGCTCATCCAGCTAGGAAGAATCTGAGATCAGATTTAAACTCAGGTCCTCTCCATTCCAGGCCTGGCTCTGTATCTACTGTGCCACCTAGCTACCCCTTAAATTAACTTAATTTTATATTATATAATAACAATAAAATTATAATTACATAAAATATAATCATACTTTAAAAAATTAACTTAAAAAAAAAACCCAAGTACCAATCCAAGGCGGAAGAGCAGCAAGGGGTAGTCAATGCGGGTCAAGTGACTTGCCCAGGCTCACACAGCTAGGAAGTGAATGAGACCAGATATGAATCCAGGTCCTCCCCATTCCAAGCCTGGCTCTGTATCTACTGTGCTACTTAGCTGCCTCTTAAATTAACCTAAAAAATTAACTTTACATTATATATAATAAATAAAAATTATAATTATATAAAAATATATTAAAATTTTAACTTAAAAAAAAATCCTTACCTTCTGTGAGAATCAATACCAAGTATCAATCCAAGGAAGAAGAGCAGCAAGGGCTAGGCAATTGGGGTTAAGTGACTTGCCCAGGGTCACACAGCTAAGAAGTGAATGAGACTAGATATGAAACCAGGTCCTCCCCATTCCAAGCCTGTCTCTCTATCTACTGTGCTACCTAGCTACCCCTTAAATTAATTTAATTTTATATTATATAATAATAATAAAATTACAATTATAGGGGCAGCTGGGTAGCTCAGTGGAGTGAGAGTCAGGCCTAGAGACAGGAGGTCCTAGGTTCAAACCTGCCTCAGCCACTTCCCAGCTGTGTGACCCTGGGCAAGTCACTTGACCCCCATTGCCCACCCTTACCACTCTTCCACCTATGAGACAATACACCGAAAGTACAAGGGTTTAAAAAAAAATTACAATTATATAAAAAAAATTTACAATTATATAAAATACAATAATACTTTAAAAATTAACTTAAAAAAATAAACAAGTTTTTCCAAGGCGGAAGAGCAGCAAGGGGTAGTCAATGGGGGTCAAGTGACTTGCCCAGGCTCACACAGCTAGGAAGTGTATAAGACCAAATATGAACCCAGGTCCTCCCCATTCCAAGCCTGGCTCTCTACCTACTGTGCTACCTAGCTACCCCTTAAATTAACTTAATTTTATATTATATGATAATAATAAAATTATAAATATATAAAAATATAATAACACTTTAAAATTAACTTTAAAAAATAAACAAGTACCAATCCAAGGCGGAACAGCAACAAGGGGTAGGCAGGGGGGTTAAGTGACTTGCCCAGGCTTACACAGCTAGGAAGTGTTTGAGCCCAGGTCTGAACCCAGGTCCTCCCCATTCTAAGCCTGGTTCTCTATCCACTGAGCCACCTAGCTGCCCCTTAGGGTGATATCTTTTGACTCTGGCATAAATTGGATTTAAATGAGGCAGAGTTGCACAAAGTCATCAGGCTTGCTCTCTCTTCCAGAATCATGCAAGTCCAGTAGCCAGAGAAAAGTCCAGATGATTGGGGATGGCCCAGGATGCAGAAGATCTTAGAGTCTCCAGTGTCTGACAAAGCTCAAGCACTTCCCAGTGCTTGCTTCAGATGCCTTCCTGCCTGTTGGAACAAATTGTTTTCATTGGGGATAGGTTTTACATGCTTGCGGTAGACACCACCCCCACCACCCCCAAGCCACTAATGGGTTTGAAGCCTCAACCTGATTTAGCCGTCTTCTGACTTGATTTTATTGGGATGTAGTTGCTGTACATGCTACAGCTTCTTGGAGCCCCAGGTGAGAGCTGGGTAAAAGCAAGACACCAGAGGTGGAGGAGCAGCCCGGAAAAGGGCTCGCCAGAGGTGCTAGTCCTCCCCAGGCACCCAGGTGGCACCATAGTGCACAGAATATTGGCCCCCCACACCAGAAGGTTCCAGTCTTCCCTAAACACCCCATACAGCCTTAACCATAGAGTAGGTCAACACAGAATGGCTAATCTCATGCCAGTCCTCCTGTCTCCTAGAAGCAGGTCTTTAGTGTCTGCCATATGTGTGGGAGTTAGGTAATCTGGACATACACCAAACCCTGGCTAGCTTCAGTGGTTCAATGATCCTCCTCTTCTTTTTCTGCAGATTTTCTTATACTCTACAATTTCCTGGCAGGCTTAGAATCCCTTTAACCTCTTCACGTTCTTTACTTTTGTTTTCCACTTGAAATATTTCCGTTCTTTCAAAGAACACTACATTCTCTGCTATAAGGCAGAACATAGAAGTATTTCTCTAGAACTTTCACCTTCACTAGTAGGGAGAACAATATGCAATTTAAAAAAAACTTTTATGTTCTGTCTTAGAATCAATACCATGTATTGGTTCCAAGGCAGAAGAGTGGTAAGGGCTAGGCAATGGGGGTTAAGTGACTTGCCCAGGGTCACACAGCTAGGAAGGGTCTGAGGCCAAATTTGAACCCAGGACCTCCTGTCTCTAGGTCTGGTTCTCTATCCACTGAGCCACCCTGTTGCCCCCATGCATTTTTTTTTTATGTAGTAAAAGTTGTATTCTATGGAACATGCATGGGGGTAGTCTCATATTTGTGATGAGTTCTCTTCACATAGGCTCACATGTGTAGTTTAGCAATGAAGAAGCTTGGTGCTTTGAAATGACAAGGCAATTTTCTTGCTGGCCCACCAGGCAGGAAGACCCATAGAGTTAGCAGACATTGAAAAAGTGCCTCGTGGGTATCTTTTTCTCTCTATTTGCTGAGCAAGTGAGGACTATTCAAGCCTCTCTCTCTCTCTCTGGAGTAGTGGAAAGGAACTTCTAACCCCTGGGCAGCCTGGTGTTTGCAAGCATATGGTAGTAAAAAAATATGCTCTGCCCTGGTGAGTATAAATTTTGGGGTTTCCTCACTTATTTTGTTTCTTTCTTGAGAATAGGTCATTGAGAAGTAATCCTGAGATACCCATTTCTATCCTTGGAGGTAACTTGGTAAGTTCAAGAGGTCTCGTTTGAAGCTGAATGGCAGCTGGAAGGATGTCTGGAAACTATTTTAGTACTTAGAAAATTACCTTTGGCAGAAAATTACCTGGCCTGACTTTCTGGAAGATATGAGTCTAAAGAGAATTGGTTGAAAAGCACAAAAATGAAGTGAAGGATAAAATGTCTATTTAACAGTCCCACAACCAGCTTTATGGATGTTTAAGTCTCAACCTTCCAATAGAATAAATTCTTCCCGTTGGTTAATTTATTTTTTTTTCTATCAATTAGTGCTTGTGGATCTAATGTTCATTAAGCACTTTTCTTGTGTGCAAGAATAAATAGCTGTCCTAGATCTGATTTACATTGTCCATAGAGTACCTCTCTACTCCTCACTTTGGGAAGACCTTACACAAGAGTCAAATCCAAACTCTAAGTGACTCTCCCTAGGTATGGGGATGTAAAGAACCAGAGAGTTCGAGAAAGAGCCCGATACTTTCCTTTGGAGGCCATACTGCCCCAGGACCAAATCCTTTCCTTGCATATATCCTTTCTTGAACTGAGAAGGGCAAATACTTCCTCCCTCTCCATACAGGGGGATATATGGATTAGTGGACCGTATGTGGGAAGATTTTTCTCTACTCCTCCCACTTTCAGTTTAAAATCCTCTTTGGTCTGACCTGAAAATCTCTAAGCAAATATATGCTTCCAAGTGCTCAGAAAAAGAACTTCATCCCTGGGCATGAGCTAGTCATGACTGTATCTTAATCCTTGGTCTAGGAATCCAAATTCTATTCTCAGAAGTTCTCTCTCTCCATAAAAGGAGGAAGGGGTGTTCGCCCTACTCATCTTGAATCTGGCAGCGACAGGGTCTGTTATCATTACATTTACACAAATAATAGATTACTATGGCCTTCTAGTACTGTGTATTGATTACCTAATCTATTTCATTGGCCCACTATGCTTTTTCTTAGCTAGTACCATATTGTTTTGATGATTACTGCTTTATAGTACAGCTTGAAATCCGGTACATCTAGACCCCCATTTGTATTTTTTTTTATTAAATTCCTTGATGTTCTTGACCTTTTGTTCTTCCAGATGAATTTTATTATTATTTTATCTAACTCTATGAAATAATTTTTGGGAAGTTTGACTGGTACGGCACTAAATATATAAATGAATTTAGGCAGAATTGCCATTTTTATTATATTGGCTCAGCACAAATAACATTTGCTTGGCATTAGAAGAAATGAAAACATAGCACATTCTATTGGCTCGACTAGTAGAGATGGTTAATGGGTATCATTATGGAACCTCTGGGCTTTTGACCAGTCGAAGTGGCCACTGTAAGTTAATACAATCCAGACCAGTATTTAATCTGTTTAAAGGGTGTAACCATTACCAGATGTACTGCAGAAATGCAGAGTCAAACTCCAATAATAGGCATTTAGGTCTAGTAGAGACTTAGCGCTTTGTGGTGACATGACATAACATGGCTCTGTGACCTTTGGATCCTCTTTCTATGATCATGATTTGATGACTGTAAACAATTCAGAAATGATGGACACAGATTCTTTGGTGGTATCTTCATTTAGTACATTGTCATCTTGTACTTCATTAATGTTATTGCAGTTGTAAATGTCTGATTTGCTCTTCTGTTTCTATTTTATTTTTGGCTTGATCATTTTTGGTCGTAAAGCAGTACGACTGGATTGTTTCTTTCTCTGTAACATAAAATAACATTTCAAATGAGTTGACATATATGAAGTGCTTTGCAAACTCTAAAGTGCTGTGTAAATACTAGCTGTTAATAATCATAACAATGGCCAAATATTATTATAACAGCACTTGGAGATTTAGTTTCAGAGAGGATCCATTTAGCTGGTACATCTTCTCTCTTCTCTCTGTTCCGAGAAGTATTTCTTTGTTCTCATTGTCTCTTATTCCCAGACAAATATAATCATGATAGAATCACAAAATGTCAGAGTTGGAAGAGATCTTAATGATGTAAGCTCACCATTTTAGAGCTAAGACCAGAGGGGTGAAGTAACTTTTTGATGAAACACAGCTAGTTGTGGCAAAGTTGGGCCTTAGAAGCTTGATTTCCTGATTCCCACTTTTTTTTCTACTATGCTATCTGATGCTTGGGAAAACGATTCCAGTATGAGGGCTTAGAGAGCCCTTTTCAGGGCTACTTTTCTCCTTCAGTGTCCACCTGCCACCTGTAGAACGTGTAGTGGCCACATCCCCATAAACTGCCTGGGCAGGTGGACTACACCAGGTTGAGGGTAACCTGTCAGACCCCAAACCTGTCAGTGACTCAGGAAGATGTCTATCCCAGGTACATGAAGACTATTCCAGTGAAGGGGAAGGTGTGAGCTGTTTGTTCCAACAGCCATGAAGGTGATGGAAGTAGGCACTGTGGAGTGCTTAGAGCTTTGGACAGACATAGAAGTTGCCAAAGTCATCTATCACATCCCAGGCCATCACCAATTGTCCCGACTTTTGTCTTGCCACTGGACTTGGATGACTCTGAAGAGAGAGTGAGGTTGACCATTTTGTGCAACTCTGCGTCACTTGAATCCAGTTTATGCCAGTCAAAAGACATCCCCAGTGAGGTCATTTTCATCCCCTCCTAGTATGAAGGACAACAACCAATCACCTGATGCCTACTCCATTTTTGCTTTACAACCCATCAAGTTTTATGTCACAAATAAGGCTGACTTGAAAGAAAATGGAATAGCTATCTCAGGACTATTCAAAGTATTTCAAAAGACTATGTACTTTAATGAGAAAAGAGTCAGAAAAGCTGAGTTGAATTCAGGCACTAACACTAACCAGCTGTGTGACCCATGGGCAAGTTGTTTAACCTCTCTGAACCTCATTTTCCTCAGTAAAATGGGGGAAGACTAATTTTATTCATGCTCTTAAAGGGTTAATATGAGAAAGGTGTTTTGTAAAACTTAAAAGATAATAGAAATGTGGATTATTATTGTGAGGCCCTGCCTGCTCCAAAAAATTTCTTCAATTGACCTGTCACTTCTTGAAGCAATCTTTTAAGATATTATCTTCAAAAGGCTTCTTTTTAAATCAATGTATTTATTTTGTTGTTGTTCATTAGTTTTAGGCACGTCCGACTCTCCATGACCCCAATTTGGAGTTTTCTTGGCAAAGATGGTGGAGTGCCATTTCTTCCTCTAGCATATTTTATAGATGAGGAACTGAGGCAAACAGAATTAAGTGACTTGCCTATGATCACACAGCTAGTAAGTGTCTGAGAACAGGGGGTCTTCTTTACTCCAGGCTCAGCTCTATCCACTGTGCCACCAAGCTACCTATTTATTAACTAGAAGAAATAGTAATAGGCTTAGCAACTGGACCCATGATTCATTGGCATAGGGAATTCCTAGGTGAGCGGACTCCTACCAGTGCAGGAGAGTAAGTGATTTACTTGTAGCCCATTGCCAGGACACATCAGAAGTTGGATTTAAACCAAAGTCTTCCTGGCTCTGAAGCCAGTTCTCTGTCCATTACTCCCTGGCTCCCTCTGACCCAAAGAACTATACTATGAGAGGACAGGGCTCCTTAGGACACCAAATACTATACATTAGTACTGTCACACCTGAAAATTGGTGATGAATGGGGCAGCTCGGTAGTACGGTGGATAGAGCACCAGACCTGGAATATAGAGGACCTGGGTTCATATCTGGACTTAGATACTTCCCAGCTATGTGACCCTGGGGAAGTTACTTAACTCCAGTTGCCTAACCCTTGCCACTCTTCTATCTTAGAACTGATACTAAGATAGAAGGTAAGAGTTTTAAAAAAAAGAAAAGAAAAGAAAATCAATAACGGCGGAGAGATAGAATTCAGAGTATAATCCATTTGTCAGAAAGGCTAGCAACTGCCAATAAATGGGGTCTCAGAAACCAAAGTCTAAAAAGAAGAACTAATCAAAATACACATTCACAAAGTTAATATATATTCATGATATGAATACATTCTTTTTTAAAAATAGATTTTCAGGAATAGGGAAGAATTACAGGAATAAGGAAGTAGGTTGATTTGTAATGTTTGCCTCAAAGATGTTTCTAGCAAGCATTCCTGACTGTATTATTACATATTAACACACATAAGAGAATAGGGAGCCTCCAAATTAGGAACTTCAACTAGGAGAGGGTATTATTTTACCATTTGACCTGGGAGATGGTCCTAGTTCTTCAAATTTCAAGACAGTAAAAAAGAAAAGACAGTTGAAGAGGGAGATTCTGCTTATACTCTAGCATAGAAATTAGTTAATCAAATGGGGGCCTTGTCAAATTCACAATTCAGAGTACTCACTCACCAAGGATCCATTTGTTAATAAGTAGAATGAACAATGAAGATCGGTGAGGTTAACAGGTACCAATAATGACCCTAAGAGATGTGGCAAAATTGGGACTCTAATGCATTGTTGGGGGAATTGCAAAGTGATACAACCATGCCTAAAGGACTATAAAACTGTGGATACCCTTTGATCCTGTAATAACACTACTAGGTCTATATCCCAAAGAGATTTTTGTACAAACATTTGTACAGAAATATTTATAGCTATTCTTTTTGTGATGGCAAAGAATTGGAAATTGAAGGGATGCCCATCAATTAGGGAATGGCTGAACAAATTGTGGTATATGATGGTGATGGAATACTATTGTGCTTTAAGGAATGATGAAAAAATGATTTCAGAAAGAGCTAGAAAGACCTACATGAACTGATGCAGAGTGAAATAAGCAAAACCAGGAGAATATTATATACAGTAACAACAATACTGTGGAATGATTAACTGTGATTTAGCTACTATCAGCAATATAATGATCTAGAACAATTCTCATTCATTTATTTATTTATTTGATTTTGGTTTTTTTACCCTATGGTTCCATGATTCATATTTTCATTCTCCCCTCATCCCTCCTCCCCCTCCCAGAGTTGACAAGCAATTCCACTGGGTATATATATATATAATCACTTGAACCTGTTTCCATATTACTCATTTTTGTAAAAGAATAATCCTTTAAAACCAAAACCATAAGTCACCTACCCCTTTAAATAAGTGATAAATCACATGTTTTCTTCTGGATTTCTATTCCCACAATTCTTTCTCTAGACACGGATAGCATTCTTTCTCATAAGTCCTTCAGAATTGTCTGATCCAGAACAGTTCTGAAGGACTTATGACAAAGAATGCTCTCTACCTCCAGAGAAAGAATTGCTGGAGTCAGAATGCAGATTAAAGCATACTAGTTTTCACTTTAATTTATCTGTGTTTTTTATTTTGGAGTTTGGGTTTCATGTGAGTATTCTCTTACAACAATGACCAATATGGAATTATGTTTGCATGATAATACATGTAAAACTGAATCAAATAGCTTACCTTCTGGAGAGTAGGGAAAGGAGAGAGAGAGAGAGACAATTTGAATTTTATATTTCAGAAAACCTGTGTTGAAAGTTATTACTTTGGGGGGGGGGTGGTTGTGACTTGGTGGCTCAATGGATGGAGAACTAGGCCTAGAATGGGGAGGTCCTAGGTTCAAATTTGACCTCAGACACTACCTAGTTGTGTGACCCTGGGCAAGTCACTTAACACCCATTGCCTAGCCCTTACCACTCTTCTGCCTTGAAACCAATATTGATTCTAAGATGCAAGGTAAGGGTTTTATTTTTTTTTAAAGTTACTACATGGAATTGGGCAAATAAAATATTTTTCTAGAAATAAAAAAAAAAATAATGGCCCTGAGAAAAGCCTTATCCTCTCTTTCACTCTGAGACTATGCAGAGTCAGCCTGTAAAAGTTGAACTTGTCTGCGCTTTTGCTCTGATGTTTCTAGACTGACTCCGAGACACAGCATTTCTTCTGCTGGCCAACTTGCTCACTTGGGCAACTTTTCAGGAGGTCTGAATCTGTCCGTGTTCTCCCGAATTCTGTGCAGGTGCCGGAAGATACACGAAGGGAGCTCTATTGCAAGCCGGTGGAGAATCAAAGGCACAGATCATAGCAGTGAGGCTTGGCTAGTGTGCAGGGTACATCAGCTGTGTCTTTGACTCTTTTGGAATCTTCTCTTCCCGTAGGTGAGTCTGTGCCACTGGTATGGGATGATGACAGTCAGGGGTTCTGGGACACGAACACGGTCCCTCAGATTAGCTAGCTTTTACCTAGGAGAGAGCAGGACCCCAAGAGGACAAGAAAAGAGGAATAAGTCTTTGAGGGAAGAGAGGAAGGTCCAACATGTGGACTCCTGAGGGAAAGGGCAGCTTCTGATGTGACTGGGTTGGTAGGACGGAAGGAAATGATTTCTTAAAGGGGAAGAATAGTACATTAAACTTTGCTTATTTCATAATTAGGTTGGGTCTTAACCTCAGAGCAAGGCTAATGGCAATAAAGGTTTCTCAAAAACCTCAGTTCACAGGACCATGGAACTTAGAGAGTTATAGCTCTATATAGATCTAATTTTATTGTATTTTGTTTTTGGAATAGCTTCATTTCTCAAGATTTCCCTCTTTACTCCCCAAGACCAAGAATCATCCCTTGGAACAAATCACAGTTCAGCAAAATTAACATGTCAGTCAAATCTGAAAGTATGCATGATGTGCCACACCTATTTTCCCCCATCTGCAAGGAAAGGTCGTATCTCTTCTTTGGGGCCAAGCCTTATGTTTACAATTACACAGAATTTCCATCTTTCTTATTCTACTACATTCATAGACGATTTGCTGAGCAATTTCATGATTGATGGATATATATTTTGTTTCTAGTTCTTTGTCACTCTCAACAGCATTGCTATAAATTTTTTGGTGTATATAGAATCTTTATTTTTGCCCTTCTTGGGGGGCATAAACCTAGCAGTAGAATTTCCAGGTAAATGTTTATAGACATTTGAGTCATTTCTAGATCTATTTACAATATATTAGTATGTCTGTCTTCCTGTAGCCCTTTCAATATGACAATTATCATCTTTTATCTTTTTCTAGTTTTCTGGTGATGAGGTGTAACTTCAATTCTTTTAATCTGAGTTTTTCTTGTTATTAGCAACTTGTAGTGGTTTTTTTTTTCATGTGGTTATTAACCCTTTGCAATTCTTCTGAGAACAAGTGTTCATTTCCTTTGCCCACTTCATTAGAAAGTGGTTCTTGGTTACATATAATTACGCTAAGTCCCTCTATGCCTCAGTTTTCCAATCCATATCAAGTTAATTTAAGATAATATAATTAATTTTAATTATTTTTCCATTAATAAGCATTTATTTTCTCTCTCTTTATTTGTGTTTTTTATTCCGAGGTTTTGGTTTTACATGAGTGTTCTCTTACAATAATGACCAATGTGGAATTATGTTTGCATGATAATATATTTAAAACTCAAATGAAATCGCTTTCCGGGCTCCCAAGTCCTGAAAAGGAAGAGTAAAAACAAATCTCTTGTAACCAATATGCATCATCAAGGAAAACCAATTCTCATACTAACTCTGACCAGAAATGTATGTCTAATTTTGCCTAGTGAAGCCATCACCTTTCTGTCTGGAAGTGGGAATGTCAGTTTCATCTCTCATTAGACCTCTCGAATTGGGATTGACCATTAATCAGAATTCCCAAGTCATTCAAAATTGCGTGTTTTTATGTTATTATTGTATAAATTGTTTAGTTTGCATCAATTTATGCAAGTCTTCCCGGATTTCTCTGAAACTATGTCTTTTAAAATTTTTTTTTAAATTTAATTTTAAATTAAAAAAAAAAACATTTTTTAAACCCTTACCTTCTGTGAGGGTTAGGTAATGGGAGTTTAGTGACTTGCCCAGGGTCACACAGCTAGGAAGTGTCTGAGGCCAAATTTGAACCCAGGACCTCCCATCTTTAGGCCTAGTTCTCAATCCACTGAGTCACCCAGCTGCCCCCCTGAAACTATCTCTTACTTCACTTCAATGCAGATCTATTTCCCCACTTAGTTACTTCTCTTTCTATTCTAATTGCTTGATTTTGTTTGCACAAAAATTTCAATTTCATGTTATTGAAATAATCTATTTTAATTTTCATCATGACCTCTAGTACTTGTTGGAAACTTAGTTCTAAGCAGGCAGAATAGTACAGGGCATAGTATAGAGGAAAGAGTACTAGATCTGAAATTGGGACCTGAATTCAAATCCCTGCTCTGCAACCTATTGCCTGTACTTCCCTGGGCACATTGCTTTACCTTTCTGGATGCCAGTTCCTCATCTATAAAATAAAGGGATTAGCCTAGACCAGTGAGGGGAAAACTACAGCCCGTGGGCTAGATGCAGCCCCCTGAAATGTTCTATACTGCTGCACAATATTATTCCTAACCTGATGAATACAGTTAGTAGGATACAATACAATGAAACTTCTAAAGAGTTGCCTTAGAAACAGACTGACAGATGAGCATTTCCTTTCCTTTGGCCCCCTCTTTAAAAAGTTTACCCAGCACTGGCCTAGACAATCCTTAAATTTCCTTCTGCCTCCCAATCTATAATCCTGTGATTCTGGTCTGCTCTGAACCCCTCACTATGTAGAACAGTAAATAAAAACCCACAGATGTTAAATAATTTGCTGTGGTCATTTTCTTATCTCCAAATTGAGTGGGACAAATTAAAAAGTAACATTGATCTTACTGCTTTACCAGGTATTTCCTTGGAAATCAAAAGAGGCTGGGAGCAAGAATGAAAGGATGATCCTGAGGGAATGGAGCACAACCCAGATAAATGATATGAGATTGTGTGTGTGTGTGTGTGTGTGTGTGTGTGTGTGTGTGTGTGTGTGTGTGATGGGGTTGGAGTATGGAAATGCCAGAGAGGTTGTCGGATCAAAAGACTTGCACCATCAAAGGGTTGCATGGGGCCCCTGGACCCTTGGGGCAGTAGAGGAACTATTGAAAACTAGGGAAGGGGGCAGGTAGGTAACAGTGGATAGAAAGCCAGGACTAGAAATAGGCGGTCCTGGATTCAAATGTGGCCTCAGATACTTCCTAGCTCTGTGACCCTGGGCAAGTCACTTGACTCCCAACCACCTGGCCCTTACTGCTCTTTTGCCTTAGAAGCAATATGTATTCTTAGGTAGAAGGCAAAGGCTTCAAAAAAGAAACAAACTAGGTGAAGGACCTGGAAAGATTGAGATTGAGGAGCATCAGAGATACTTTTCAATCCTGCCTGGGCTCAGGACTTTTACCAATTACAATAGTAACACACACACACACACACACACACACACTGGATTTCATAAGCTTTGGGTTTCAGTATACACCCAAGGTCAAAAATGACCTTCTAGGGGGCAGCTGGGTGGCTCAGTGGATGGGGAGCCAGGCCTAGAGATGGGAGGTCCTGGGTTCAAATTTGGCTTCAGACACTTCCCAGCTGTGTGACCCTGGGCAAGTCACTTGACCCCCATTGCCTAGCCCTTACCATTCTTCTGCCTTAGAGCCAATACACAGTATTGACTCCAAGACGGAAGGTAAGGGTTTAAAAAAAATGACCTTCTAATTCAGTCTCCTCATTAGATAACACAGACTCACATGAATAGATACTTAATAGCTTAGAAACAATTTCCCTTACAAGAACCCTATGCTAAAGGTAGCTGACTGTCTGTGCTTACTGTTGGTTGTACTCTCTTCACAAGTGTTATCCCTATTTTAAAGATCAGGAAAATAAGGCTCCCAGAAGAAATGACTTGCCTAAGGTCACACAGCTAATATGTATCAGTAAGGATTCAAACCCAAATCTTCTGACTCCAGCATCATTGACCACATGTTTAACAACAACAACAACAACAACCTAATTGAGAAAATAATTTACCAAGGCATGTAGTCTCTTAATTATTTCATTAAGGCACACGTTCAATACAATTGAAATCATATCTCTGTTACTTCTGTGAGCTGCTTACAAAATTGGAATCTTGTGTCAAGTATCTCCCCACTCCAGTCCATGTTCCATTCACTTGTTAAATCCATTTTCTTAAAGAACAGGTCTGGCAATGTCACTCACGCCTACTCAATGTTGTTTTTCACTTGTGTCCCACTTATGCTCCCATGTGGGATTTTCTTGGCATAGATTCTGGGGTGGTTTGCCATTTCCTTCTCTAGTTCATTTGACAGATGAGGAAACTGAGGCAAACAAGGTTAAGTGACTTGCCCAGGGTCACTAGTAAGTGAGATTAGATTTAAACTCAGAAAGATGAGTCTTCTTGATGTCAGTCCCAGCATTCTATCCACTATACCACCTAGATGCCCCCAAAAACTCTAGTGGTTTTCTATTATCTCCAGGATCAAATATATAATTGTTTGGCTTTTTTTTTTTTTAATGCTTACCTTCTGTCTTAGAATCAATATTGGGTATTGGTTCCAAGGCAGAAGAGTGGTAAGGGCTAGGCAATGAGGATTAAGTGACTTGTCCAGGGTCACACAGCTAGGAAGTATCTGAGGCCAGATTTGTACCCAAGACCTGCTATCTCTAGGTCTGGTTCTATCCACTGAGCCACCCAGCTGCTCCCTCTTTCTGGTTTTTTGCTCTAATCTCTCCATCTCCCAATTTGATGCATTCTCATTGGAGGCTGTCCCTCATGGTTGGAAAGCTCTCCTTCCTCATCCCCATCTCCTGGCTTTCCTAGCTAAAGTCTCAGCTAAAACCCTACCAACTACAAGAAGCCTTTCTCAAGTCCCCTCCATTCTAGAGCTTTCCTTCCTGAGATTTTTCATACATTTTATATATTCTAATTTATTTTATATTATATTATTATATGTTATATAATATTATCATCAACCATAATCATAAGAAATGATTTATTATAATTTATTATAATATGCCATATATTATATTATAAACCTTAAAATTTAAATATATTAGATTATATTAGATATAAGATATTAAATATTAAGTATATTACAAACATACTTATAAATATTGTAGTTATTAATTATAATTAATTATGATATATAATTTATATATTGTATAAATTATAATTGCAATATATAAATATAATGATATAAATATTATAATATAATAATACCATTATTATATTGTATTATAATATATTTTATACATTTTATATATTTTACACTCCTATATAATCTGTATACACACATATATGACATATGAGATAGATGCCATATTTCATACATACATGTATCTTATTTATACATAATTGTTGCGTGTCTCCCCCGTTAGAACACGAGTTCCTTGAGAGCATGGAATAGTTATGCCTGTTTGTTTCCCGAGGGCTTAGCACAATGCCCGGCACATAGGGAGTGCAAAATACACGCCTGTCAACTGACTGACTAGGAGAAATAAGCCATATACACAGATAACTATAACATAATTAGAATATGGATAAACAGTAGAAATATTTTTTAAAAATTCTATGTGATCTTTGGAGGAGATTGCTATGGGTCAGATGGAGTGGGGATCAAGAAAGGCTTCATATCATGAGCAGAATCTAAGAGGAGTCTTTGAAGGGTGCAACACCCTTAGTACAATACCACCTGGGGAAAGACTGTTGGACTTACGGTTCTAGTGAGAAGAGAAAGCTGAGTATTTGGAAATCTGAATCAAGCAGAATTCTTCCCTTCCATCAGAGAACTAACTAGGAGAAAAGGGCTTGGGCTAGACACGAGAGATTTTGGTGGAATGATTGTTTAGTCAGTTTCTCCTATAGACAACGAATAAATATATTTATTGATGTGGGCTAAGCCTGTGAAAGATCTGTGGAGGACACTTATTCCCAGACTAGTCCTACTTTCAGGCTATAGTATTCACCTTGTAAGATTGTCAAGAGGATCGAGTGAGAAGGTGTATGTAAAGCTCCTTGTAGACTTTAACTTGCTAGTATTTTATTTTATTTTTATTAATTTTATTTTTAAAAATTTTTTCCATGCTTACATGAATCATGTTTTCTCCCTCCCCTCCTCCCTCCTCCCTCCTGATGCTGACAAGCAATTCCACTGGCTTAACATATATATCACTCAAATCCATTTTCATTTTTGTCAAAGAGCAATCCTTTAAAACCAAAACCCCAAATCACCTAGCTGTATAAACAAGTCATTCACATGTTTCTTCTGGATTTCTACTCCCACAATTCTTTCTCCAGATGTAGATGGCAATCTTTCTCATAAGATCCACAGAATTGTCCTGGATCATTGCATTGCTATTAGTAGCAAAGTCAATTACATTTGATCGTCCAACAATGTTATAGTCTCTGTGTACAATGTTCTCCTGGTTCTGCTTATTTCACTCTGCATCAGTACATGGAGACTTTTCAAGTTCTTTCAGAAATCCATCAATTCATCATTCATTACAGCCCAATAGCATTCCATCACCATCAGATACCACAATTTGTTCAGGCATTCCTCAATCAAGGGACATCCCCCAATTTTCCAATTTTTTTGCTACCACAAAGAGCACTTGCTAGTGTTTTTGATGTTCTGTCTCTCATTATTCCACAAAAGGTTCAGAGGTGCACACACAATGTGATGTATGGAAAGAACACTCTAGACCATTTTTTGGATGGCTTTCTTCAATAATACACCTTGTTTGTCTCAGTTTCCTCTGCTGTCAAATGAGCTGGAGAAGGAAATGGCAAACCACTCTAGTATCTTTGCCAAGAAAATCCCAAATAAAGTTCCAAGTTGGGCACAACTGAACAAGAACAGAATTTATTGAATAGGGATAAGTGACATTTGTAAGACCTGTTCTTTAGGAAAATTGGTTTAACAAATAAATGGAGGATGGACTAGAATGGGGAGATACTTGACGAAGGATTTCAATTTTGTAAGCAGCTCACAGAAGTAAAAGAAACATGATTTCAATTTTATTCAACTTGTGCCTCAATGAAATAATTAAAAGATTCTCCAATTCTGTTAATTCAAAAAGTGGATGTGAAAATGATGTCTTTATTTTAACTTTTTGTTATTTGGATGGGAATCAAAAGAGAATTTTAATCATTGTGTATCTCAGTAAAGAAGTGTGAGATTCTTTTAAAAAAGTTAAAGGAACTATTGTTTTAGGAAATGACTTGCAACCTTGAAATGGACAAATCAATGGCCTTTTCTCTGTATTAAAAAAAAATCTCTCAGCTGGACTTTGAAGTTAGAGAACTTGACTCTCAGTAACTGTGGGAACTTAAGTAAACCACTTAATTTTCTTAATCCTCAGTTTTGCCATCTGTAAAATAGGGATAATAATATTCATTTTAACCTATCTCAGAAAGATTTTGCAGAAGAAGTGTTTTCTTTGGAAACAAAATAATTTTTAAAAAAACTGGGAGACATTATCAGGCTTCTTCTTATCTTTAAAAATTTATTCAAGATTAGTCCTTATACTTGATTACTTTTCCCCTTAGTTATTAGCTTCTTGAGTCAATAGTTCCCTAGAACTTGGGAAACTGGCCAATTAGGATGCCTCTTTGAGGTCTGGGTGTGTTACTTACAACCAGAGATTTATAGGTGGGGAATTGGGCAAGAGTAAGAATCAATGCTGGCAAAAGCAGCCAGATCTGTAAGCTGGACGTCACTTTGAGTAGAAGGGGTCCCTGCTTGGGCAGTGGGTGAGAATCTTCTGCCACCTGGACTTGGCTCTGGTCCTAACGATTTCTTACTTGGTTCTGGCTCCGAGAGGAGCCTAGCCTCTGGGAGAGGTTAAATCAGGAATGTGGTTACAGGAAAGAGAAGATCTGAGCAGGTGTGCTGAGGCAGTTTTCTCCTTTCAGGAAGCAAAGTTCAGGGGGGAACCTGTTTTCTGGAAGGAAGGATTAGGGAGATGAGTGTGTGTGTGTGTGTGTGTGTGTGTGTGTGTGTGTGTGTGTGTGTGTGTGTGTGTAAGGGACACAAGGATGTCCAACCCCACCAGTTATGGAAAATATAACCTGTTTTTCAACATCTTTGACATACTAAACTGAATTTTTTTAAAACGCTTATTTACCTTCCATCTTAGAACCAATATTGGCTCAAAGGCAGAAGAGCGACAAGGGCGAGGCAGCTGGGACTAAGTGACTTGCCCAGGGTCACACAGCTAGGAAAGATCTGAGGCCAGATTTGAACCTTGGACTATCCATCTCTAGGCTTGGATCTCTATCCACTGAGCTACCTAGCTGCCCCTATACTATCCTGAATTTACTGATACATGGAAAATCTGAGAGGAAAGGTTTCATGTATTTTGATCTTTCCCTGGGTCATTGTGTACTTGGAAAATGGGCCCCTTACCCCTCCCCACCATGATTCTCAGATAACAAACTGGTGCTTCCATGAGTACTTCCATGACTTTCATAGCAGAACTGAGGAAGAATAGATGGTGTACGTCGTAATAGAGTACTGGCCCAAGAGTTACAGAGACATGGGTTCAAATCCCACCCTTTATTCTTGCCAGGTGTGAAACATTTGACAAGCCACTCAGTTTCTTTATTTATAAAATGAAGCGAATGGCCTCTAAGGTTCTTTTGAGCCCTAAATCTATCAGCCAATGATCCTATAGAGATCACTGAAAAGGAAATGTGATAGAGTGGAATCATGTCTGACTTTGAAATGAGGATACCTGGATTTTTATTCCAAATCTGCAAATACCTAATTATATAACATAGATACATATCTATAGATATATGAAGATATACATACATGCATGTATATTTATACACATACACATATATGGAGAAAATGACTGGTCCTGATAACTGGTGGAGAATCAAGACTGCTCCAGTCAGAAATGGAGATACACCATGTACAAGGGACTTCCAAGTTATTAATTGCTGTTCCCCAAATCTCATCTGACTTCTCAGGTCTCTTGCTTCCATATTGACTGCTTTCCTCTCCAGTATCTTTAGTCTCTCCATAACTGGCTTCTCCTTCAACTCATAAGGGCTTGTACCAGAGAGGTGGCACTGCCAGAAGAGAGAAGGAGGCCTATACAAGAGATATTACAGAAGTACAAAAGTACTCAGCACCAGGTTGGATATGGGGTATTACATGTATGACAGAGCCCTTTGGGATGCCCACAGTTTGTAGATGTGACCTGAATAAAGATGATGTTATTAAAATCTGATGTTTGTCTTTTTCTAAGTGAGTGTAAATAGTCTTCAAAGTTCACCAGCTGTTTCTCTATGACTTACACTATAAATCCCCGTGTGGCAGTCAAGAGAGTTATGAATGGATCCATGTATGTAGGAATCATATAGAATTGAGCTCTCCCAGCAGAAGTTATGGTATAATCATATTTCTTTTCTTTTTTTAATTTTCTTTTTTTTGTCATGCAAAACATATTTCCAAATAGGTCGTTGTTGTAAGAGCAAAGCCATACATAACCCAAACCCCAAAATAAAACCCAAAATACACTGACGTGAAAGACAGCTCCAACAGTTCCTTCTCTGGAGGTGGACGACATTCTCCATCATAAGTCTTTCAGGATTGTCCCAGATCATTGCATCGCTGAGAGGAGTCAAGTTTTCCCAGATAATCATCAAACAATATTGCTGTTATTGTGAAGGAAGCCAGGAGGTCCAGGTGTAGAGGAACCACTGTAGGAATGGGGGATGGCCAATGAAGAGGTAAGAAGTTGGGAGATGGAGAATCTAGTGAGGAATAGCAAGCCAACCAGTGTCTCTGGATCAGAGTACGTGGAGAGGAATAAAGCGAATAAGCAGTGGAAAGGTTGTGGGCTAAGCAGAGGGCTAAGTTGTGAAGGATGCTGAATTCAAAACAGCTCTCTCTAAGGTTCTGCCTCCACTGGCACTCCACAGAGCTATTATATAGAAAGCCTCTTGGGTCAAGACCCAGAAATCCCATTTTCCTGTCCAGTCTGTTTCTTACTACCTGTGTGTCTTTGAACAAGTCCCTTAATATCTCCGAGCTTCCATTCCCACATCAGGAAAATAAGACTTGCCCAACCTACATTGAAGGAAGGATCATTGTTAAAGTGCAATGAGATACTTTAAAGAAAACCCTTTGAAAGAACTGTAGTATGTCATAAAATTATAGGGGTATTATGATACCGTTCTTAACTTTTCTTAACCATTACAAATCAACTCAACAATTACCTCCAGTTCATAAATATTTTTATATAATTATTTAGCATGTTTAACCCTTTTTTAATTGTATCCAGGTCTTTGCGATTTCAATTTGGAGTTTTCTTGGCAGAAATACTGGACTAGTTTGTCAGTTCCTTCCCCAGATTATTTTTCAGATGAGGAAACTAAGGCAAGCAAGGTTAAGTGACTTGCCCAGGGTCACAGAGCGAGGAAGTGTCTGAGACTGGATTTGAACACAGGAAAAGGAGTATTCCTGCCTCCAGACCCAATGCTCTATCCACTGTGTGATCTAGCTGTATAGATTAGCAGAAATCCACATACTGACCCCTTTCACTCAGTTTTCTCATTTGTAAGATGAGCAGTTGGACTCCATGGCCTCTAAGTTTCCCCCCAGCTCTAAATCTATGATCTGATGACACTGTGTCATAGGGAAGCTCTTGAAAGAGAATCATTTATTCACAGGAAAGAGGTTTTTAAAGCTAAAAAGTTAGGGGCAGCTAGATAGCACAGTGGTTAGAGTGGCAGGCCTGGAGTTGGGAGGATCTGGGTTTAGATCTGTTCTTAGATGCTTCCTAGCTGTGTGACACTTAACACCAATTACCTAGGCCTTGTTGCTCTTCTGTCTTAGAACTGGTACTCAGAAGGAAAGAGTTAAAAAAAAAAAGAAAGCTGGAAAATTAACCTTTGAACTAACGTCCTGGAGTGGAGATAAAAGTAAAAGAATGAGATTTTATTGGGGGGGGGGGCGCAATTGGAGGAGGGAGGAGTGGAGTGTAGGGACTGCAAGGAGGTCTGAGTAGCAGGTTAGGTGCTGGCTAGGAGGGACCTGAGAAAGAAACCCAAATTTAGAGTGAAGTTGTCCTCTGGCCTTATGCCTAGGAGGGTGGAGCAGGTACTTTAAGAGGGTGTCTCAACTCCCGCTTAGAGATCCCACTTCTGCCAAAACTACCAGCCTAGGGAACCCCACAGATTCCTAGTCAAGTCCGAAATGCAAAAATTGCACAAGATAAAGAGAAAAGGGAAATATATGAGACGGGAAAAATCAAGGACAATTTATGGCTCAATTGAGGATGGAGGTGTAAGGCAGCAGCTCAGTTTTATAAATCATCCGAGAGGAAGTGGTTACAATTGCTTCTTATTTTTTCTTCATTCGGGGGTGAATTTTAAACTGAAAGTCAAAGTCAAGTCAAGTTTCTTGCATAATAAGATTTTTAGGGGAAGGTGGGGCAAGAAAGGGAGGATGCAAAGAGAGAAATTACATGACCGTTTTGGCATTATTCATCTCACACAGGACGTTAGGAGCCGCAACATTTTCCACAGCCCAGCTCTGGAGCAGGAACTAGAAGGTATCCTTTTTTTAAATTTTTTTTTTCCTTTTTAAAGGGGATCAGAGGAGGGAGAAAAAGAAGGGGGCAAAATCAAAGAGGGATAGGAAAGGCAGAGAGAGAGAGAGAGAGAGAGAGAGAGAGAGAGAGAGAGAGAGAGAGAGAGAGAGAGAGAGAGAGAGAGATCAGGAAAGACCATAAAATCATTTTTTAACATAGCATTTTATTTTCTCAATTACATTAAAATTTTTTTTAATCTTCATTTTTTAAAGTTTGAGCCAAATTCTTGCTCTCCCTTCTTCCCTTCTTCCCTTCTTCCTTTTCCCACTTCCTGAGACCCTAAGCCATCTAGTATAGATTTTACATGGAGCACAGAATCATTTTAAGGTGACAGCCAGTCATCCAGGTGGAGATGCCTAGAGGCAGTTCTTCCTCCCCATATTCATGAATCTTTTTTTTTTTCCCCTGAACTCCTATAACTGTGATTTCTGTAACACTATTGTCACCCTGAGTCCTTTAGACGTACTACTAGAAAGTTATTGATTTTTTTTAACTGTCTCGTAGGAGTTTTGTATTATAATCTTCTTATAGCTTGTAACTTACAGATTGTAAGTTTCTTCAGAGCAGGGGCTATGTTTTATTTTATTTACTATCTCCTTCTCCCCTGCATGTAGCCTGGTCCCCAACTTAACTCTTAACCTAGCTTGAAGACAGTAGACAAGACAAAAATAGGTGCTGAATAGTAGACAGAACTAACCTTGACCCAAATTGGGAAGCTGTTCGAGTTTGTTCTTAGTGTCTGCAGCCTCGGTTGTTTTGAATGTCAGTTATTCTTCTATTTTCCAAAGTGAGCCCCTCGAGGGCAATACCCCTGTTTTGGTTGTGGTTCTCTTGGGGATATTTTGTTTTATTTTGATTGTGTCTTTTTAAATGTAACTTTTATTTTATTATTATATTATTATAATATATTATTATAACATTTTGTTTATTAAAATGTATTTCCTTTTACTGTTTTTTTAAACCCTTACCTTCCACCTTAGAATCAATACTGTATATTGGTTCCAAGGCAGAAGAGTGGTAAGGGCTAGGCAATGGGGGTTAAGTGACTTGCCCAGGGTCACACAATGTCTGAGGTCAGATTTAAACCTAGGACCTCCTTTCTCGAGACCTGACTCTTAACCCACTGAGCTACCCAGCTGCCCTCCTTTACTTTCTTTATAATGAACAAACATTTATTTTATATCCTTCCCTCTTCTACATCCAATTAAAGAATTAAATTAATTAAAAGAATTAAATTAATTAAAAGAAAAACAAAAGCCATATAGCACATATGAGCAGTCAAGCAAAACAAATTACTCATGTTGGCCATGTCCAGATATCTATATTTTTTTCTTTCTTCATCTTGAATTCATCATCCCTCTGTCAGGAGGTGAATGGTAGCTTCATCATCCGTCTTCTAGAATGATGCCAACCCTGTAATTTTACAAATGAGGAAATTGACCCCAAAAGGAGGAAATAATTTGGCTAAGATCACAGCAGCAGGGAGTAAGTAGCAGAAATTAAGTTCCAGATCCATTGGCTCCAAATCTATGGTACCTCAGCCACTGCACCCCAGTCCACCCCTTTACTTTTTCCCATTCTTCTCAAACACTTACCTCCCATTCCTGGAGGGCTCCCGGCCCTCAGCACCACACGATAGGCTGTTCTCACCCCTTTTCTCTGATCCAAATCCACACTAGCTTCTTCAGAAGTACTGCCAGGGCATCCAGCATTTATGGGTAATCGAGTGGCCTATGCTGACAAATTTCTCTGTAGGGCTTCTCTTAGAAGTTAATTCTGTTGCTGTCCACGTGATCCTCATTCTGTGCAGTGTGCTCCTTTTCCCCATCTTTGCTTCTGCTGATTATCCATGTCTTAAAACTCTTAAGTCACTTCTAAGTTACGTACTCTCGCTTTGGCTGTTTGTTCGTGTCTTTTTTAAAATCTAAAGTGGTTTCTAAGTTATTTACCCTCGCTTCTGCCGTCTCCTCTTGTCCTTTTAAAAATCTAAAGTGGTTTCTAAATTTAAGGTGGACGTTTGCATGGATCTTTTTGGACATCTTCCCACACTGGTTTGCCATTAGGGTTATTTAGTTGTTTTTCATTTGTTTCTGATTCTTTTGGACCCTTTTTGGGTTTTCTTAACAAAGATAATTGAAGTGGTTTGCCATTTCCTTCTCCAGCTCATTTTAAATGAATAAACTGAGGCAAGCAGGGGTAAGTGATTTGGCCCAGGGTCACTAGTAGTATCTGAGGCCAGATTTGAACTCATGAACATGAGTCTTCCTGACTGCCATGAGACTTTTTTCAAATATAGTAGGATGAGGTAGCTCAGTAGGTAGAGAGCCAGGCCTAGAGACAGGAGGTACTGGGTTCAAATCTAGCCCCAGATACTTTGTGATCTGAACAAGCCACTTAAGCCCCATTGTCTAGCCTTTACACTCTTCTGCCTTTGAACCAGTATAGTACTGGCTCTAAGACAGAAGATAAGGATTTAAAATAAATAAATATAATAGGATGACTCAGCTGCTTTTGAAGGATAACTAGATTCTTTCCCAAACCCAATCCAGAGGCTACCATAATTAATTGTATGGAAAAGAGTTTCTAGCAGAAATTAACCCTTAGGGGACAGGTAGGTGGCTCAGTGGATAGAGCCAGGCCCAAAAACAGAAGGTCCTGGGTTCAAATCTGACCTCAGACACTTCCTAGCTGTGTGACCCTGGGCAAGTCACTTAACCCCCATTGCCTAGCCCTTACCACTCTTCTGCCTTGGAACCAATACACAGTATTGATTCTAAGATGGAGGGTAAGGGTTTCAACAACAAAAAATGAAATTAATTATCTATAATCCTCAAGATAGCTACTTCAGTCTTGGAAGTATTCCCCATTTTGATCTTGACCCCTTCATCACTTTCATGCTAACATATTTACACATACCTTTTAGTTTGTACTCAAAGGAGGAAATCTTACAGAACAAAGATGATTTTCTGTACTCGTTGCACAATCTGCGTGATTCATCATGCAAAGTTGTTTCTTCCTGCTCCTCTAGTATTTAAATGATAGACCTTAACATATAGATAGAGACCTTGTGTCCTCTTGGCGGATTTGAGTCCTCATCCCCTTAACCCTTTTCATCCCCTCAACTTCATTCTCTCAGTTTTCTCAGTCACTGCCCCCTAGCCGCCTCTGTTTCTCTTTTTTTCCCCAACACTCTTTCTTGCTTTCTTACACATTCAATCACATTCAATCTAAATCCTCACAATTTGCCCTGCGATCCAGGGACACTGGCCTTCTTGCCATTTTCACAGGGCACTAATGTCCCAACTCTAGGCATTTTCACTGAATGTCCCTCATACATGGAATGCTCTCCCTCCTCATCTCCAGCTTTGCCTTCCTTGGGTTTCTTCAGGTCTCATCTAATATTTCATCTTTTTTTTTTTTTTTAAACCCTTACCTTCCGTCTTGGAGTCAATACTTTGTATTGGCTCCAAGGCAGAAGAGTGGCAAGGGTAGGCAATGGGGGTCAAGTGACTTGCCCAGGGTCACACAGCTAGGAAGTGTCTGAGGCTGGATTTGAACCCAGGACCTCCCGTCTCTAGGCCTGGCTCTCAATCCACTGAGCTACCCAGCTGCCCCCTAATATTTCATTTTTTACAAGAAGTCTTTGCCAGTTCCTTTTATTACTAGTTTCTTCCCTCTTCAGGGAAACAGTTGGCTTAAATCAGAGAGTGTTAGACATGAAATCATGAAGACCTAAGTTCAAATGAAGCCTTAGGTAGCTATGTGACCTTTTTTTTTTTTTTTTTTTACCCTTACCTTTCGTCTTAGAATCAATACTGAGTATTGGCTCCAAGGCAGAAGAGTGGTAAGGGTAGGCAATGGGGGTCAAGTGACTTGCCCAGAGTCACACAGCTGGGAAGTGTCTGAAGCCGGATTTGAACCTAGGACCTCCTGTCTCTAGGCCTGGCTCTCAATCCACTGAGCTTCCCAGTTGTCCCCAGCTATGTGACTCTTGACAGTCACTGAACCTCTGCTTGCCTTTGAGTCCCATCTGTAAATATAAGTATAATAGTAATATTACTATTACATATATCATAAAGAACATATATTATATCTATTATATAGTGTGTATACTATGTTGTCACATAGTGTATATATACTGTTATGATATATGCTATGTGTGTTATTATATATAGGCTATATAGTATATTATTATATACACTATGTAGTATTTATAGCACATTAAAATATATACTATTATCTGTATTATATAACATATACTATTTATATATACTATAATATATACTATGTAGTATATCTAGAATATTATTATATATAGGCTATATAATATATTAATATATGTTATGTAGTATTTATAGCACATTATATTCTATTATCTATATTATATAACATATACTATTTATATATACTATATACACTGTTATATATACTATGTAGTATATATAGAATGCTATTATATATAGACTATATAGTATTTATTATACAGACTATGTAGTATATATAATGTTATAAGATATACTGTATACTATGATACAGATATTATATAGTACATATACTATCATATAGTATATACACAATGTTACATATATACTATGTAATATATAGTATGTTATATAGAAACTATATGGTTTATTATATGCTATGTAGTATATATAGTATAATATGTACTATATACTATGTTGCTACATATGTTACATAGTATATATATACTCTTATTATATATACTATTTACCAGACACTGTTATTATATATACTATGTAGTATATATATAGCATATTAGTATGTATACTATATGTAGTATAACATACTTTATACTGTTATTATAGATACTATAATATATTATATAATATTATATATAGCATATATAGTAATTTTACTAGTAATATTATATATAATAGTTTATACTATTTACCTCCCATGGGCTGTTGTGAGATATTCGTAAAATGTTTTACAAACTTTAAAATATTATATAAATGTTAGCTCTCTAACTTAAAGTGATTATCTCTAACTTATCCTGTATACATCTTGTTTATACATTGTAGTTTGGATGTTATCTCCCCCATTAGACTGTGAACTCCTTGAGGGCAAGAGCTATTTAGTTACTTTTGTGTCTTTCATAGTATCCCCAGTGCTTAGCACAGTATCTGGCACACAGAAAGTGTTTGGTCAAAAGTGTTTATTGACTTGACTTGATGGGTTGGTGGCCCCAATAGGAAAAGGTTTCTGTCTCCAAACTATGGGTTGTTCAACTCAAACTTCAGTCTTGTATTTTTTTTTTTTAGCTTAAAAAAAAAAAACCAATAAAAAGAGATGGAGAAAGAAAGAGAGAGAGACTCTATCTCTCTCCCTTCACTGAAGAACATGGACAACCAGGGCCTGGATATCATGGTAATTTCTGTTTCTTCTTTCACTGAAATATCATTGTCTGACTTTGCCGGTCTCTAAGACTTACATAGACTTTGTCCATACTTATAGGGGGAAGAACCAGACATTCTGGAAAAAACAAGGAATGAAGATATAGGAAATAACTTGGAGAAAAAGTCGGAGCTTTCCATTTTTGAAAGGTACAGTATTAAATTTAATGGGGATGAATTTGAACTCCTTCAAAAATTCAGAAAAACCACGCACAGGTAGTTTTCACTAGCTCTCTCTCATATCTAGAACTCCTATCTCTTTATCCCCACCTCCTGGCTTCCTTGTCAGCTAAAGTCCAACCTTCTGTAAGACATCTTTCTTGTGGGGCAAGTAGGGGGCTCAGTGAAAGCCAGGCCTAGAGATGAGAGGTCCAGGCAAATCTGGACATCAAATCTGGCATCAGATACTTCCTCGGGTGAGGAATCATGGGCAAATCATGCGACCCCAGTCGCCTAGCCCTTACCACTCTTCTGCCTTAGCACCAATATATAGTAATGATTCTAAAACAAAGGTAAGGGTTTTTTTGGTCTGTTTGTTTTTTAAAGCAGCTTTCCTGGTCTTCCTTAATCTTAGTGTTTTCCTTCTGACACTAACTCCATACCTGGTGAAGTATTGTCTCCATTGGGCTGTGAGCTCCTTGAGAGCAGGGATTGACTGTCTTTTGACTTTCTTGGTATCTCCAATACTCAGCCTAGTATGTAGCACATAGTAGGTGCTAGTAGTCTGATCAATTGACAAGTAGAGCATAGAGGGTAGGTTTAGTGAGGCAGTTTGTGTGAAATTGGGAATTCTGAGGGGTTTGGTGGCCTTCAGGTTCAATATGAGTCAGTGGTATGATACAGCAGACAGTAGAAACAGTGTCCAGATGAAGGGAAATGAAGGCAATGTTTCACTCTGTTTTGTTCAGATCACAACCAGGGCTATTGTGCTCCATTCTGGTCACCACATTTTTGATGAGGCCATTAATGAGGCCATTGCAAGGTGATGAGAGGATGGTTAGGATTCAGGGAGCATCAGTTTAGAGCTGGAAGATCTAAAGATAAAACACGAAAAACCAAATTTGAACAACAGTCATTCACCATTACTCTGCTAAACAGGTATTACTGTGTGGGAGGGCAGATTTAGAACTCCACATGCGTTCTCTTAGCAGGTGCCATTTTCCATACCTATCCTAATACTTAATCTTTCTATCCATAGCCCTTCAAGTCAAACCTTTATTCTGCCCAGAGGTTCACTTTCCTTATCTAGACTCTTCAATAACCTTCTGAACTCCAATTTCCTGGATACACCTTTATACTTTAACCACAAATGCCAGATTTTCTTTCTGTCTTCTCCTCTCTTCACTTCCCCTTCCTTCCTTCTTTCCCTCCCCCTTTCTCTTCTTCTCTCTCTGTTCTGCCTATATCTCTGTTACTCTATCACTCTCTGTCTCTCATAATCTCTCTTTCCTTTTTGTTTTCCTGGAATTGCCTCTATCTCTGTCTCTTTCCTGACTGTCTGTTCTTCAGATTGAATTCTTTGAGAATAAGGACTAACTTTTACTTCTTTTTTGCAGCCCCAATACTTAGAATATGTCTGGCATATAGTCATGATTAAGAAATAATTATTAATGAATATGTATTAGTAAATGTTTAATAAATAAGCAGATTGTTCTTTTCTCAGATCTTTGATTTCAAAGATTATTCAAAGGCATAATGTTATAGTGGAATGAGTATTTAGGTTCAAATGCCACCTCTGCTGCTTACACATGTCACCTTGGACATAGTCCAAGTCTCAGTTAAGTTGCTTAACTTCAGTTTGATCTGTGTAAAAAGAAGGAGTTGAATTTCATGGTTTTTGAGGTCCCTTCTAGTTCTGCTTCTATGATCCTTTGATTCCTCCCTCTTCCCATTCAGCTCCACCCTCCTGAGCTGATTCAGGTTGGTAATTCAGTCTTAGTTGCCAAGGTACACTGAGAAGTTAAATGTTCTCACAACAAAAATTCTTCCTGGAAAAACCACTATCTTCAGAGAGTGGGGAATTGGTCTCAGAGAAACAAGAAACGTGCTTGTAGAGTATAAAGGAAGCTCAGAGACACCAGAGATTAAGTGAGGAGGGAAAAATGAAGAGGTAGGATCATTCTGTTACCCTCATACTAGCAAGTACCTCCTAACAACCCAGCCATTTAGGAAACCTCCCTTTCCTACAGATTTCTAGTCTGTAACTATATTTCTGATGGGCCTGGAGGAAGAAAGCCCAGAAGGGCTTCTCAGGAGACCATTGATCCCTTTCTACTGCAGAAAGTGACCATTGTGCATTCAGTGGCCTTAGGGGACAGCTATGAATGAACACCTTCTCTGAAAGAGACATCATGATGCTGAGACATGCGGATCATTTGGGATACCTCTAGGTCCAAGCTGGGATGGAGTTTGCTGTGATCTCTGGCCCAGAAAGAGTAGATCTGAAGCAACCCAGATGAGCTTTCTTCATGCTGAAGCTGCTTACCAGCTCAGTTCTTCCATTGAATAAAGACAGATTCTATCAGGAACCAAGATGTCCCTCCTAGGATTGGAATCTGGGAGCCAGTGAAAAGGAATTGAAATCATTCTAACTTCTTTCTATTTGGTCTTCAATCAGGGGGAGTAAGAAGCCTTTCTCCAAGGCAAGACATTTCTACAAAATTCATGCTCAATTGTTCCGGAGAATACTATTGGGCCTCCTGTGTACAGGTGAGACTCTGAGTTCAGTTTGTCTTCAAGTACTGGGAAGTTAGAAACTAAATCACTGTGGGACTGGTGCTGTGCCACTATAAAACAGGCTGCTAGGTGGTACAGTGGATAGAGTGCTGGCCTGGAGTCAAGAAGATCTGAGTTTAAATTCTTCCTCAGATACTTACTAGCTACGACAACCTTTCTGTGTCTGTTTTTCATTTGTAAAATGGGGATACTATTCCCTACCACACAGGGTTTTTGTGAGTTTCAAAATGAGATAAAATATGTAAAGTGCTCTGGAATTTTGGCTTTCTCAAGGTTTACTAGAATGTCTTTAGTCACAGTTGAAAGTGAATAGTATTGAAAAAATTAATTTTCCATAAATATATGGAACTATACTTAGGAATATATTTATTTTATATATTTTCAACATATTTATATATTTATACATTAATTTATGTAGAAATATATTCATCAATTTCTAAAACCTAATTTTTCTTTTATAACTTTTATAACTTTTATCTTAGAATCAATACTATGTACTGGTTCTTTTATTGAATTTTTTTTTTAGCTACAGGTAGAAATAATGTTTGACAATTTAGGGTTTTTTTAGGATGCAGATTTTCTTTCTCCATCCTTTCTCCAATTATTGCTTCCAGGTAGTAAATAGCCTGATATAGGTTATGCCAGTACTCTCATGCAATACATATTGTTCATATCATGATAGAAGACACATACAATAAAAATCTCATAAGGAAATGAAGTGAAAGATGGTATGATTTGATCTGCATTTAGACTCCAACAATTCCTTCTTTGGTTGTGGATAGCATTTTCATCATGTTTGTTATAATTATCTTGGAGACTTGCTTTGCTGATGATGGTTTTGTCCTTCAGTTGATCATCATATAATATTTCTGTTACTGTAGATATTGTTTACTTGGTTCTGCTCAATCTATTTTGCATCAGTTCATATAAGTCTTTCCAGGTTTTTTTTTTAACTCATCTTGTTTGTCATTTCTTATGGTGTAATATTATGGTGTAATATTCCATTACAACCACACCTTCTTCATCCATTCCCCAAGTGACAGACAACCCCTCAGTTTCCAACTCTTTGCCACTACAAAATGAGCTGCTAAAAATATTTTGTTCCAGGTAGGTCCTTTTCTCTTCCTCTAATCTCTTTGTGATATAGGCCCCAGTAGTGGTATTATTAGGTCAAAAAGTATGCATAATTTTATGGTCTTTTGAGCCTGGTTCTGTATTACTCTCCAGAATGGTTGTATTAATTTACAGTTCCCCCAACAGTGTATGTGTCCCAATTTTCCCACAACCCCTCCAACATTAATCGTTCTCCTTTTTGGTCATGTTAGTCATGGTAGGTATAAGGTAGAATCTCAGAGTTTTTTTAAATTTGCATTTCTCTAATCAATAGTAATTTGGAGCATTATTTCATATGACTAAGGACAGTTTTAATTTCTTCCTCTGAGAATTGCCAATTCATATCCTTTGACCATTTTTCAACTGAGGAATACTTTGTATTCTTATGAATTTGACTCAGTTCTCTATGTATCTGAGAGATGAGGCCTTTGTCAGAGACACACTCTATAACATTTTCCCCAAAATTTGTTGTTTACTTTCTAATCTTGGTGCATTGGTTTGGTTTGTACAAAACCTTTTATTTTTCTAAAAAAGTAAGTAATTAATTAAGAATATTTTTCCTTGGTTACATGACTCATGTTCTTTTTCACCCTCTTCTCTCCCCCCTCCCATAGCTGACAAGCAATTCCACTGGGTTTTATATGTATCACTGATCAAGACCTATTTCCATATTATTAATATTTGCAATAGTGTGATTGTTTAGAGTCTACATCCCCAATCATATCTCCAATCAAACCATTGTACAAAACCTTTTAAATTTAATCAAAATTATCCATTTCATTTTTTGTAATGTTCTCTGTGTCTTGTTTGGTCATAAATTCTTCCCTCATCCATAAGTGTGAAAGGTAAAGTTTTTCATATTTCCCTGATTTGTTTATGGTGTCACCCTTTATTTCTAGATCAAGTATCAAGTATTATGACTTCATCTTGATGTATGGTGTGAAATGTTCATCTATGCCTAGTTTCTGCTTTACTGTTTTCCAGTTTTCCCAGTAGGTTTTGTCAAATAGTGAGTTCTTTCCCCAAAAATTTGGTTTATTGAACTTTAAGTTGCTATGGACATTAACTGCTATGTGCTGATTATCTAATTTATTCTATTTATCTACTACTCTTATTTCTTAGCCTGTACCAGATTATTTTGATGATTTCGGCTTTATGGTATAGTTTGAGATCTGGTATGGCGAGACCTCTTTCCTTTGTATTTTTTCCATTAATTCCCTTAATATCATTGGACTTTTGTTCTTCCAGATGAGTTTTTTGTTATTTTTTCTAGTTCTATGAAATAATTTTTGGGTAATTGGATTGGTATGATATGTATTGGTAATAAGGCAGAAGAGTAGTAAGAGCTAAGAAATGAGTGCTAAGTGATTTGCCGGAAGTGTTTGAGGCCAGATTTGAACCTAGGACCTTCCATCTCTGGTCTTGGCTCTTTGTCTACTGAGCCACCTAGCTGTCCCCAAAACCTAGTTTTTTTTTACATGAGAATAATTATACATTTTTTAATCATTAACTGAGCATTTATATAATGCTTCATCTCTCTACATATGCTTATCTCCTACCCTTTCCCTGAACTTGATGTAATAAATTCCTATCTCTTCATTTTACAGCAGAAAATTGTGTTCTATTATAAATATCATCATTAATGTTTAACTATATAGACAAAGAATGTATGGACAAGGCATTCAATCATTCTCATTTGTGTCTTTCTTTGGTCCCATTTGGGGTTTTCTTGGCAAAAACACTGGAGTGGTTTACTATTTCCACCTCCAGTTCATTTTACAGAGGAGGAACTGAGGCAAACAGAGTTAAGTGATTTGCCCAAAGTCACATAGCTAGTAAGTGTTTGAGGCCAGATTTGACCCCATGAAGATGAATCTTCTTTATTTCAACCCTAGTACTCTGTCTGCTGTGCCACCTCTTTGCCCATATTGGCAAGTATCTACTTCCAAATTAGGTTCCTAGAACATGGCGAAGTAGTTGTTTCTGCTTTAAAAATGAATTAATAAATGCATATTTTGGTGAATGGGAGGAAAGTAATGAGAAACTTGTCAATGTTCTAATTTGCACTGGATATTGGCCTCATTTTTATTTCTTGAGAAAAGAATTATTTTTTTTTTGTATGGAAAAAGCTATATATATATATTTGAAAGGAGAAAAAATAGGTACTGAAATGAAGAGAAGGGGCAAGAGAGTAACATTATTGGACTGGTGATGTCATGATTCTACTTCCCATTCAAGTTTAAATAGTTTCCAAAAAATAATTTATATACATATATCATTAAATTATGAAGCAGTCTTCTCTTTTTTTAAAAAATTTTTGGAGTTGTCACCCATTGTAGTAAGTAACTTCCAAACACCTCCATTTCATTCATTTAATGTAATCAAAATTATTTATTTTACATTTTCTAATTTTTTCTAACTTTTGCTTGGTCTTAAAATCTTTCCTTTCCCAAAGATCCAACATGTATACTATTCTGTGTTCACCTAATTTACTTATAATTTCCTTCTTTATATTCAAATCATTCAACCATTCTGAGTTTATCTTGGTGTAGGGTGTGAGATGTTGATCTAAATCTAATCTCTCCCATACTGTTTTCCAATTTTCCCAGCAGTTTTTGTCAAATAGTAGATTTTTGTTCCAAAAGCTGGGATCTCCATTTAGTTCAAGCTTTTGTTGGTTCAACCCAAAATGTCTTCATAATCTAGTGAGGTACTAAGTAGGAGTACTTAAATTATTGTTTAACCAAGTGTTAACTCAAAATAGATACATGGAATAAAGAATACCCTTTTACATATGTAAACTCAGAAAAGATAACAAAAAATTTCCTTTCACAATTGGTTGGGGGCAGTTTACTCAGTTGATTTGTTTTACTAACTAGACCTACTAGACTATACTATGATCTTGTCTCCCTTGCTTAAGGGAGAAAAACCAAAGAGGTATGGCTTGCTCAAGGCAGAATGGGCTCAAAAGAAGAGAAAAGGGCTCACTTAACTGTATGAACCTCAGTTTTTCCTATGTAAAATGGATAACCTCCAGTATTGAGAGGCAATATGACATAGCCATAGGGGATAGTCATCAGAGTTGGAGTCAAAGCCCATCTCAGATACCAATGATGTGACCTTGGGCAAGTTACTGAATCTGTCTATACCTCAGTTTCTTCATCTGTAAAGTGAGGGTGTCAGATTGACTGATCTCTAATGTCCTTTCTAGCCCTGAAACTATGACCCTATGATCCTTCTACTTTTAAATCTATGAAACTTTTTTTAAAGTTTTTATTTTGAATATTTTTCCATAGTTACATATTTCATGTTCTTTCCCTCTCCCCCAGACCCCCACAATCCTCCTTAGCCAACGTACAATTTCACTGGGTTTTACATGTATCATTGATCAAGACTTAATTCCATATTATTGATAGTTGGACTAGAGTTATCGTTTAGTGTCTACATCCCCAATAATATCTCTATCAGCCCATGTGTTCAAGCAGTTGTTTTTCTTCCATGTTTCTCCTCCCACAGTTCTTCCTCCGAATGTGGCTACTTTTCCTTCTCAGAAGTCCCTCAGCCTTGCTCTGGATTCTTGCATTGCTACTAGTAGAGAAGTCTGTTATGTTTGATTGTACCACAGTGTATCAGTCTCTGTGTACAATGTTCTCCTGGATCTGCTCCTTTCACTCTGCATAAATTCCTGGAGGCCATTCCAGTTCACATAGAATTGCTCCAGTTCTTTATTTCTTTGAGCACAATAGTATTCCATAACCAACAGATACCACAATTTGTTCAGCCATTCCCTAATCAAAGGACATTCTCTCATTTTCCAATTTTTTGCCACCACGAAGAGTGCAGCTATAAATATTTTTGTACAAGTCTGTTTATCTATGATCTCTTTGGGGTACAAACCTAAATCTATGAAACTTAAGACTCTAAATCTATTAATCTTACCATGCCTATGCCGTTTCCTTAGCCCAACCTCTAATTTGGTAGTTAAGGAAAATGAGGTCCAGAAAACTTTAGTGACTTCCTCTTGCCTTCCTCCTAGTTAGCAGTATAGCTAGGACTACAATCGGGGTATTCTTATTCCCATCTTGGTCTTCTTTCCATTATGATACCCTACAAAAATTCTATGGAAAAAATACTTTGTGGCAAAGTTTGTCTGCTGAAGTTTCTAATACCTTTCTTCTTAAATGTTCCCTTGTCTTTCTATATACCTCAGGTTGTCCTCTTTCTGGCTCTCAGAGAACTTCTCATACTTATAACCTTGTCCTGAGTATTCTTCCCTAGTGATCTTTCAAAACAAAAACTGGTTATAGAACTATTAGATATTAACCATAGGTTGGCCTGGGTGGGAGTGATTCCCAATTGTAAAAATTTAAGTATCAATGAGTGTTCTTGACCACAACACATATTAGGGTATCAGAAGGATTATAAAACATAGATCTGGATATGAAAAGAACTTTAGAGGTCTACATGTAAGGGTGAGGAGTGGTCTTGCACTCTAGCCTGTATAATGAACAAGGAGAAAGTTCAGAAGCAAGCAGTAGTAGTGTGGGTCAGACCCCAGGAGCAGAACAGGGGCTTACTTTTAGTTTCTAGCACAATCTAAAGTTTGTGGAGGAATAATTAGGGCAGGGATCTTGGACTGAATGTGGCTGAAGGTGATGCAGTGAGTGGATAGAATGCCAGATCTGAAGTTAGAAGGACTCATCTTCCTGAGTTCAAGTGACCTCAGACTTACTGACGGTGTGACCCTGGGCAAGTCATTTAACTTTTTGTCTCAGTTTCCTTTTCCATAAAATTAGGTGGAGAAAAAAATGGAAAACCACTCCAACATCCAAGCCAAAGAAACCCCCAAATGGGGTTATGATGGGTTGTACACAACCGAACAACATAATCCTGTCACTCTGAATCAGCAGAGGTTTCTAAACTGACTGATAGAAGCTGAGTCCAGCAGCAATCTTCTATTGCTCAGGCTCTTCTATTGCAAACTTCAGACAAAGAGGCAGTGAAAAGACTTTGCCCTGAATTGGACCATTTTGGGAGTACTGAAAGCTTTCAGGTCCCCAGCTTGAGCTGTCCCTGAGATTATGGAATAAAGTAACACTCAAAACCCCAACAAAGCAACCCATACATTTCCTCCAGAAGCACAGGGAGTCTGACCCTAACATAAAGTCTAAAGTCGGGAAGTAGGTTGGAATAATAAGCAAACAAAAAAAAAGAGTCTCCCACTATTTAAAAAAACCTATTATGGAACAGGAATGCTCAAGAAACAAATCTAGAAGAGAATGACTTCAAAATAACTACAATCAAACCTCAAAGAAAAAACACAGCCAAGGCACAAAACTATCAAGAGTTTCTGGAAAAGATGAAGCAAGAGTTTTAAAAAAAAAAAAAGAATAAAAAAAAAAAAAAAGGGCAGCTGTATAACTTAGTGGGATTGAGAGCCAGGCCTAGAGATGGGAGGTCCTAGGTTCAAATCTGGCCTCAGACACTTCCCAGCTGTGTGACCTTGGGCAAGTCACTTACCCCTCTTTGCTTAGCCCTTACCACTCTTCTGCCTTGGAGCCAATACACAGTATTGACTCCAACATGGAAAGTAAGGGTTTTAAAAAAAAAGAATAAAAAATGTATTTATTAAGGAAATAAAAGTGCTAGAGGAAAGAATTGGAAAAGAAATGAGAGCTATAAAACATAAATCCTTGCCCAAGAAACAAACTCCCTGAAAATTAAAATGGGCCAAAGAAAAGGCAGTGGCTCATGAGAAAACAAGAAATACTGTCAAAATACTGAAGAAAAAAAAACAGAAGAAAATGGTAAGAGTCTTATAGCAAAGGTGACTGACCTGGGAAACAGGTTAAAGAGAAAAAAAGTAAGAATCACTGGACTGCCTGTACTCCATAATAAAAAAAAAGTTTATATATCACATTCCAAGAAGTCTTAAAGAATACTCAATGCCCAGAACTAGAGGGCAAAGTGGAAATAGAAAGAACCTAAGTGTTATCTCCTCCTAAAAATGCCCCCCAAGAGAAAATTCTCAGGAATAAAATAGCCAAAATCCAGAGATTCTGAATCAAAGGCAAATACTTCAAGCAGTTAGAAGAAAGAACTTAAATACACATTAAAGTATCACAATAAAAATCTCCAATAAAGAGAAACTGAGGCATGAAAATCAGAGCATAATCTATTTATTGTTAAGACTAGCAATTACCATGCTAGAGGTAATGACTCCACAGTGACCAGAGACACACCTTACCATCCAAGCAGCTTTTTATACAGTTTGGTAGTTATATAAGATCCAGTGATAAAACTAAACTAAGGCTGCGATTGGTTTGTATTAGAAGCCAAGTATGGGTTACATTTTGCTTACTTGCAAAGAAGGGTTTCTAGAGTTCAAAAAAACAGAGTTAGTCAGCGTCCTCTGGAAATCCCTGTGACAGTTATTCCCACTCCACCCCATAGCAGAGATATTTGGTGATAGGAAAAACATCTCCGGACCAGGCTGACTCATTCTCCATCCTTCTTTTATCTCCCTCAAGAGGCAAGTCCAATCTCAGTTGTGTACACAGTCTTCTACAAAATCTCATACAAACTTTTCTACCAAGTTCTATACAAAATAGTTCTAAATTTACGCCTTAGAAAATGTTTACAGTGATTACTAAAACTCATAACTATTAATCAGTCACCAACTATTAATCAATTAGTAATCAATAATCAGTTTCACAGAAGTCACAGTCAGGATCACATATGATTAAGCAACTTCCAGTAAAAATGATCAGATAACTTGGATTCCAGTATTCTAGGAAGCAAAGGAAATAGACTCCCAGTAAAGAATAACAACCCAGGAAATCTGAGTATAACTTTACTGGAGGGAAAAATAGACTTTTAATAAAATTGAGAATTTCCAAGTATTTCTGATAAAAAGAAAGGAGCTGTGAAATTCAAACATAGGAGTTAAGAGAAAAGTTAAGAAGTAGGAATGGCCAGATGGCAGCAAGGCCTATTAATTGCTTGCTGTTTGATCATATGCAAGATTTGAATGAGGTGGAATCTGATAACTCTTATTCTGGAAAAGGAAGGTTAGGGGAAATTTCTCACAAAACCAGGGTATATGAAAACATATCTATAAAACTAGGAGGTTGGGGGTAAAGGAAGTAGGTGATATTTGAACCTCACTCTCATTTGAACTGATCAAAGAAGGGAAGCACACACATATATACCCAGAAATACATAAATACATTTTACTCAATAGAGAAATTGGAAGAAAGGAAAGTAGGGAATGGGGAATAAGACTGATTGGAGATTACTGGAGAGATTATTTCTGAGCAAGCTACAATGAAAGATGTACAAAAATATTCATAGTTCTTTTTGCAGCGGTAAAGAATTAGAAATTGAGGGAATGCCCATGAATTGGGGAAATGGTTGAACAAGTGATATATGAATGTGATGAAGTATGACTGTGCTCTAAGAAATGATATGTTTCAGAAAAACCTGGGAAGACTTGAATGAAATGATGAAGCAAGCTGATCCAAAAGACAAACAACTTTGAAAGATCTAGGAAGTCTAATCAGCATAATGTTTGTACATGATTTCAGAGAATTCATGATGAAACATACTACTGACTTCCTGATAGATGAGCTTTGGAATTCAGAATGAGATATATTTTTCTTTTAGATATGTTTAATGCAGAAATTTGTTTTGGTTGATTATACATGTTTGTATCAGGGCTTTGTTTATTTGTTCTTCATTCTGAATTGAGGCAAGGGATGGGGTAAGCAGGAGAAAGGGCAGATTTCTTTTGATTGAAAAAATAAATAAAGATGAGCAATTCAGCTTAGATCAAATACTGTGTGATGTCAAGGAGCTGGGATAAGCTTGGGAGATTTGTTGTACATCTTCCTTGCTCAGATCCTTCAAATTCATGGCAAGAGTTCTAGTTGCCCTCTTCCAAGTCCATTCTCTGACCTTTATCTTTTTTCTCTTTTAACTCTCTTTAGCCTATGGTGCCTATGTCCTGGTGGCCTGCATCCTGAATTTCCAAAGAGCTCTGGCTTTGTTTGTCCTCACCTGTTTGGTCCTCTTCTACTTGGCTTATCGTTTCATTAAAAGGCATTATGGGGAGAAACTGATGAGACGTGTGGAATCCACCGAAAATTCTCGGCTATGGCTTTGGCTAAAATGGTGAGTGGGAAGAGAACTATAATGGCCAACTGACCCACAGTTTTATTGTCTCTGGGATGGGTACACCGATGATCCAAATTCTAGAGTATTTTTTGCTCATCTGTCTTTGTTCTTCTCTGTCTCTATCTCTGTCTGTTTTTCTCTGTGCCTCCTGTAAGACTGATTATTGTTGGACTACTGGGGCCATGGGGTTTAGCTTTTACCTTTGTATCTATGTATATTAGCATGGCTGAAGGGTATAGGGATATTTCAGGGAAGGGAATCAATCTAACTAACCTTTCAAGTGTTTTTGTTTGGAATGAGAGAAACTATGATCCAATTCAATAAAATAATTAGAAAACGAACAGAAAAACTTTGGATGGGGCATTCACCTTGCTTACTGTGTTAATATCATTCTTTTCTAGAAATCATATACCTTCCCTAGCCACCCTTACAGCCCCATATTCCTACATCATATCTCCAGACTTCTTGGGACTATTAGTAGTGCTGGCAGATATGCCTTTTACAGTTCTAGAATTTTTAGAAGCAAACTTATTGCTTAGCCAATGAGAAATGGGACATCATTTCCAACAACATGTCCATGGTCTTTGCCTAGCCACACAGGGTAAGGACAAATTCTGAGACTCCTCCTATTTGGGGACATTCCCTGTTCTCTTAGCATTATTCGATGGAAGGCCCGGGTATAAGTGGGCAGTGGGAATTTATATTAGTTTGAGTCTATTTTAGTCCATCTTTGGGACACAATATAGTACAGTGGAAAGGGTGATGATGATTTGAAATCAGAGTAATGGTTTGAATACTGACTCTTCAATTAATAATCTGTTTGGGCAAGTCACTTAAATTTCCCTTGATCTCAGTTTTCTTCTCTGTAAAATGAGCAAGTTAGATTAGATGACATCCAAGGTCCCTTCCACCTCTCAATCAATGGTCCTTTCAACTCCACACTGAGTCATTGAGGCATGTGGCACTATAGCATACATAGGCAAAGAGAGTATTTTTTTCTTTAGGTTAAATAATATAATGGGTATCAAGGAATTTGAAACCTTAAAGAATTATGTGTGTCAGCTATTATTATTATTTTTAAAAATAATAATATTTGTTGTTCAGTTGTGTTTGTTTTAGTCATATCCCACTTATGATCCCATTTGGGATTTTCTGGCAAGGATACTGGAGTGGTTGACCATTTTCTTTTCTAGTTTATTTGACACATGAGGAAACTGAGGTAAACTGAGTTAAATGATTTGCCCGTGGTCTCACAATTAGTAAGTATCTGAGGTCAAATCTGAACTCATGATGATGAGACTTCCTGACTCCAGGCCCAGCATTCTCTCCTCTTTGCCACTTATCTACCCAATAATAAAAATATAGCTTTCACTTATGTTTATGGCTATAATGATTGCAGAGTACATTTACATATGTTATCTCCTATGATTAATAAGTATAGAAGAAGGCCTATCTTGGACTTGAGAGTCTTGCCTGTGCCACTTACTGGCTTGTATGACCATGGTCAAATCATCCTCAATGTCCAAGGCAGCTCTCTAAGTTACAGACAAATTGCTGGGTTGCATTGGTAGAGGGAGTTTCCACACTTGGACTTCCCTACACCAATCATAGGTCCCTTCAAAAAATTATTACTAGCAATTGTGAGGAAGAGTTGTTTTTTTTTTCCTTATGTTGTTCAGTCTTTTATAGTCATGTTTAACACCTCATGACTCCATTTGAGATTTTCTTGGCAAAGATACTGGAGTGGTTTGCCATTTCCTTCTCCAGCTCACTTGACAGATGAGGAAACTGAGGCAAACAGCATTGAGTCACTTGCATAAGATCACACAGGTAGTAAGTGTCTGAGGACAGACTTGAACTTAGGAAGAGGGGTTTTCTTGACTTCAGGCTGGGTACTCTATCCACTTTGCTACCTAGTTGCCTCATAAGGAAGAATCTATATATCTCTAAACTGTGTTAGGCTAACAAAGATTCTGAAAGAGGGTTAATTCACTCAGTGCAGGGGATTCACATAATAAATAATTCCCTGTTTAAGACTTCATTCACCTGCCTGGAATGCCTTTTACTTCTGAACTATTCCAGTGACTGACATCTTCTCCTTCCTTCTCTTTTTAGGGGTCTAATGGCAGTTGCCTCAGTTGGCCTCATCCTGTGGCTAATCCTAGACACTGCCCAAAGGCCAAAGCAGCTCATTTCTTTTGCTGGAATCTGTATGTTTGTTATCATCCTCTTTGCCTGCTCCAAACACCATCACGCTGTAAGTCTTGGGTTCATAGCTAAGGGTAAAAAAGCCTCCCCAATAGCTTCCTACTTAATCCCCGAAGGGTCCTTCAGGTGGGCATCATGGAAAATGACATGAACTCTGCCACGGAACTAATGTTGAGTCGAGAAATAAATTCATGTCAGATGGGGAGTTGAGGAAATGGAAGAGAATTAAAGGGAACATAAAGTCATAAAGGAGATAAGATGTACCAAGGATCCTTATGAAACTCAGTCTGGTTTCTCTTTAATTAGGGTGAAACAAGCAAAGTTAAAGTTTTGGAGAGTGACTTGGGAATTTAGAAAATAAATCAGAAAGTAATATGCGTGGTCCAGAAATGTTGTTTTCAAAAAATGTGGCACGAGCAGAATCTTTCTGGCTAGATTCCTGAAGGCCAGCAGATTTTTATTCTGGTTATCTGAAAGTAAATTTGAGTATACTTGTGAACAGAAGTATAATTTTATTATATATTATTTTAAGATAATTATTATAAATTCAGCATACAATTTTATTATACAAGTACAAATTTATTATATAATTTTATTATACAAAAAGCAAAACTTTTTTTGTTAAAGTTGCCTTATAGTTTTTTAGAGCTTCTGGTTCTGGTATGACCCCAATCCAAGAGCAGAGAATAGTTCCCAGGGTCCCAGAGGATCTGAATGGGCATCATTTATTTATTTATTTGTTTGTTTTTAAAACCCTTACCTTCTGTCTTGGAGTCAATGCTGTGTATTGGCCCCAAGACAGAAGAGTGGTAAGGATAGGCAATGGGGGTCAAGTGACTTGCCCAGGGTCACACAGCTGGGAAGTGGCTGAGGTCAGATTTGAACGTAGAACCTCCCATCTCTAGGCCTGGCTCTCAATCCACTGAGCTACCCAGCTGCCCCCTGAATGGGCATCATTTAAACATTAACCACAATTTTCAAAATTATTCAGGTTAGTTCCCCCTATGTTTTCTGTGTGGCATGGACCTGCTAGAGCTCTCCTGGGTCTGTACCTAAAATCATAGATTGGCTCTAACAATGTGTTCTCTGTGACATTTGAAATGATACATAGGTGTGATGAGCTACTTTAAGGGGTGGTAGGTTCCCCTTCCTTGGAGGTCTTGGGGTAGAGACTGGGTGACCACTTGTTGGGTATGTTATAGTGGAGATTCCTTTTGTGTATGAATTGGACTAGAGGCCTCCTGAGGTGCCCTCCAATTCTCAAATTCTATGATTCTTGGATAGAAACCTAGATAATATGTGGAAAAGAATGGCTAGCATTTATGTGCTATGATAATAGTGCTTTAAGGTTTGAAAAGAACTTTATGTGTTTTTTAAAACTTTACTTTTATGTACTTTATTTTAATATTCATTTAAAAAACAGTTTGAGCTCTCAGTTATCTTCCTCCCTCCCTCTTGAGCCCCTTTCCCACTCGTTTCCAAGGTAAAAAATATAATATAATTTATATATATGAAGTCATATTAAACAATTTCCATATTAGTCATGTTGAAAAAAGGGGAAACAATTAAAATAAGTGGGGGAAAAAAGTATGTTTCAACCTGTAATCAGAGTTCATTGGATGTGGATAGCATTTTTCTTCATGATTTCTCTGGAATTGTCTAGGGTGATTGTATTGCTTAGAGTAGAGAAATCACACTCATTTGATCCTTACAACCACTCTGTGAGGTAAGTGCAATTAATACTTTCATTTTACAGATGGGGAAACTGAAACAGAGAGGTATTGCCCAGGATCACATAGCTAATAAGTGTCTGAGGAAGGAGTCACACTTAGGTCTTCCTGACTCCAAGTCCCATTGTATCCACAGTGCTATCTCGCTCCTTCTTTTTAAACCTAGGTGTCCTGGAGGGCTGTGTTTTGGGGTCTTATGCTGGAATTTATCCTTGGTCTCTTGGTCATTCGAACCGATCCTGGATTTGCTGCATTTCAATGGCTGGGTAAACAGATTCAGGTATGGGAAATTGGGTTCTAGGTTCTATTTTGCCACAGGATCCTGGGAAGAGAGGAGTTGGGAGAAAGAAAGGGAAATTCAGAACCCATCCTATGACTACTAGGGATAGATCTCAGGGGAGGGGATTCAGATATATAAGGAGACATTAAGGAGATTGTATAGAGAGGGGCAGAGTTAAGATGGTGAAGTAAAAGTCAACATTTTTTATCTAGATATCCCAACATACCCCCTCCAAAGCAACAAAAACCACATCAAACTAAACCCAGAGTGGGAAAGCCAAGTTAAGCAGGAGGATTATTTCGCCACTTCCCTGTGCCAAGGACAGAGTTTGTTAGCTCAAATCTAAAAATGGTAGGATGAGGTAGAAGTCAGGGACATATATTTCACTGTATTAATATGGATTGTTCTACAAAGGAGTTCAGAGCTTGGTACTTCACCAAAGGCTCTGCAAGTCTTCCTGAGTGCAGAGACTTGAAAGGAAACCAACCCCCGCCCCCAATACATCATAGATAGATGGATGACCCATAGCATCTATCTTCCTCCTGACTTAAGGGTTAATTATTTTATAAATGGTGACCAACAATAATCTTTTTTTAAACTAATATTATATTTTCAAACCAATTTCTAAATATTACATTTGGCATATTACATTTGGCATAATGTTAATTTTTCAATATTATAAGCCTTAGATGTCACCCCATCACAAAGAAATTCAATAGCAATGTGATTGTGTGGTGTGTGCATATCCCATGAAAAGATGCATTAGCCACTTCACAGGCCTTGACTGGGTCTTGTTTCGGGTCACCACGAGAGAACCTCCTAATTGCAAGGCCCATGAACACAAGCAGAGTTGAGAGATGAGTGTCATTAATCCTCTGACCCTTGGATCTGCCTCATCTTTGCCTTGTTTTTCTTTTCCTTCAGATTTTCCTTGGTTACACAGAAGCTGGCTCCAGTTTTGTCTTTGGGAATACTCTCATCAAGGATGTCTTTGCTTTTCAGGTGATACTTCTCTCTGTGGTAGTGGCTGAACCAGAGTATGTGTGTGGTGGGTGCAGTAATGGCTTTTCAGGACAGAGCTTTAGTTTTGGCTGCATAAAAGCCCTCACTGTCATGAAGACTCCTATATCCTCTGATAACAAGCTTGAAAAGGATTAGGCCATTTTGGCAGTATTATCTTAATTGGATTTCAATAGGCATAAAGAAACAGCATGGATTTCAAACCTTCATGGGTTACTCTGTGCCAAGCACTGTGCAAAGTGCTGAGGTTACAAACAGGAAAAGTGAGACAGTCTCTGCTCTCCAGAGAGTCCATTCTCTATGGAGGGAGATAACACAGCAAACACAGTTGAGTTGCAGAGCTCACAAGTCCTAATGAGTTCACAGCAGGGTGGATAGCAAAGCCCAGGTATCTTTAAATCAGATGACAGTGCCAAGGAGCAAAGCAGGGTGTGAAGCAGAGCATATGGTAAGACCCAGAGGACTTTGGGAGGCAAGGGCAGGGCAGATGGCAAGGCCTGGAAATTTTCCACATCACTGGAAGGAATGTTGTTGACTTGCATTTCAATCAAATCTTGTATTTAGCAAAGCAGCAAAGGAGGGAGAGGGGGAGGAGTGGGTAAAGGCTGGCAGGTCTTTGTGCCATCTGGCCTTCCCATGTGGGTTTTGGGCTGAGGGAAGGTGCTGGGGTTGAGGGGTGGGGAAGGAGAGAGGGGAAAGAGAAAAAGGAAATGGCCTTCTCTGGTTTCCTTTGATGGATACCTTCAGAAACTAGATTCACTTTTTGTGGGAAGTAAGATTCAAATGAGTTTGGTTCTGTGGAACAAAAGACTACCATGGCTTCAGTTTCCTCCTAAAGTAGCTTATATTTATTAGTTATTGAGAGTTTGCACTGTGCTGGACACTATACTAGACCTAGCATTTTGGGGCAGCTGGGTAGCTCAGTGGATTGAAAGCCAGGCCTAGAGACAGAAGGTCCTAGGTTCAAATCTGACCTCAGACACTTCCTAGCTGTTTGTCCCTGGACAAGTCACTTAACCCCCATTGCCTAGCTCTTACTGCTCTTCTGCTTTGGACTCAATACACAGTATTGATTCTAAGATGGAAGGTAAGTGTTTAAAAAAATTAGACCTAGTATTTCCTGGGAGTTTTGGTCTGCTAAAGTGACATGACCTATAGACATTATGTAATCAATTGATCCACAAATATTTATTGGTCAAATACAGTACCTATATTCCAGGCATTATACTAGGTGCTTAGAATATAAAGACCAAAATGAAATAGTCCCTGCCCTCAGAAGCTTGCATTCTATCAGAGGAAACAAAATGTACATCTATAAGTATATAAAAATAAATAACAAAATATCACCTGTAAGTATATAAAAATAAATAACAAAACAACATCTTTAAGTATATAAAAACAACAAAATAGCCTCTATAAGTATATAAAATAAGTAACAAAATAACATCTGTAAGTATATAAAAAATAACATCTAAGTATATAAAATAAGTAATAAAATAACATCTATAAGTATATAAAAATAAATAGCAAAATAACATCTTTAAGTATATTAAAAATAACAAAATGTCATCTGTAAGTATATAAAAATAAGTAACAAAATAGCATCTTTAAGCATATAAAAATAAATATCAAAATAACATCTCTACGTATATAAAAATAAATAATCAAATTTGAAAGTTAATGGTGGTGGGAGTAGGGAGGCTCTTGTAACTGGGTGGAATCAGCAAAGGTTTCATTTCAAAAGTGACCCTTGACCTCAGTTTTGAGGGAAATTAGGCAAAAAAAGAGAGAACTGAGTGCATTCCAGGAATGGGGTTCAGCCTGTGTGAAGGCCCTCACAGGGTTGATAAGATAGAATGTCATGTATGAGAAATGACAATTTGCCAGTCTGGCCAGACTAGGCTGTAAAGTAAGTGAAGGGAAGTTATCCGTGTAAGGGTGTAGGAAGAAGATCTAAATGCCACATCTCCTCTCTTAGATGCTTCTTGCCTTTCTCCTTCTAGGCCTTACCAATAATCATCTTCTTCAGTTGTGTGATGTCCATACTCTACTACTTGGGACTCATGCAGTGGCTGATTGTGAAGGTGGGTTGTGCTCCCATTCAGGTCATAAAATAACTCATTCTTTGTGATCTTTGGAATCCAAGCAGATGGTGTCTTTAGGCTAAAATGCTTTAGGATATTCCCATATCTGGAGCAGAGGATACAGCTGAACTAGATTAATTCAGTTGTTACAGTCCTCCAAATAGCTTTGACACCAAGTTGTGCACATTTCAGCCTGATCTTTTTTTTTTAATAAATAAATCATTTTATCCAATTGACTTTTTCTGTTGTTGAAAGCAACAGATACTCTCAAAGAAGAAGGTGGCTGATTCATCTGATTGAACAAATCCTCCGCCACCTCTCCCCAACACACACCCTCACTAATAATTCACATTTAATATGGCATTTTAAAGTTTTAAAAGTGGTTTACACTGGTTATCTTCTTTGACTCTCACAGCAACCTCTAACCCTTTTGGGTCTCTATTTTGTCATCTGTGAAATGAGGGGGTATGACTATGTTCTGTGTTTCTCTTTTTCTCTTTAGGTTGCTTGGCTTTTACAAATTACCCTGGGCACCACAGCCACAGAGACCTTGAGTGTAGCAGGAAACATCTTTGTGGGTATGGTAAGCAATATGTAAACTCATTGTTTATTTGCAGTCATAGTTTGTTTTGATGTTCTTCAGCCACACTCATCATTTCCTTAGGTAGTATGGATAAATTCTACTTTGGCCACTGATAGAGCTCCTTTTTACACTTGGGATCTCAAAGCACTTCCTGGTTCAGGTTTCATTTCTATAATTTCAGCCACAGGCACAGAAGGATGAAGAAGGGGAGGAGAGAAAAGACTGGTCCCCATATTGGCCTGCTATTAATACATTCAATCCTCAACTTTCACCAAAGTATCATTCTGAGAAAGTGGTGTGAAAGTCAAGAATGTGAATGTTGAAATATCGAACCTATGGAAAATAGGGAGTTAGGTTCCTGCAACTTCCAAAAACTATACTCTTTTGCTAGAGATTGCTGAAAATAAAATTTTCTGCATACAATTTTGTATAATAAAACATTAATTCTGAAAATGTGTACTTTTCTCAACACAGTACCCATGAAATAACCCATAAAATGCTGTACAAAAAATAATTGGTAACTTGCAAAACATTTTTACTTGAGAGTAATCCCCTAGATTCTATGACCTTAAAAAAACCAAACCTAACATCGATTTCAGACTATATTCACTTTTCATGACACAGGAAATCCACAGTACCCTAAAATACTAAACAGCAAATAAAATTCTTAGAGCTGAAATACTTTTTAACCTGAATCTTACCTTCTACATTGTTAGATGCCAGTGTGAGGGCATTGCACTGTATACTATATTGCTGTAAACCTCTCTTTCTGCCTTGGTTGCCCTTGGAAAACCAAGGGGGAGGCTCCTAGAACTTTAGTTGCTGCTGTCAGAAGATGCTGACACGGGCGAGGTCTTGACATCACCTCCTATACTCTGTCCTTCATGGCTGGTGAATTGGATTGCAGATCAGGAAGGATATACTAGCTTGAAATAATCCATCACATAACATTTAACTGTGAGGTTGCAATTGATGATGGGATCAGCAGCCTTGATATTTCTAGCCAGCTGGTGGATCAAGCTACCTTTCAAGTTTGGAAACTGTGAACTTCCCAGTCTTGAGAGCTTGTTTGTCATCATCGTCTTTGCAGTCCCAAAGATCTTCCTGAGCCATCACAACTAACTCCTCATTCATCAGCTTCTGGGGTTATTCTCTAGAGACATCTTCTTCTCTCATGACCTTGAACCCTTCACTTCAAAAAATGTGCTAGATGAATGATTACTTCACCATTCTGTCTCACTACTTCATCAATACCTTGAAAGTCTTCAAAATCCTGGCAAGCAGGCCATACTCCTCCCTCGCCCCCCAACATTTCCTCCGGCTACATTAATGTAGTTAATGACTTGAAGCATGGTGACAGATTTTCAGAAATCTATTATGGTGGTTTCAGAATTCACCTCCAAGTAGTCATAGGCATGGCAATAAATTTCCCTGATATGAGACCTGAAGGTTTTTATGATTCCCTGATCCAGAGACTGGATCAAAGACGTGGTATTGGGTGGCATAAAAACAACTTTTACATTTTTGTGTGCATTTTCCAGCTACTCACAAATATGAACTTGTGTGTTGTCAAGTATTAAAAGAACATGAACACAAAGTTCTTTCCCTGTAGATATCATTCTACCTCCTGAACGAAGCATTTGTTGAACTCTGCTCTCTGCATTCATCTGAGCTTTTCTATTTCAGCCAGCATCATTGCATTCAGACCTTGGTTTTTTTTATATTTTCAAAACCCTGAGATTTGGGACTCAGTAGATCATCAGTGGCTTATACTTGAAGTTTCCCCTGGCATTGGCACATAGCAGGGTCTAGTGATCTTTAAAAACCTTGAACCTTTGGGTAGCTCAGAGGATTGAGAGCCAGGGCTAAAAATGAGACATTCTGGATTCAAATTTGGCCGCAGACACTTCCTAGCTGTTTGACAATGCACAGTACTGATTCTAAGACAGAAGGTAAGAATTAAAAAAAAAAAAAAACTTGAATCCAGGGTCTTTGGTGATGGCTTTTGTTTTGTATATTCCCTTTTTTACCTAAACAGAGTCATATCACTGGCATTAAATTGGTTCTGGTAACCCCTTTTTCTCAATCAGCAGGTTCAACATTCTGAAACTCAACTGTAGCCAAAGTATCAGCAGAACCAGCTTTACTAGGAAGTTTCACATTTTTTTTCAACCATACTGTAACTTAAAACAAGAAAGCCATCTTTGTCTAGCAATAAAAGGCTTCACATTTTCTCAGCCTTTTGTCACGTGCTTTATAAATTGTTGGGTCACACTTTTTCATTCTTCCACAAACTAAGTCATTTTTCCATTTTTTCAGTTCCCTCATCCCATACTTGAGAGATGACTTTAGCTAGCCCTTTCTGGAAAAGCAGATTCACAAACACCCTTACAAATACTTCCCTCCTTTTTACAGATGTAATGAATCTTTGATTCATCAACACCAAACTCTCAGCTGACAGCAGCTGTAGACATACCAGCATGAATCTAACACCTTTATTTTCTCCCTAAGCCACACCACTGACTTTGCCCTCTTGGGCTTAGATCCCAGAGGACTCCTATTCCTCTTTGGGTACATAATTGCAACACAAAACTTGAGTTTTAAAAGCAAACAATAAAATATGCAACAAATGCACAGGGAACTCTTTCCAACAGTAGCATGAATGAGACCAGTGAAGGGCCCAATAGGATACTAGCTATTCCACCAACTTGAGCATCACTTTTCTCAATTTTTTTCCCTATTGTGCTTGGCCAGGAATGTTGCCAATGAAAAAATGAAAATGAGGTTACTAATAAAATCACCCAAATACTTAAAGTCACAAAAGTTAAATGCGTGAATATTGAGGATTGAGTTATAACGATTTATTAAAATGATTTATTATAATATTATAAATTATAACTAATAACATTATTGAGTTATAACTGAGAGTTATGGGGCTCAGGGCTCTTTCCTGAGCCTTCTGCTACCACTTCCCATGAAGGTCCTTAGTAAAAAGTTAATGATAGCTACACACTCATTTCAACTTTATCTATGGCACAGGTATAAGAATTGATAATGGTTAAGCCTCATCAGATAGGCAGGTACAGGCTCAAAGAGGAGATGGAGAAGTGAGTTTGGGAGTCCAGTCTTCGAGATTCCCTTCACTCTGGATATTCCTATGTTCCTGACTGGTTTTGTAGGCAGTTTCTCCTCTGTCTCATTTTACCCTGGGCCAGGAGGGCACCTAGTTCTCTTTTTGAAAGAAGTTGTAGAACTCATCTGATGAACTAATTTTTTTAAACATTTATTAATAATCATTTTTAACATGGTTACATGATTCATGCTCCTACTTTCCCCTTCACCCCCCACACTCCCCCCACCCATGGTGATGAACTAATTTTTTATCTTGATTTTGGACTGAGTTGTCCTCCTTGTTTTTCTAATAGAAAATCTGTCCTGGTCCTAGCATAGAATCTATAGGAAAGTAGATCACTCTTCACTAACTCTGATTAATTCATTCTTACTCACTGATGGGCTAGGTGGCACAGTAGATAGAGTACTGAACCCAAAGTTAAGAAGACTTCTGAACCTCAGACACTTTCTAGCTGTATGACCCTAGGCAAGTTACTTAACTCTGGGTATATTGCTTAACTTCTCTCTGCCTTAGTTTATTCATCTGTGTTAAGGGGATAATAAGCACCTACCTCCCAGAGTTATCATAAGGAACAAATGAGATATGTGTAAAATGTTTTGCAACCTTAAAGCTGCATATGAATTTTACCTATAATTATTATATCTACCAAGATACTCTTCTCTTTTGTTTAACTCTTGTGGGAAGCCAATAAGAGAATAGATAAAAATCTGAGATTCCTCTTTTGACCCCTTTTGTGATCCTTGTGATTTCTCATTGAAAAGTATTGTGGCCTTATTGAAAAGCTTTAAGTTCCTAGAAAACCTGCATTTAAGAGGTTAACACTTTTCCTCTTTGGCCAGGAATGCAGCTGCCTGGTACAGCCAAGGCCAAAACCTTAGTTAGCTGGGGCATTTGCCCCTGAGAAAAGTATTCTCAGACTTGGCTTGGTGATAACAAATATAGCTGAAAATCCGGGCTGGTTCTTATCTTCATCTTGAAGCTTCTAACCCTGTTGTATTGTCTATGTTAAAAAATACAGCTCTGTGTAGTTGTGGGAAACTATCCTTGTGCTTTTGGGTGAAAGGGAGTTTGAATTTCTTATATAATAAACTTGTGACTCAATGGCACTTTGGAGAAGCAGCTATAAGTTAACAGTCAAGATCTTCTCCCGTGTCCTGTTATTTCCTTATCAACTAAGCTGTCTTTATCAGATTATCTGGAGATGATAAATAGATCTCGAGAAACTAACAAAATCAGCCTGGGGACAGCTAGGTAGCACAGTGGATAGAGAGTGAGGCCTGGAATCTGGAGGACCTGAGTTCAAATCTGACCTCAAGACACTTCCTAAATAGGTGACCCTGGGCAAATCACTTAACTCTGATTGCCTTGCCCTTAGACTTGATATTAAGACAGACAGTAAGGGTTTAAAAAAAAAAAAAGAAAAGAAATCAGTGTATCCTTCCAAGCTATTGTAAGTAGAAATGCTAAGAGTAAATATTCTGTTCTTAATGAAAATTACCTATTAAGTAATTCTTGGTTTCAAATAAAAATTTTTTATTTAAAAAAATTTTTAATTATTTTGTTATTTTATTTTTTGTTATTTATTCATGTTAGAGAAAAATAATTCTATTCTTACATTTTTCTTTTTTTTTTAATTTATTTAGAATATTTTTCCATGGTTACACGATTCATGATTACACACACACGCCCCCCCCCCGTCTCTCCCCTCTCCCAAAGCTGACAAGCAATTCCACTGAGTTATACATGTGTCATTGTTCAAAACCTATTTCCATGTTATTCATATTTGCAATAGAGTGATCTATTAACATCAAAACCTCAATTGTATCCCCATCAAACCACGTGATCAATGATATGTTTTCTTCTGCCTTTCTGTTCCCACAGTTCTTTCTCTGGGTGTGGATAGTGTTCTTTCTTTCTCATAAGTTCTTCTGAATTGTCCTGTATCATTGCATTGCTGCTAGTAGAAAAGTCTATTACATTTGATTGTGCCACAGTGTATCTATTCTCTTGGTTCTGCTCCTTTCACTCTGCATCAGTTCCTGGAGGTCATTCCAGTTCACATGGAATTCCTCCAGTTCATTATTCCTTTAGCACAATAGTATTCCATCACCATCAGATACCACAATTTGTTCAGCTGTTCCCCAATCAATGGACACACCCTTGTTTTCCAATTTTTTTGCCACCACAAAGTGTGGCTATGAATATTTTTGTGCAAGTATTTTTCCCTATTATCTCTTTGGGATACAAATCCAGCAGTGGTATGGCTGGATCACAGGGCAAGTAGTTTTTTAAAGTCCCTTTGCACATAATTCCAAATTGCCCTCCAGAATGATTTATTCTTACATTTTAAAGAATTGTTAATATGAATGGATGCTATTTTTAAGATCAAGGCCATTTTCTGCATCTTATTACAATATTATAAGATTTTTACATTGTTATTATAAAATAATATTATCTTAGTGTCTTTTCTTATTGATGATCTATTATACGAATATATCCTCACAGTCTGGCTGTTCTCATCTCCTCTCATAGTTTGGATTTTGACCCTGGGTTTTCTGACTTTAATAGGTGAGCTTTTTTTAAATAGGTTATCTTTCTGGGAAGCAGGCCTCTAAGATACTTCCTGGCCATTTCCACCACACCCTGCTGTGGGGTTTGTATGGTCAACTCCTCCCCGGTTTTTTGTAATCCTTTTATGCTGGGTATCCTAAGATATGAACTAATTGTTCTTAATAGCAAAACGTGTATTAATAAAAGCAATTACTTTAATGATGTTTGTTGCAGAGGTTCTGCCTTTTACTGTGAAATTCATTGAATTCAATGAATTGCTCAAAATAAACCTTGGTTTTTTATGCACATCTTTTGATTTTTTAAAAGAATGCTTAGCATGTGATCCTGGGCAAATCATTTAACTCCAATTGCCTAGCCCTTTCTGCTGCTCTGTTTTGGAACCAATACTTAGTTATTTCTAGGGTAATTCTAGTTATCTTAGTTAATTCTAGGATAGATGATAAAGATTAAAAAAAAAGAATGCTTTTCTTTGTTAAGAAACTGATTTTAGCATGAATTCTAATGCTCCCTACTTTCTATATATTACAAGCTAGTTTCTTTTATTATTTCTTATTTTTATAGAAAAATCTTGTAAAATTTAAAATGGCATTTTAAAAATATATAACTTTCTTCTTGATTACTTGCAGGATTGTCCCTTTATTATTGTAGTTTAGCTTGACAATGATATGCCAGAGTTAATTTAATTTTGAATTTTTACTTACTAATATTCTATGAATCTTATGTATTTATAAACCTTTACCTTCTGTCTTAAAATCAATATTGTGTATTGGTCCCAAGGCACAAGAGTGGTAAGGGCTAGGCAATGGGGGTTAAGTGACTTGCCCAGAGTCACACAGTTGGAAGTGTCTGAAGTTGTATTTGAACCCAAGACCTCCCCTTCTCTAGACCTGGTTCTCCATCCACTGAGCCACTTAGGTGCCCTTGAATTTTGCCTATTTTCTATCTTCACCTTACTTTCTCCATTAGGAATATTTTCTTGTATAAGTTCATGGAATATAATGATCAGATTCATTTCTTTGTGTTTTTTAGGAAATTCAGTAATTCTTAAATTTTCTCTGCTTGATCCATTCTCTGGATCCATCATTTTCAACAATAGTGCTTCCAAATCATTTTTCTAGCTTGGAATTTTCAAAGTTTGTTTTTTCTATTTTCTGTTCCCTCTAGTATGTCTTTTAGTAAAAATAATTTGCATTTTTCATCAACTTTGTTTTTATGTACATATTCTCTAGGCATACTTCTAAAATGTTGTTGAACTGACATTCCTTGGCTATATCTGGTTCTTTATGTCTTTTCATAATTTTTTCTTCTACTAATTTTATTTTTTCCCTAATTCCTTTGGTATGACTTAAATTTGTTTGTTCAAACTTCCCAATCACTCGTGACAAAATCTTCTTTCCTTCAGTTCTTCCTTCCTTCCTTTCGCAAAGATCTATTGATCATCTGCTATGCATTTCATTCATTATAGGAACTGTGCTTTCTTCCCAAAATGCCTAGCAAAAGGGCCGTTCAACACTGTCACAATAAATTTTTGATTATGTCAGGGTTAAATTTAATGATTGGATAATAATTTTATGAAACTATGTGGTCACCAGTATTTATTATATTTTGAGTCAGAAAATTATTCACAAATATTTACAAATAGAGAGGAAATAATAAAGAAGAGAAATATGAGGGTAATAGCAACCTAAAGCTCTCAACCAGGAAGGCTAGTGGTAAGTAACCATGTGGCCTTCTCCAAGATGGAAGCTAGTCTCTTAGAAAACTAGGAAGTAGTCAGTCTTTCATTCACCCAACGAAGTAGTCCAGGAGTCAGAGATGAAGCCGAGCTCCAAGCCCATAATCCAAACCGAAGTCTCCAACAAGCTCCCTCAAAGACACTTCCCAGTAAGAAGCCTATGTTAAGAAGACAATCTCTTCAGGCATTCTTCTCCAAAACTATCTTCCCAGACTGAGTTTAGGGCTTGCTTTTATGATGACTCCCTGTTCCTGCCCCTCTCCACGGGGACCAATCACAGTTTCCAAATTATCTAGCACTGCTCAGGGCTCCGTGTTTGTGGGAACCAGCTTGAACCTTCTGGAGGGGTGAATACTCATTGAAAGAGTTCACAGTTTCTAAGGGTGTGAACTCTTAAAAGAATTCACAATTTTCTGACTGTTTGAGTTAGAAAAAAGGGTGGAGCTCTCCAAGTATCTTTCTGGCTTCTCACCTAGCACTAAGTAGGGTATGAATTCACTAAGTGGTTTGCAAGCTTTTCCACCTAGTTTAGGCTTGTGTTGATTCATTCAAAAGGTAGACAAAGGAGAGTTAGTCCTGTCTTCACAATCTAGTGAGGTAGTTAAGTTAGTGTTAACTCAGAAGAGACAATAAAGTAAAGAATTCTCTTTCACAATTATGAGAGACTAAGGCACAAAAGGTTCAAGTTTATTTATTGGCAAGGCTAGTGGTTACCAGTAATAGAGGTCAATGATTCCTCAGTAACCAAAGACCCCTAATGCAGTTAGAATAGTTTTTTAATAGAGTTTAGTCAATACATAAGGTTCAGAAACACCACCTAAACTAAGATTGTGATTGGTTTTTAATTATCCTATCTGACCACCTGAACATGAGTCTTCATCCTTCATGTTGACTGGAAAATTCAAATTAAGTCAACATCCTCTTATAAGAACCAACCCCACAGTGCCCTCCAAGATCAGGACTTTCAAGAGTTCATGGTATTATGGATGGGGCATAGAATTAGTTTTTCTCCCCAGAATATTCTCCAGAAAGTCTGTCATTCACTCTGCCAGCAAAATCCAGCTCTAGGAAGTCATCTTGTGATCAAGTGGAATCATCCTTCATCCATCTTTCTTATCTCAACTGGCATCTTGTTTTGCTTGTTTATTGAGGTTTTGGCATTAGATGTGTACAATAATACTCTAGGTCTCAAAGTCTTAAAGTTTGGTTACAATGATAAAGCTTGATTATAATGGTTACTATTATGATTAACAAACTTAACTATAAATCAATAATCAATTTCACAACTTATATTTCTAATTGTATAACTAGATAATAGAAGTAGCATCTTACCAAATGACACAGACTTAACAATGGAATAGACTTTGCCTGAAGGTTTTATATTTCATTTATTCAATCATCATCCAAAGAGCATCTATTACATACCTGCTATGAACTATAAATGCTCAGAAGGAACAAAAGAAACATGAAAAATAATTTCTGTCATCTAGGAGCTTACAGTTTTTTTTTAAACCCTTAACTTCTGTGTTTTGGCTCCTAGGTGGAAGAGTGGTAAGGGTGGGCAATGGGGGTCAAGTGACTTGCCCAGGGTCACACAGCTGGGAAGTGTCTGAGGCCAGATTTGAACCTAGGACCTCCCGTCTCTAGGCCTGACTCTCAATCCACTGAGCTACCCAGCTGCCCCAGGCGCTTACAGTTTAATGGTATAGAAGTAAATATTGATTGACTGGTATTACAGTACTTATTTCTAATCCTGGTTCAGAGTCAGCTTCACTGAGAAGGGCCCTGAGTGTCCTCTAACAATCTAAGGCAGCATAAGATCATAGGTTCATACACTCATAGATTTAGAAGTAGAAAAGAGCTTAGAGGTTATCTAGTGCAAGCCCCTCATTTTATAGATAAAGAAACTGAAGTCTGAAGAAACTAAATGCTTCGCCCCAAGTCACGCAGATAGTAAATAGGAAAGGTGGGATTTGAAACAAGGTTCAAACTCTTAGTCCAAATCCATTGCTTTTTTCATAGAATCATGCTGATTTAAATGCCTCAGTGAGTGCTATAGACACTGAGTGCTAAAGGATTGCTCAGAGAAGGTTAAAGCGATTCCTGGTTCTGGATATGTCTTCATATTCTATCACTTTCCTGTGGCGGGAGAACTATGATTCTCTCCTGTGTATAACAACTCAATGAATCTAAAACTATAAACAAGAAATTGTCCTCTTCTTCCTGTCATCCCAAATACTGCCCTCTTAAAATACCATTGTTTCTATTTCTAGTCAATAAGGATAACAATATTTGCAATACTTAACTTGTTGGAAGAAAAGTGCTTTGCAAATCTTAAAAGGTTCCTCCTTGGGAAAATATACTCCTGATTTTGGAGCTATGCCTTGGGTACAGGATGATGATGTTTGGGGGCTCTCATATCTCCAAGCCCAACAGACTTTTTATTTCCAGACGGAGGCACCTCTGCTGATTCGGCCATACCTTCCAGACATGACATCCTCAGAAGTCCACACTGTTATGACCGGAGGTTTTGCTACCATTTCAGGCACTGTGTTGGGAGCCTACATCTCTTTTGGGGTACGCATAGATTTATTGGTCCCTGCATAACCTAGAGCATCATGCTCTTTTTTTTTCACAGAGACAGGAGTCATTCCCTGGAGAAAGTCTTTCTTCCCTAGTATCAGGATCCTCCTGCTCTTGCCATTTATGATATAGGTCTGGGAAGTAGGGAGTTTCACCCAAGATGCTTCAAGGTCCTAAGACATTCTTGTGTGAGAATAATCATCTAGCAAGGAGTCAGGGATGAACACGTATTAATAGAACAAGGAATTCAGAACTGAGTCTTCTTATGCTGGGAGAACTATGGTTCTCTCCTGAGGATAATACCCAGTGAACATATAATCATGAACAAGAGATTGTCTTCTTCTTGTCATCCCAAATATTGCTCTCTCAGTATGCCACTGTTTTTATTTCAAGACCAATGGGGATAATAATCTTTGCAATACCTACCTCATAGGGTTGTTATGAGAAAAGTGCTTTGCAGAACTTAGAAAAGCTTTATAAATGGGTTATTATTTTTATTGTTTTGTTGCTATCATTATTATCATGCTAGGTTCCCCTTTTGCCATGTTTCTTGGTTGTTTTTAGCTTATAAATAGATAAAAGAAGACTCGGCATTCAGGGGCAATCCTTGGCACCAATTAGTAGTCTCAGGTTCTGCATAGATACTGACCTTGAAGTCTGACCTTTCAGATTGATCCTGCATCCTTAGTTTCTGCCTCTGTGATGGCTGCTCCCTGTGCTCTTGCCCTGTCTAAGCTGGTCTACCCAGAAGTGAAAGAATCCAAGTTCAAGAATAAGGAAGGGGTAAAATTGTCCCGTGGGTGAGTCCAGTGAAACACATTACTTGTGAGATTGTGGGGTCAGGATCAAGTACATAGGCAGGAGTGAGAGGTATAATGAGATTTTATGTCTATTTATCTGAGAAAGCATGCATGGGAAGAAGAGTCTGTCCTCTTCTTCCTCGTCCATGTTTCCAAATGGTCACGTTGTTTCCTTTCCTAACTTTGGCTCATCCTCTGACCTGATATCTCTGTAACTCAGGATCACAAAGTGTGTCAGTTGGTTGTTTGATTGGTTGGTTGGTTGGTTCTGAAACACTTCTTTCTTCTTTTTTTTTTTTTTTAAACTCTTACCTTCTGTCTTAGAATCAATACCGTTTATTAGTTCTAAGGCAGTAAGGGTTAGGTAATGGGGATTGTGACTTGTCCAAGTCACACAGCTAGGAAATGTCTGAGGTCAGATTTGAACCCAGGACCTCTTCTCTAGGTCTGACTCAATCCAATGAGTCACCCAGCTGTCCTCATTACATTTATTTCTGATACTTATTCAGAACCAATTTCATTGAGGGCTCTAAAAGTCCCCATCTTCCCTGGTGCTAACTTTCTACCTCTTTCCCATTGTAAGAACAGAGGAGACTCTTAGCCTTAGTGGGGGTAGGAACCACAAGAAAGATTCAAAGCTAGCTCCCCTGAGTGGGATCCCTTCCCCAGTTGCCAACACTGAGATAACTACAGACCCTACATTTTTTAACCTCTTATCTCTGATGACAATCACAGCACTGAGAAGAACATTCTAGAAGCAGCCAGCAGTGGTGCTGCGGACTCTATAGGACTCATCGCTAACATTGCTGCCAACCTCATTGCCTTCTTGGCTGTGTTGGCCTTTATCAATGCTGCCCTTTCCTGGCTGGGGGAGATGGTGGACATAGAAGGACTCACCTTCCAGGTAATGTATGTCATACTGACTCATCACAGTCCATTTTCTTGGGAAGTGGATTAGATAGGTACCAGAACTGTGCCTATTCCCTTAATCCTATATAAACTAAAGAGAAAATTGGAAAAATGGGAGAGATTGAATCCTTGGCTACAGGGGATGGAGGTTCATTATTTTTCCTTATCCTGGATAGACTCAAAATTCTTATCATTCTCTCTCTCTCCCCCTCTGTCTCTCTCTCTCTCTCTGTGTCTTTCTGTGTGTCTCTCTCTTTTTTTCTCTCTCTCTCTGTTTCTCTTTATGTCTGTCTGTCTGTCTGTCTCTCAGGTCATCTCTTCCTACATCCTACGGCCCATTGCTTTCATGATGGGTGTGGACTGGGAAGACTGTCCAATGGTGGCCGAGATGCTGGGGATCAAGTTCTTCCTGAACGAGTTTGTGGCCTATGAACAGTTGTCTCAATACAAGAACAAACGTCTCTCTGGAATTGAGGAGTGGGTCGGGGGTGAGAAACAGTGGATTTCTGTAAGTGAAACATCCAGGGAAATATGGAACACTGTAAGACCTCACCAATGTCTACCAACGTGCAGAAGGAGACTACCAGAAAAGCTAGAGCAGCTTCCAGGGGCCTCTTGAGAGTTCTTGGGATAAGCCTTGGAATATATAGTAGGATTATGCTCAGCTGGCAAGGCAGGCCCAGTTAGCAGCCTTCTGTCTTAGGTCCTTGAACTTCCTTGAGGCTCGTATTGTTTCTCCTTCATCCTTTATCATTTTTCTCTCTAGTCTAGCACTGGGCCATGATGGAGTTTGATTCTGTTCGGAAGGATCATTTTCTGGTGGTCAGATAGTCTCACTCCTCTTTCACTTAGAGTTTTTCTTCTAATCCTATGGGGTATTGAGAGTGACTGAAAGCAAGTAATTTAATTTCTCTGGGCCTCATTGTCCTCATCCATAACATGAAGAGTATGGACTTACTGGGCTCTGAAGTTCCCTTCAGCTTAGATCTATGAAGCCATGAGAGTATGGAGGCATATAGTAGTCAACAAGACAACAGAACTATATAGAGATCTATAGAAACAGAGAGATAGAAATATAGAGATAGAGAAGTATAGAGAGAAGATATAGAGATTGATATAGAAAGTATTAAGATAGAAAGATAAAGACAGAGATGATAGAGATATCAAAAATATGGAGAGATAGAGACAGAGATAGAGAGATAGAAGGGATAGAGAGATAAAGTATAAAGACAGAGATATCAAAAATATGGAAAGACAGAGATAGAGATAGAGAGACAGAAGGGATAGAGAGATAGAAAGTACAAAGGTAGAGAGATAAAGACAGAGGTAAAGATGGAAAATATGGAGAGATAGAGAGAGAGATAGAAGGATAGAGAGAAATATAAGGACAGAGAGATAAAGACAGAGATAGAGATATTGAAAATATAGAAAGACAAAGATAGAAGGATAGAGAGATAGAAGTATAAGGATAGAGAGATAAAGACAGAGATAGAGATATCAAAAATATGGAAAGTCAGAGATAGAGATAGAAGGGATAGAGAGATAGAATGTGTAAAGATAGAGAGATAAAGACAGAGATAGAGATTGAAAATATGGAAAGAGAGAAATAGAGAGGGAGATAAAAAGATAGAAGGATAGACAGAGATAAAAAAGTATTGATGGAAAGAGAGAGATAAAGAAAGTATAAAGATGGAGAGACAAAGAGACAGAAAGGCAGATATAGAGGTAGAGAAAACATAATGATAGAGATATAGAAGTATAGAGAGATGTAGATTTAGGGAGATATACACACACATATATTTCTGTGTATATGTGTATGTGTTGCATAGCTAACATTTATATAGGACCCATTATATGTCGAGCACTGTTCTTTACAAATATTTATCTCATTTGATCCTCACAATAACCCTCAGCATTACATATTGTGAGTATCCCCATTTTATAAATTAGAAAAATGAAGCAAATAGCAGTGAAGTGACTTGCCCAAGATCACACAACTAGTTAAGTGTCTGAGGTGGAATTTAAAGTCAAGATTTCCTGATTTTCAGTCCAGTAGTCTATCTAATAGGCCACACACATGTATATGCATGCATACATGCATGCAGCCTATATATGCCACATATGTACAATATATGTGTATGAGTCACACATACATATATATACACACAGCTAGGCAGCCCATACATACACTTACAGCCAACATACATGTATCCACACATGTATATGCACACATACACATTCTTAGACTTATGTTTAAAGTTCTTTTTTCTCCCAGGTGAGAGCAGAAATCATCACAACTTTTTCCCTGTGTGGATTTGCCAATCTCAGTTCGATGGGGATCACATTAGGCGGCTTGAGTAAGTTACAGGAAATCCCAGCACCTCTCAAAGGCTAGCCCAAAGTCTCGGCCAGACGCTGAAAGCCCGGCTGCTGGTCATTCCCAGCCCCTGATGCTGCAAGGTCAGGTGCGCCTAGACAGGGTAGAAATTGTAGTTAGGCTAGATCCAACCAGTTGGAAATACCAGAGCAGAAGTTCATTAGGGGGAGAAAAAAAGGGCCGGAGAGATTTCTGTGTGTCCTCTGGGATGTCAAACATGGAGTCATATCCCATGCAGCCCAAACCAGATTAAAATGTAATTGGGAAATATTTAACAAAGTAAATAAAAATATAACAAAATAGAAATAATGTCACATTTTAAAAACGAAGTCAGTGTGCTACTCTCAGGGACCCTTATGCAGGGATTAGCCCTGTGTCTATTTGGGTCTGACACCTCTGGGCTAGAATCACCATCATGATGTGGATGAGCTGCTTTTAAATGAAGAAGGATTCTTTCCTTCCCAATTACTCCTTCCTCCTGATTGAGTAAGGATTTTCCTTTAAATAGATCAGGTCTAAGATAGATCCGATGCCTGATAATGAATTCTGATCTATGATGAAAAGTATTATAGTGACATTTATATCTTTGACACTTAATGGGAAAAACGCTAATTGCGTGCAAATTTGCATGTTTTATTTTTGATCTGACAGCTGAAGGGCTCTCTGTGTTTAGATTATAGCCCCGTTCTCCTGTTCTGAGCAGAAGTTCGGAGAGAATCCCTGTCAAAGGCACATGGAAGAAAGCTGCCTATCCATTTTTACCTCTTTTATTTTCAGGGACAGAATCATTAGCTTTATTGATTTGGCCGCTTATTGAGTTGTTTTCAGTAGAGATTACATCATTTCTTTTCAATGCTCCTCTCCCCTCCCCAATCCTGCTCAGTAATTCCTCTGCATTGCATTAATTTTGAAAGCCAGTTATTGACTAAACGTGAGACAGCCATCTGAGAGGAAGACAAATACATTATGGCCAGGCCTGAATGAATGGGGTCTTATTCCTCTTTGACCAGAGGCTAAATCTGGCTCTGGCTAAGCCTTGGAAATTCTGACTGAGAAAGGTCCAGGGGATTTGCTCCAATCTCCAACAACCCTGAAATGGTCCATTGGGATGTTGGAACAGTTAAGGTACCATTGCTGAGACTTGTCTTGTGAGGCCCCAAGGCCTGGAATGAATCAGGTCAGTCAGTTTTTACTTAAAACTTTTGCACTGGACACATCTTACCAAAATAGAGGACTTCAGACCAGTAATCACCTAGAGCAAAGACATAGCAACTCATGAGTGTGGGCCACTTTTGTGTCTGATCTCCGGATGATGAGGATAGTGGAGGATAAAGATAGATTTCTCATATATTTTATTCTTCTGAATTATTCTCAGGCAGGGCTCACTGTATGCTTTATTTTCTGGAATCCTAAGCTCCAAAATTAAATTGCTTTCATTTCTTTTTCCTTGCAGCTTCAATGGCCCCCAAACGGAAGAGTGACTTTGCTAAACTGGTAACCAGCGCCCTGTTGACAGGGGCCTGTGTGTCTCTGGTCAATGCTTGCGTGGCAGGTAGGCACCTCTATCAGCCTTGTTCAGAGTTATTTTTTGATTTGGGGCAGGATGTATCCAAGAATATGGACTGATTTCATCCAATGATCAAGCCAATAACTATCCACTCTCGAAAGAGAGAAGGCAACCTAATCTTTTGGGATAAAGGAAGTCCCAAGGGTTCTGAGTTCACATTGCAAAGGGCTGAGAAACCTCAGGACCATATTCAGTGACTGCTTTATTGTCTCATATTTTTATCTCCTTCATTCAGGAATCCTCTATGTTCCTAGGGGGGCTGAGGCCAACTGTGCCTCTTTTCTGAACACGACAAGTTTTAGCAATACTACCTATGAGATCTACGTGTGCTGCAGAGAACTCTTCCAGAGGTGAGGACCCCGATGTAGGATTTAAATTAATGTACAATACTTTTAAGTATTATTTTTATAAAGTTTATTATCTGACAAAATAGAACCACGTGACTAAGTTTGAATCATAGTTTTTAGGGTAACAGATTTTAATTACACACTGGGATTCCTGGCTCCTTCAGCCTCCCCCAAAGGAGTCTCTCTGTAGCAGGGGAATTGGTCAGGGTCAAGGGGGAGGCACTAATCATGGAAACACTGTATATAATCTGAGTAGCACATGAAAAGGAAAGGTTAGAACCTCTTCTTACCTAGCAAGGGGGATGGTTATAATTATGGATAGGTACATAAAAAGAAAAAGATAGTAGAGCTTAACTAAGTTATTTTCTTTAAACCCTTACCTTCCATTCTTAGAATCAATACTGTGTATTGGTTCCAAGGCAGAAGAGTGGTAAGGGCTAGGCAATGGGGGTCAAGTGACTTGCCCAGGGTCACACAGCTGGAAAGTGTCTGAGGTCAAATTTGAACCTAGGACCTCCTGTCTCTGAGCCTGGCTTTCAATCCACTGAGCTACTCAGCTGCCCCCTTCACTAAGTGATTAAAAGATTTTGGTCATGAGTAGTAAAGGCAAAGTCGAGTTCACCCATCTCTACTCCCATAAAAAAGAGAACATCCATGAAGCTTGAAGAAGGTAGTTTTAGGATACATAAAAGTATTATTATAAATTTATATAATTCATTAAACTCAAGAGGTGGTAAGACTGAAAAAGATGTAAACAGGTGAAATTTAAGGGTGAAAGCTAGACCAAGATATTAATGGAAGTTAATGGGCTTTCGCCAGCCCACCTCCTACTATTGCCAAAGGCAGACTTCTAAGCTAGACAAATCACTAGTCTTACATCATATTAACAGTTTGTTATGGCAGTCCAGTGAAAGAAGAATTTTTTTAACCTGGGGTCTGTGAACTTTTAGTTTAAAAATAGTTTGTAATGATTTCAATATAGTCGTTTCCTTTGTATTGCATTTTCTTCATGTAAAAATATTATTCCACAAAGGAGATAGTTTTCCAAAGCTGTCATTTCACAAATGCTGTGACACAAATAAGTTTAAGAATCCCTGTGTCATGAGGACCAATCAAAATGTAAAAATGGGTAGGTGGCTTTGTTTTGAGCTAAACTGCACCCTCAGTGATGAAAATCACCCAAGTGAATGGAGCATTTTCTCCTGTTCTTTTTTGCTCACCCAAATTGCTATTGACATTATACCTAGAACCCCCATCCTGAAAGTGATTCAGAACTAGAACTAGGCACAGGTTCTGGTCTCATTGATTTACACTACCTACACCTTGAGCTTGATCCTCCTTCCTTTGTCCCTCCAAAGGGCAAAGAGAATTGTTGATTCTAATGAGTACTGTCAAAATCAAGCAGTTATTAGCTATGTGAGAGAAAATAGGACAACTACTGGATGGATCCAGAATTCTAGTTTTCAAAGATTTATTAGCTAGCTAAGAACTTTTAACTAGGAAGCTTCATAAACCCTGTCAAAGATGTGCAACACACTCAGGAATATACTCAGGAATACTCAGAGATCTTCATCCATCCCTGAATATATTCCCTTTCAGTGGGGTCTAAGCCCTTGAAAGCATTAGGGAGGAGGTTGCATTTTCAATGGAATCCTTCTATAAAGATTCCATTTCCTTGGATCTTTATGAAGTTAAAAAAGTGTTTGCAAAACTTAGGCAGGGCAAAGTTCTTTTTGTGTTTGTTTTCCTTGGTGGCTGATACATTTGGCCTTTGCTTAGTTGCATATATCTTCTTTGCTTGTTGTCCCAGTACCCAGGTTCTGGGTTCAAATCCTGAATCTGTCATTTACTACTTAGTAAATGTCAATTTAGGCAAGTTAATTAAATTTCCATTTGCCTCACTTTTATCATCTGTAAAATGAGAAGAATGGACTGAATGATCCCTAAGATCTCTTTGAGCTTTGAATCTCCATGATCCTATTATAATGATTCAGCTTTTGTATATTCTAACCCTTTTCTTTGTCCCTTGTTAACTTCTCATAAAACTAGCAACCATAAGTAAAAACAAGAACAAATATTTATATAGCCTCTCAAATTCTTGCTTATTTTAATGTAATTAAACACTGAGTACTCCAGGTCCTGAGGCAATTAGGTGGTTTATTGGATAAAGCATTGGATTTGGACTCAATACCTCAGAGCTTAATGGGTCACTGAGCAAGTGGTAGGCAGTTGGGTGGTTCATTGGATAGATTGTTGGGCGTGGAAGCAGGAAGACTCATCTTCATGAATTCAAATTTGGTCTCAGAAACTTACTAGCTATATGACCCTGGGCTAATCACACCACCCTGCTTGCCTCAGTCTCCTCAGCTATAAAATAAACTGGAGAATAAAATGGCAAACCATTCCAGTATCTTTGCCAGGAAAACCCCAAAAGGAGTCATGAAGAGTCATACATAGGGCATTAGGAGATTCAGCTAGGTCTAAAGACAGGTTCAAATCTGTCCTGAAGCATTTCCAAGTATGTAATAAATCATTTAACTCCAATTGCCTAGGCCCTAGGCTTACCACTCTTCTGTTTTGGAACCAATACTTAGTAATGACAATAAGACAGAAAGTAAGAGTTTTTTTTAAAAAAGAGTTGTATGTGACTGAAAAAACCATCAACAACAAATAAGAACGTTGCTTAGACTCTGCAGCTCAATTTCCTTATCTGTAAAAGAGATCATCTACCTCATAAAACTGTGATATCAAATTAAATAATATGTGTAAGGTGCTTGGTAAACCTTAAAGCTTAGATAATTTAGGTAAGTTCCTGCCCTCATGGAGTTTAGTGTCTTTCAGGGGGAAAAATATAAATAGATATTATAATGCATAAAATTATATGAGAAATCATCAGAGTTGTAAAACAAAGCACTCTGTTAGAGCAAGGGGGATTTAGGAAGGCTTCATAGAGGAAATTATATTTGCATTACATTTTAAAAGAGAGCTAAAATGTCATCCAATTTAAATTTGCTCTTAAATTATTAATTCATTAATATGAAATCCATTTTAGTTCACTATTAAAATGATTGTCAATTACTTCAGTGTATTTGTAATTTCACCAGTGTGATTGTTCCCTTCGCTTAGACCAATCATAATACCTCCCCAAACCTCCATGCCTTCGGAGACAGTTGCATGTATTGTTGTGGCCAAAAATAATTACTGCCTGATGGCCAGCTTCTGGTGATAAACCTCTCTGAATCCGGCTGGGCTGGCCCTTGACCAAGAAATGTATAAACAGTCATCAGATCATATTCTAATGTAGCTTAGTAGGACCTGTCAAGGTTTATGCTCTGCCAGCATTGACCTTGATGTATTCATGGTTATCTCTGTGTTATTGTGAAGCACTGGCATGGGCCTTTTGTAGAAAATGTTCCTGTGGTTATAATTATTTATGTCTATGTTTAGCTCACAGCATTCTGAAGTTATAAAGATGCATTAGGTCACCTAAAACATGTTTTCAGGAGAGGAAGACTCCAATTTTTAGGATTCTGGATCTTTAGGTTATAGCTCTGAAGTTCAATTCCATTCAGTTGTTCTGGAAATAGATTCTTAAAGAAAAATTCGTATTCTCTGGAAATTAATACATATTGTGTGACAGCCATAAAACTTTTCTGTGGTTAATGGCCCAGATTTTCAGCAAATAGGGCTCTATATTTTCTCTCATCACACGGAACTCTGGAGGGAAAGGAAGAATACAAGAAAAGGTGATAAATCTAAAGCTGGAAAGGACCCTAGAGTACATCTAATTCAACTTTGTCATTTTATAAATAAGGAAACTGAGGCCCAAATCATTTTATAAATAAGGAAATTGAGGCCCAACGTCAAGTGACTAGGTCAAAAATGAGATTTGGACTCAGATCCTCTAACTCCAAATTCAGAAAATGCTCTTCTTGATAATTCAGTTGGCCTTGAAGGAAGTGATAACTTTCAGTAAGTGACTTGATTGCCTTTCATTGTGCCATGTTCCCTTCTTTTTTTAGCTATTTGTCTTATTTTTCCTCCATAGAAGTTCAAGTCTGACCAAGTGACAAATATCTTTGGTTTTCCATTTCAGCTTCACACTGAACAACATGACAAGCCCAGAATTCAGTACTAATGCTCTTGCCAACTGCTGTGGACTCTACAACCATTCCATCTGTTTCTAAGTCAGTTCTACTGTGAAACAATATTTGACTATAGCTCATAGAATCTAGAGCTAGAATAGCTTTAGATGTCATCTAGTCCAGTGGGATCCCTAAAACCATATATGAACTTAGATGATCATAAATTAACATTAACTTGTATTATATTTTAAATTTTTGTTAAGCATTTCTCAATTACATTTTAATAAAGTTCAGGTTGCACTGGGGAGTTCCTGAGAGCCAGAGCCATACATTTGATACCTCTTATCTGTTCCCCTTGCCCTTTCATTTTATGATTGAAACAAAATGGTTTCAAATTCCTTTTTAATGCAATTGGGGAATGGCTGAACAAGCTGTGGTATATGATTGTTTTGGAATACTATTGCACTATAAGAAATGAAGAGCAGGATAATTTTTTAAAAACTTGGAAAGACCTGCATGAAATTATGAAGAATGAAATGAGTAGAACCAAGAGAACATTATATACAGCAACAGGAATATTATTTCAAGAATAACTTGTGAAGATCCACCTCGAGAGAAAGAACTGATATATAGAAACATGAAAGAATTTATATATACATGTATATACATATATAAATATGCATATATACATACAGAATTTATATGTACATTTTTTCTTTGTTGCAGAGAAGATGTTTCTGGGAGGGGGATGAAATATCAGGGAATTTTAATGTAACTAATAAATAATTTTTTAAAATCTTTTTTAATGACCAAACTGATTTAATACATAGTGTTAAATTAAACATAAACTGATTTAATACCTTACAATTAACCCATCAAAGTCTTTAACAATCATGTAAAATTCAAAATTTTCATTTTGATTCACCTTTCTACGATGAAAGTGAATACCCATCTGAAACCAGACAGATATTTTCCTCTCTGCGCCTAGTTAATACCTGTCTTAAGAATGTTCTTAGTTTTTTGTTTGTTTGTTTAATTAAAACCCTTACCTTCCCTATGGTAAAATCGAATGTAATAGACGTCTATACCAGCAGCAATGCAATGACACAAGACAGCTCTGAAGGATTTATGGAAAAGATACTACCCACATTCAGAGGAAGAACTGCAGGAGAGGAAACAGAAGAAAAACAACTGCTTGAACGCATGGGTTGAGGTGGACATGATTGGGGATGTGGACTTGAAACTACCACATCAATGCAACCTCCAACAATTTGGAAATAGGTCTTGATCAATGACACGTTAAAACCAGTGGAAATGTGCATCGGCCATGGGTGGGGAGAGTGCGGGGGGTGAAGGGGAAAGTAGGAGCGTGAATCATGTAACCATGTTAAAAATGAATATTAATAAATGTTAAACAAACAAACAAACAAACAAAAACAACCTCTTACCTTCCAAGATGGAAGGTAAGGGTTTTAATGTGGGTTTTAATGTGTGACCATGGGCAAGACACTTAACTCCCATTGCCTAGCCCAAGGCAGAAGAGCAGTAAGGGCTAGCCCACAGGGGTGAAGTGACTTGCCCAGGGTCACACAGCTAGGAAGTGTCTGAGGTCAAATTTGAACCCAGGACTTCCCATCTCTAGGCCAGGCTCTCAATCCACTGAGGCACCCAGCTGCCCCCAGAATGTCCTTAATTTTAAAGAAGTAAAAGTATTTTAGACAAAACATTTTAAATGTAATATTGGAATCTATCACAGAAATTGGTTGGGAACAAAGTGTAATATGATTTCATATATGCTTGATGAAAAATTTGGGGCAAATGGAGGAAAAGAATGCTTCTCTGAGTTGTATGAGCAAGTTGGAGTTTTGAATGTCACTATGAATGTTTGAAAGCTATTTATGCATGTTTAGTGAGAGGGCTTAAAATTCCTCCAGAACATTATTAACTCTACTGTAATTCCTCATTCCTCCAGCATATGGCTTTTTTCCCTTAAAATGTACTTAAAAATGTCCTAGACTTCTAGGTCTTTTAATATGTTGGGGATGCCAGTCATTGGGAGATTGCAAGAGTTTTTAGTGATCTCAAGCTTCTCCTTGAAGCAAGGACCTGTTTTAACATCAATATTCTTCTGTGAGTCATGGAATATACCAATAGCTGTGAGTCATGGAATGTATCAATATATGAAGAACAAAAGTACTGAAGAGGCATGTGATGGGTGAGAAAGAAGGCTGTAAGATATATTTTTTTTGTTTTTATTCAAAGATATTTTATTTTCCCAATTACATGTAATAACAATTTTCAAAATACGTTTTCCAAATTTTAAAGTTCCAAATTGTCTCCCTCTATTCTCGCTCCACTCCTGGAAATGGTAAGTAATTTGATTTGGGTTATACATGTATTATTATGCAAAACATACTTCCATATTAGTCATTATGTAATAGAATACTTATACAAAACCAAAACCCCAAAATAAACTCATAAAGCTAATGTGAAAAAGAATATACATTTCTCTGCATCTGACTCCAACAGTATCTTTCTCTAGAAATGGAGAGCATTCTTTGTCATAAGTCCTTCAAGAGCTGTCCCAGATCATTTTTCAATATTGCTGTTACTGTGTACAATGTTCTCCCGGTTCTATTTACTACTATGCATCAGTTCGTGTAGATCTTATTCAGCTTTTTTTTGAAATCATCCTGCTCATTATTTCTTATAGCACAATAATATTCTGTCACCAACACATACCACAATTTGTTCAGCCACTCCCCAACTGATGGGCTTTCCCTCAATTTCCAATTCTTTGACACCACAAAAAGAGCTGCTATAAATATTTTTGTACAAGTTGGTCCTTTCCCCCTTTTTTATTATCTCTTTGGGATACAGACTTAGCAGTGGTGTTGCAGGATCAAAGGGTATGCACAGTTTTATAGCCCTTTGGGCATCATTCCAAATTGCCCTCCAGAATGATTGGATCATTTCATAGCTCCACCAACAACGCATTAGTGTCCCAATTTGCTGCAAGAGATCATTAAGGAAGAACCAAGCAACAGGATTTCACAGAGCTTGTGGCCAGAAAAAGGGAGTGGACAGCTACTTCTCTTATCTCTCCCAACACACTGTGTCAGGAGGAGTCAGCCTGCTTTTTGCTCCTCTCTGCTACATGTTTACTCAGCCTCCTTGTGTTGTGATTGTTCATCAAGCTCTCTTTCTTTGAAACTCCCTCCATTTGTCAGTATTGTCTTGTCCACTATGATGTGTTGTCGTCCAGGCCACTCTCTCCAACCTTTCTCAATGACTTTGGTACTTGGCTCAGAATCTTTCTCCACTCCATCCTTTCCCCTCACACATCCATCACTTCAGCTCTCATGGCTTGCAGCCTCACTCAGTTACTCACAGAGATGGCCACGCCTTAGATCTCTCCATTGCCCATAATAGCAACATCCCTGTTGATTTTGTACTTTGAAATCCCTCTCTTTCTGATCTGTCTTAGAATCAATCCAAAGTATTGGTTCCAAGGCAGAAGAGCAGTAAGGGCTAGGGAACAGGGTTATGTGAATTGCCCAGGTCACACAGTCAAGGGGCATGTGAGGCCAAATTTGAACCCAAGACTTCCCATTTCTAGGCTTGGCTCTCTATCTATTGAGACATTTAGCTGCTCCTGATCATAGTCTCTTACCCATCCATCTCTCCCTCTCCCTCACTCTTTTTAAACCTCTACTTTATTCACATTTCAACTTCTCTTTCTTTTATTCATCCTTTTCTCCCAATCAAAGGAGGAGCAGGGCCAAGAGGATGGGCAGGGCAGCAGAGGCGGGACGAGGACAGGATGAAGGGGAGGAGCAAATTGGTAGAAGGTGGAGTGAAGGGAAGAGGAGGAGTCAGATGGAGAAGGGTGGGATGGGATAAAGAGAAGGGGCGGAGCAGAAGGGAGGGGTAGGCTAGAAGAGGGTAAAATAAAGAGTAAAGGAGGAGCCAGATGGGGAAGGCGGAATGGAATGAGGAGGAGGGGTGGAGCGGAAGGGAGATGCACATCATAAGAGGGTGGAGTGAAGGGAAGAGGAGGAGCCATGTAAGGGGGCGGGGCGTATAAGGGGGAGGGAAAGCTGGTAGGGGCGGGGCGTAAAAAGGGAAAAAGCGGGATGAGAACGGTGGGGCGGAGTCGTGACCTTCTCGTGACTCTCCTAGCGCTCAGTCTCGCGCCCAGGTCACCAACAGCCTCTGTGCCCAGCCTCTCTCCACCCCTACGTGAGCTGCACTCGGGGCTGGTGAGAGGAGGGACCGAGGGTAGCGGGGAGGTAGCGGGGAGGTAGCGGGGAGGTAGCGGGGAAGAGGAGGGTAGAGTGTGGGTAAGAAGAAGGGAATGGGAGCAGGGAGATAATAATGAAGGAGGGATTGGAAAGAAATGGGAAAAAACGAGAAAACGGGGCGGAAGGGAAAGGAATTAGGTTAGATGAAGGAGGCTGAAGGTAAAAAGGCCCGAGGAGAAATGGGAGCCGTGATTTGCGAAGAGGTGTGTGTGGAAAAACATAAACAAAAAACCTGACAACCCGTACTTCAAGGTCAGGTGATGTTCTCTCTATGGAGACTCCCTTCACCCACTTAGATCGCTTCTCTGTGCCTTAATAAAGGTTCCCTGGGTTCCTCTTAGGTTTACAGGACTTGGAGCTAGAAGGGACTGGATCAGATCTTTTAATTTATTAAATTAGATTTCATCAACATTTATTTAACGCCTACTATGTGCCAGGCACTGTGCTAAACGTTGGGGGATATAAAAAAAGGGCAAAAGACAGTCCCGGCCTTCAAGGAGCTTACTCCAAATGGAGGAGACAACATGCAAACAAATATAAACAAAGCAAGCTATATATTTATACAGGATAAGTAAGCACAGATTGTAAGCACCTCTATTAAATTATAAGTTTCTGGAAGAATAAACTGACAGTTATCTCTAGAAAGTGAACTGAAAGGTATAATATGAAAGACTTAATTTATATGTACATTTTGGTCTCCCAGATGATACGTTCTGGGATATGAGAAGGGATTATGTAGATATGAAGAAAAATAAGCTAAATATATAAGAGATTTGTGATTTCATTTATGTACAATATTTTCCTTTGTATATGGAAATGCTTGTTATATTTGGTTTTGTAAAATCTGGAATTTTTTTTTTAACGCTTACCTTCTGATTTGGAATCAATACCATGTATTGTCTCCAAGGCAGAAGAGTGATAAGGGCTAGGCTTTGGGGAGTTAAGTGACTTGCCCAGGGTCACACAGCTAGAAAGTGTCTGAGGTCAGATTTGAACCTAAGACCTTCCATCTCTAGGCCTGATTCTTAATCCACTGAGCAACCCAGCCGCCTCACATGGACTTTTTTTAAAAAGGGAAAAAGATTATAAGCTTCTCAAAGGCTTGTCTTTTGCTCCTTTTTTGTATCCCTAGCACTTAGCACAGTGCCTGGTGTGACAGGAACTTGATAGGTTAATGGATAGAATTAGGAAGAGCCAAGTGTGAAACCTGGCTCAAATACTAGTGTGTGACTCTGGGCAAGTCACTTAATATCATTGCCTTACAGTTTTACTACTAAATAAGCTTCTACAGGCTCTTCTAGCTCTAAATTTATGATTTTTTGAAAATGAGGCCTCAGTGAAATTAAGTGGCTTGTCTAAGGTAACAGAATCAGAGTTCAAACAACTCCAACTGCTAGATGTAAGCCATGGCTTAAAAGGAAAAACAAGACAAAAATAAAAAATCACCACATGGTCAGACTTCTTAGTGATGAGCCTCTTCAAGTTAGCTCAGAGGAAAAACTAGTAATTTACAACCTGACCATACTTGAAGTCTTTCAATTTGGTAAGAACCATCAGAGTTTTTACTCCTTTGGCATGGCCTCCAAAAACCCTTTCCCTCCATACCATAATATAGCACATAAGTAGGAATTTAGTGGGAAAATAATTGCATTAAAAAAGAAAATAATTGAATTAATATAAAGAAGAAACCATGGGGAAGAGGGAGATGTGAATGCTTAGGGTTAGCATTGAAGAGATGGGAGAGGAATCTTTGGAAATAATCAGAAGTTCTGAATTCCAGTGTTTACCCCTATAAGGGTCAATTATATATACTTGACTAGCCCTGAGATTACTTGCTTACTTTGGACCTGTTTGCTTTTATATTTACAAAATCAAGAATCTCATATCTTGGGGGAAAATAAGTTGGGGTAGAGGGAGGGTATTGACCTAAAAGTTCTGACTTTCACACATCCTATCACAAAGCCATTTGTTGACAGTACTAGTAGTATATAAGTCATCTCTGACTTTTCCTCAATTAGAAGTAGTTAACAAGGGGAGAAGAAATGTTCACATTTCTGAACATTCATAGTCTGAGGATTGTTGGGAGTAATATTAGTACCTAGCACTCCTGGGGCTGATTTGTTGGTCTTCTACCATAGACCCTTAAAGAACTGTCATGATGTTTTGAGTATAAGACATCTTACAATGAATATACTGCCATCAACTTAAGGCCAATAACAGCTGCTTATTCTTCCATCACTTTCTTGCTCCTAACTATGCATAATACCATAATGGCCCTAAGATTCCAAGCTAAAAAACTTTAACTCAAATTCCTCTCAGGTAATTTAACCTTCAACATTCAATGCTTTTGAACAACTCATTTCACATATGAAAATAATAGCTTATCTTGTTATAGTGTTTTAAATTTTACAGTGATTTCCTCATAGCAACCTTGAGAGATAAATACTACAAGTATTCTCTCCTTTTGACAAATGAAGAACATGAGGTTCAGAGGAAGGGACCAAAGAAGGAAGTGGGATGGTAAAGAGTCAATTGCATTCAGCAAATATTTTTAGCACTTACTAAATTGGAAAGATACTAAATTGAGATAAGACTTGGTCACAGTCCTCAAGAAGCTTAGTCTAGTAGAAATATATAACTACAATACAAAATTACACTTGAGAAAAATGTCAGAGGCATGAAATGATTGCTATGTGATTTCCAAGGAAGGAAACATAGCTACCAGTGGGGGTTATCCAGAAAGGCTTCATAGGGGAGGTAACATTGGACTTTAAAGAATAATTAGACTTTCAACAGGCAGAGAGAGAATGGAAGGCATTCTAGACATGGGGACAGCATGAGTAAAGGGGATGGTGGATAGTGACTTTAGCTGAGTATATAGACAGGAAGAATATGAAATAAGACTAGAAAGGGAAGGTGACACCAGACTCTGGAGTGTTTTATCTACCAAGCTAAGGAGTTAAAACTTGGCATGGTTGGCAATGGAGAAACATTAAAAGATGCTGAACAAAGCAATGATGTGATTATATGGATATGGAAGATTAATCTGGCATCACTATATAGCAGTGATGGCGAACCTATGGCATAGGTGCCAAAGATAGCACATAGAGCTCTCTCTGTGGGTACCTGTGCTGCCCTTCCCCTCCTCCCACCTCAAGTTTATTACTAGAAAGGCAGAGGGACCCAGGCAGAGCTGCTCCCCTCCCCCTTCATCCCTGATGGCATTTTTTCACATGCCCCACCCCTCTGCCCAGCAGCCCAGTAGGAGTGCACAGTGGGTAAGGTGGGCAGCTCACAGATGGCAGAGCTGGAGGGGAGTGGAACACTTGGAATGCTCCCCTTCCCCTCTCTACACTCACAGAGGACATTCCTTACTTCACCCTTTGGGGGGGTAGGGAGGGGGAAGAGAACAGCATTCTGTCTCTAAAAGGTTCACCATCACTGCTATATAAGATAGTATGGAGGATAGGGACAGAGATTCAAAGCCCCGTTGGGAGATGATTGCAATAGTCTGGGTAGTAATGAGTAAATGAGTCTCTCCTGAACCTCAAATTTTGCATCAACATTTGCTTATTGGACATTTTGAAGTGAATACCACATAGGCATCTCTATTTTAACATGTCCAAAATGGACCTCATTATCTTTTCATCTCCAAAACTTACTCCTCTTGAGTGAATGAGTGATTGAAAAAAAATTTTTTAATACTTTTTACAAAAGTACTATTTTATGGGGATACAAATAGAAAAATGAAATTAGCCTTGTTCTCAAGAAGCTCATATTCTAATAATGAGAGAAATGTGTAGGAGGGTTCACAGGGTAGATGGAGCTTTGGTGATCCTTAGCCTCCAGTGTCAGGACAGAGAGTAAATGCCTGGTGGTCCACAGGACAAATAGTCTAGTCTGACAGGATCATAGAAGAGAGGAAAGGCTAATGAACAAACATTTTTAGTGTCATTTAGATAGCCCAAAACATATTTCTGATACCAAGCTATTTTGTAGTGCCAAGTACTTTGATATTAATAACTTTTTTTCTCCTAAGGCTTCAGTAGTTGGAGTCACAGGGAAGAGAATAGCTGCAGTTCCTTAGAAAAACTACTTTGGTAGCTATGTGAGAACTGAATTGGAGAGGGGAAGAGTCCTGATCCAAAGGAGATTAATTAGGCATCTCTTTTTTAAATCAGAAAACAGGTAATAGTGTAATACAATAAAAATCACTGCCATTCCCAAGGGACCAGACCTCTGTACCTTCTCCCTTTCCACTGAGGTTCCCTTAATCTGAACAAATGAACTTGACAGATCAGCAAGGTTTAGTCCTCCAGACTTCTTTTCTTGCACTCTGGCTTATTATGCCCCCACCCCAGTACCTCAAGGAAAAATTACTTGTGTCTCAGGTTTGGATTATCTCTAGGCTTCCCCAAGTGGAGGATAGAAAGATACACAATACACAAGTGTAAATTGGGTATGAGATAAGTATTTCCTATACTAAAGAAATGCTTAATAAAACAGACTCACACACTTAAAAGCAGGATATACAGCTATTGTTATACTCACCCAGGAAGTTGAGTCTTAAATGAATAAGAAGCAGTATTTAGGATTATATGATACTGAAGGGTCATCTTTTAACTTTCATTGAGTTTCTGCATTGTCGGCCTCAATGTCTACTTCTTATGGCAAGTGAAAGGTTAAACTTACTCTCTGGCCAGGAGTCATCTTCCAGAGTTCTGAAGAAGTAGCTGGGGACTTCTCTGATGGAGGATTCAGTATCACTCACAAGGTGGCTTCCAAACCCGACACAGCCGCTTCAGGATTGCTTTCCAGTCATTTATATTTAGGAAAAGACAAACAGAAGAGGCAAGCAAAAACCCAGTCACACAAAGCTACTCTAGCTCCCAGAGGAAGCAGTAACCGTTATTTTTGACAGGGTGGGGGATTGGAGGGTGACCACCTTCCTTCCCTACCCCTCCAAAATGGCTTGAGTTTGAGATATACATGGGATACTTTAGAATCCTTAGCTGCCCTCAAAGGTCAATTCAAGCATTAACCTCCCCTTCCCCCGAAGCACCTTGAATGTACTTTTTTCTTTAAACCCTTACCTTCTGTCTTATAATTGACAGGTTCTAGGGCAGAAGAGCAGTAAAGGCTAGACAATGGGGGTTAAGTGACTTGCCCAGGGTCACATAGCTAGGAAGTGTCTGGGGCCAGATTTGAACCTAGGCTTGGCACTCTATCCACTGAACTGCCTAGCTCCACCTGTATTAACTTTTTGTGTACTTTAAAATTTACTTGTATGGGCATATTTTGTTTCCCTTAATAGAATGTAAGCTCATTTAGGGAGTCTGTTTGGTTTTTGTCTTGATATACCTAGCATCTAGCAATATGCCTTGTGCATGGAAGGTTCTTGATAAATACTTGCTGACTGGCTTAGGTGATGTTTTCTTTTTGGACAGAAGTATCTTTCTGTTTTAGAGTGACTTGTACAATATGCATGATTTGTTGCTTATTAACTTTTTTGATTATCATTCAGCTTTGGATTATTTACTTGTTTTTAGCAGAAGATAGGAGATGGAAGCGGAAAAGAGAGAAAAAGAGCCCATTTCTTTAATTTCCCTGGAGAATGGTGTGGAGAATCTAGGGTTGGAGCTTATGGTAACTTTGCCTTTATTAATCATGTAGCTTTGTGTATTCATCTTAATTCTGTCAGAAACATCATTTTCCCCCTAGTTTTCTAAGCCATGTCACCATGGCATTATTTTCCACTTAAAGCTATAAAGAAATTGAAGGAGCCTCATAAATAACCATATGGGGAACATAAAATATGAGTAACAGTGGGCCAGAAATAAAGGGGGAGGAGGAAGGAACTTCCATGTGGGAACAAGGCATCCCCAAATAGGATAATGGCCTTCTTCCCTTAAATCTCCCAGCAATCTCTTTCAAATTACTGTACTTTTTTTTTTGTTTTTTGTTTAAAAGCCTAACACAGTAATTTTGCCTGGTATTTTAGGAGGATAAACAGAATACAGAGGGAACTACACTGACTAAAGAAGAAGAGAATCATCTGAAAGAAGAAATTTGGCCTCTCCTCTTTTGGAGGTATGAGGTTTCCTTAATTTTTTACCTTTTCCATGTGATAAGAAGGGAAACATAAGAAAAGACATTAAAGAAAGATTCTGCTTTCTGGTGGGTTGAGCTAGAGAGATTATGGCCAGCAGATGGCAACAAAGCTTCAGAGGTGCTGTTTTCAAGAGATTTATTGCCTCAGAAATCTAGCCCTGAAAGGTTTTTTTTTTTTCATTTAAAAATGCATATTAATAAATTTTTCCTAAAAAAGCCTTAATTAAGATGTAACATCAGTTTGGACTATATTCTCTGTATTCAGAATATCTTTGCTTTGAGCTCTGCCTCTATCTTCCTCAAATAAAGCTCAATCTATACTTTTCTCACAATCAACAACCTAGAAAAGAAAGTTAAAAATGTGAACTACACACCTATTGAATGCAAAGAAATGGCTCATGGAGAAAAAAAGAGACTAGACTAGCCTAACACTGCATGGTAGCCCACATGTGTAATTCCAGCAGCTCCAGCTGAGGCTGAGACCAGTGAATCTCATGAGCTAGACAGTTCAGAGTGGCAACAGGCTGTGCCAATCCAGGGTTCACATTCATTTCAGCAATAAAATGGTGAACCCCTGCGGACAGAAGTCACCATCTTGACTAAATAGATATAAACTAACCCAGATTAGAATTAGAAATGGTCAAGTTCCTGTTTGACTCAGTAGTGAGATTGGCTTGTGAGAAACTCCTGCAATTCCAGCTAGGGTACTCTTAAAAAAAAAAAAAAAAAAAAAGGCCAGCAAGGTGGCTCAGTGGACAGAACCAGGCCTGGACACAGGACATCTTGGGTTCAAATGTGGCCTAAGATACTTCCTACCTGGGTGACTCTTGGCAAGTCCCTTAAGCCCAGTTGCCAAGCACTTACCTCTCTATCTTGGAACTGTTACTTATTGTCAATTCTAAGACAGAAGGTAAGGCTTTTTAAAAAATAAAAATAAAATAAAAAATCACAGATTCACTTCACAATGTGAGAGTTGATTATTTGGTATATTCGAGTGGCAGAAAAACAAATGAATACAGAGTTGTTTTCCTAAGCACTACCCTGTACCTTCTAATAATCTGGATTAATTGGGATGCTGTTGGGTTCAGATTGCTCTGATGTAGTGTTCAATGGATATGGCCCTTTTATATAACCAAGGTCAATATTAAGCTTTCTATCAGAAAGATTTCTCATCATCCCCTCCTCTTAAACAAGGCCAGAATCTGCCTGAAGCCAACAGTCCCCTTCTGAGTATGAAACTTGATGAGAATATATCAGAGTGGTTTCTACATTATGCATTTTACATTCTTCTCAGGAGGAGTCTGAAGTCTCTCTCCAAGGCAAGAAACTTCTGCAAAGTTCATGTTCAATTGTTTTGGTGGATCCTGCTGGGATTGATGTGTGTAGGTGAGACATTGAATGTAGTACTTTCAAAATGCAGAAAAGTTATAGATTGAAAACATGAGCAGAGTCCTAACTGTCCTCAGAAGCCAGGATCATTCTCACAGGTTACCCCTTCTAGCTCTGTTCTGCCCTGAGATCCTTTTGTTGAAGTTTCCCTGACTTCCCATAAAACTCTACCTTGATGGATTAATGGGGGGAAAAAGCCCTATTGAGGTTTCCTGTTTCTGACCTCTCTTTCTGAAGAACCACCCACATTTTATATTCTCTGTTCTTAGACTTACTCGAGGCATTCTTCTGGCCTTTTCCAGAGATCTCTATCATTTCTGGCCTCAACCACTCACAGAGAAAGCTTAAAAAAACAAAAGGAATGAACAACCAACATTTATTAAATACCTGCTACATGCAAAGCAGTATCAGTGAAGTGTGTCATGTACTGGCAGATTATTTCTCCAAAGCACCTGTTACCACCTCCTCTGACTTTTTTTTAATTTTTTTTTAATTTTAAACCCTTAACTTCTGTGTATTGACTTATAGGTGGAAGAGTGGTAAGGGTAGGCAATGGGGGGGTCAAGTGACTTGCCTGGGAAGTTTCTGAGGCCGGATTTGAACCCAGGACCTCCCGTCTCTCTAGGCCTGGCTCTCAATCCACTGAGCTACCCAGCTGCCCCCCCTCCTCTGACTTTTGATTCTGAGTGGATTGTCCAGGATTTTGCAATCCAAAGCCAGAACTAGCTGTTGTTAAACTCTCTGTTCAAATAAGGGATTATGATGATGATCAGAGACTACAGGTTTTGTCTTACTCATGACTGTCACCCGCTTTACCTTTGGGATTCTTCTATGATTTTCCCTTCCTTCTACCGTTATAGTCTAACCTAAAAAAAAAAAAATCTATGTATTAGGTCCTTTCCTCCATTGTCCTTAAAAAGAAATCAGTTAGCATCTTGCATACAACCCTAGTGTAACAGGAGATCAAGAACTGATTGGTATTCTGGAATTTGTAGTTCAAAGGAGACCCTTTGTTCACATTCCCTCAAATAAGTACATGGCTGTTTCTCATACTGTCTTGTTGATGCTTGTACACTTGGCAATATGAACTACACCAACCCTTCTGATGGGTTCTCGTGGAATCTTCCTCAAGAGGCAGTAGCTCATATTTCCTAAAAATTAGGGTCCTAGGGGCATCTAGGTAGCTTGGTGGATAGAGAACCAGGTCTAGAGACAGGAGGTCCTGGATTCAAATATGGCCTCAGACACTTCCTAGCTGTGCGACCCTGGGCAAGTCACTTAACCTTAGTTGCCTAGCCCTAACTGCTTTTCTGCTTTGGAACCAATACTTAGGTAAGGGTTTAAGCAAAACAAAACAAAAAAAAGAAATATGCTGAGGGACCCTAACGTTTTTTTTTTTAAATCCTTACCTTCTATCTTAGAATCAATACTAAATATCGGTTCCAAGGTAGAAGAAGTATAAGAGGTAGACAGTGGGGGTTAAGTGACTTGCCTGGGGTCACACAAATAGGAAGTGTCTGAGGTCAGATTTGAATCTAGAACTTCCTAGCTCTAGACCTGGTTCTCTGTCCACTGAGCCACCTAACTAATCCATCCTTACTATGTTTCTTTCACTCTTCATCTTCTAAAATATTGGTTCTGTCAAACAAAAAACTGAAGAAAAGTAAATGAATTGGCTCTTTACAAACATTTTGTGTTTTTTCTAATTTAAGAATTAACTTCTTGATATTTTCCCTGTTGTTATTCTGTTTAATTCTTGAGCAAAGCTGCTGAAGGTTTCTTTGTGCGTGTCCCCTTAGTGAACTGGAGGATTCTTCTAGGAGGTCATGGCTATTCCAGCATCTGCCTGAGCAGTTGCATCTTTCAGAGCCTAGATATATTAGGGGGTGAATTAGTCTTTCTCCCCATACATGTCCATTGTCTTCCAACCAGTAGGCAGCCTCTGTAGGGTAAAAGAAACAGTGAGGGCAAAGGTTATGATTACTTTCTTTGAGTCCCTGATTATCCCATTTTCCCCTCTCATTAGCTTATGCTGCCTTCTTGTTGGCTGCTTGTGTCTTGGATTTCCAGAGGGCTTTGGCCTTATTCATCTTCACCTGTGTGATGTTCTTCTTCCTGTCCCATAGCCTATTATTTAATAGGCTCTTTGGGAAGAGGCTGATGAGATATTTCAAGGTCTTTGGAAAATCCCGCCTGAACTATTGCCTGAAATGGTAAGTAACAAAAAAGAGTTGGGCTGCTTCCTTCAACACAAGAATCCTAGTAGTAGCTTAGATCTGGAACATTTGAAAAAATTGCATTTGTGTATTTATGGAAATTCTCTGGCTAGTCTTTTTTGGAGAAGAGTTTGGAATTATTATTGGGTCTTGTTACAACCTCCAATTAACAAAAATGCTTAAAACAATTGGTTTACTTATTCTTAACTATTGGATCAGTTAGGGAGTATAAAGTTATTTTCATGTCAGGGAAACCAACTATTAATATAACATTGTCATTTCAATGTATATAGACAAACATAAATGATAATAAATCAAATGATCATCTTCTTTGCTATCTACCTTTTAGTTGCAAATCCTAATTCTAGATTGATTTTCTTCCTGCAACTTGGTATGCCTTTGGGCCATTGAAACATTTGGTATCTACACAACAAATCTGTTGCAATGATAGGTGGCTCTGACCTAATTTTTTCATTTAAGCCTAAGCATAATGATTTAGGAAAGTAATTCTGCTATGAAAATTACTCCATTCATTCCAAAACTAAATACTAGGGGTAGCTTGTTGGCTCTGTGGATAGAGAGTCAGGCCTAGAGATAGGAGATTCTGGGTTCAAATCTAGCCTCAGCCACTTCTTAGCTATGTGACTCTGGGCAAGTCACTTAACATCAATTGCCACTCCTTTACCTTGGGACCAATATTGATTCTAAGACAGAAGATAAGGATTATTTTAAAAGAAAAATGGAATAGGTCAAAGCAGACACACCTAACTTCTTTTATGACAGATCACCAGGCTGGTAGGTTAGGGAGCCACTATAAATGAGTTTACCCCAGAATGTAGCAAAGCATTTGACAAAATTTCTTGTGCTATTCTTATGAATAATATGGATGTGGACTAGATAAGAGTATCGTTATAAAACTGGTTAAATATTTGGATACTATGTTTTACTTTTGTATAGAATTAGTATCATCAATAAAACAGGATATAATTGCCATAAATAAATATATACGTATGTATATATGCATTTATGTATGTGTGTTTGTATATATGTATATGTGTATACATACACACAGTGTGAAATGAAGACCCCCAGATAGTATATTGGACACTTTGGACTCAGAACTTCGAGGAAATGCATGGTTCAGTTTGCTTATCTGCTGCTAGTGATCCTGAAAGTAAACAAAGGAGTATAGATAATATAATGCAGCCCATTTTTGATGCAGCTTCCAAAAGGGCTAGTAAGTGAGACCCAGAAACTCTGGAACCAGGACTTGTCTTCCTCCAGAACTAGGGACAAAGATTTGGGAACTAAAGCTTTTATAGATTGATGATTGTCACTGGCAGGACTCTCAGACTGCTTCTTGCTGCAGCTAGAGAAAAACGAGTGGCCTCAGCTATAGCGCCAGCAGGGAAAAGCATGCTACAATTTCTACTGTGACATCTCACTGACTTTGAGACCTTCTCTGAGGCACTCCTATCCTATCACATTTTATCATTTCTGTTTGCATTGCATACTTCCTCTCCTGAGACCCAGTAGCTTTTGTGCATTGTGGGAATGACAGATCAGAATTAGTGGGGAGTTGCTCTTGTGTAAAGACTTGGCTGAAACAACTCTCAGATTTTTAGGTAATACAAAGCTGGGAGGGAGATTTTATACCTTGAATGACAGAGTCAGAATTTGAAAAAAACCTCAGCAGACTAGAATGAGGGACTAAAGCTAATAAGGCATGAAGTGTAATACAGTTAAATGTAGCTTGGGTTCAAAAAACCAACTGCACAAAAAACACAAGATGGGCAAATATAGTTTATCCCAAAAAAGACCTTTGGCTTTTTAAATGGATTATAGTACATCACCTACCACTAGTAGCTGAGCCCCAAGGCCACAAGGGAACAGATAAGGGGACTAGCTGAACCACAGGAAGCTCCATACTCACTTGTTGCAGCAGAGAACCTGAGGCAGCAGAGTCCAGAGCAACCTGATCAGCCCAAGCCACTTGACAGGAGCAGGGAAGGAGCAGAGTGGAGACCAACCCCGCCCAAAAAGCAACTGGGGTAAGGCTAACACAAGGTGCTGAATACATTTGGATAAAACAGCTACAAACCTCCCCAGAATAAGCCAGCAGGGCTACCATTTTGACAGACAGACCATGGGAAAGAAAGGTAACCAGGCCTACCCCAAGTAGAATACTTTGCAGGCTTGAAGGTAGTGCACCCTCTATCCCAGGAACAGAGAGGTACCTCAGTAGATAGATAAGGCAACATGGGTGGAAAAAAACTTAGAAAAATGAGCAAAAGACAAACAAAAAACACTGACCTTAGAAAGTTACTTTAGTGACAAGGAAGATCAAAATATGAACTCAGAAGAGGACAGTGCTGAAAAGAATATGTGAAGCTACAAAGGAAAATATGAAAGGATGTCAGGCCCCAAAAGAATCCCTGAAAGAAAAGAGCTTAAGAAACCAAATAATAAGAGAACTGACAGAAAAACTTAACAGCTGGGGGGAAATTCACTGAAGAAACCACTTCCCTTAAAATTAGACTAGGCCAAAAGGAAAAAAAGGCATTGAAGAAAATGACTCCCTAAGGAATTGATAGAAGCCAGAAAAAAAAATTGACAAAAACAACTCTTTAAAGAGTATGATTGGCCAGATGGAAGTGGAAACACAAAAACTCAAGGAAGAGAGTAACTTCCTAAGAGTTAGAATTGAACAAATAGAAGCTAATGAAAACCTTAAAATATCAGGAAACAATGAGGCAAAATGAAAAAAATGAAAAATAGAAGAAAATCTTAAATACCTCACTGGAAAAATAACTAACCTGGAAAACAGATATAGTAGTGATAATCAAGATTCATCAGAATTCCTGAAAGCCACAATAAAAAAAAAAAAAGAGCTTGGACATCATATTATAAGAAACCATCAGGGAAAACTTTCCTGATATCCTCAGTCAAGTAGGGGAAATAGAAATTGAGAGACTCTACCAATCACTTCCTGGAAGAGAGCCTAAAACAAAATACTCCAGAACTATTATAGCCAAATTTCAAAACTCTAGGATTATATAGGACCTAGAAGCTTCTACATTAAAGGACTCTAAGGCATGGAATATGATATTCCAAAAGGCAAAGGATCTAGGACTACAACCTAGAATTATATACCAACAAAAATGAGCATAATCCTCCAGGGGGAAAATTCTCATTCAGTGAACCAGAGGGATTTCATATTTTCCTGACCAAAAAAAAAGAACTAAAAAGAAAATTTGATGAGCAGATTTGACACTTGAGAAGGATAAAAAGGTAAAGTGAAAACTCAAGGATTTCAGTAAGGTTGAATTCATTCATCAACATACCTGGGAAGGTGAGAAATGAAATAATTAGATAATTATGATACTTAAGAAAGGTAAGGTACTCAAAATATGTAATATACCTAAAGTACCTAAGATAATTAAGAAGGATATCACTATTAAAACAATGAAAAGGAATATACATAGAAAGAAGGAAGGAAGCTAATAGGATGGGCTGATAGCCCCACCATCACCAAAAAAAAATGTTGGGAAAGAGGAACACATGGGGAAAAGAGCAAAGGAGAGATAAAAGGGGATAAATTACCTCTAAGAGGCATGTAAGAGACAAATACAGTAGAGGAGAAGATGGGGGTTTGGGGTGACTATACTTGAACCATACCCTTATCAAAGCTAGCTCAAAGTGGAAATAATCCTATACTCAGGCAGTTAGAGAAAACTACCTTGCATTAAAAGGAAGTAGGAAGGTAAGAAGAATAAAGGAAGGTGGGCGACGAACTAAAAAGGAGGGTGAACTGGGGGAGGTAGTTGCCTAAAGCAAAAAAAAAAGCCATAAATGGTGAAAGGGGGGAGAGAGAGAGAGAGAGAGAGAGAGAGAGAGAGAGAGAGAGTAGAATGAACGGGGAAAATAAGATGAAGAGAAACAAAATTAGTAATCGTAACTATGAATGGGATTGGGATTGGGATAAACTCACCCATAAAATGAAAAAAGGATAGCAGAATGGATTAAAAACCAGAATCCCACAATATGGTATCTATAGGAAACACATTTAAAATAAAGGAAATTAAGAGACTGAAGCAGAATCTACTATGCCTTAGCTAAAGTAAAAAAAAGAGGGATAACAATCATGATCTCAGACAAAGCAAGGTAAAATTGATCTAATCAAAAGAGATAAGGAAGGAAATTACACTATGAAAAAAGGCACCATAGACAATGAAACAGTATCAATATTAAACATATATGCACCCAAAGGCACAATATCCAGATTCCTAAAGGGAAGGCTACCTGGGTTATAGTAGGAAATAGATATTAAAAAGTTACTAGTGGGAGACCTCAACCTTTTCCTTACAGAAGTAGATAAATCCAACCAAAATAAAAAAAGAAATTAAGGAGATAAATGAACTTTAGAAAATCTGGATAGGATAGACCTCTAGAGAAAACTGAATGGGAATAGAAAAGAATACACCTTTTCTCAGCTGTACATGGCACTTTCACAAAAATTAACCAATAATAGAGCATAAAATTTACCTCACATTCAAATGTAGAAAAGCAGAAATGTTAAATGCATAATTTCCAGACCATAATGCAATAAAAATCATATTCAACAAAGGGCAGGAAAAAGAAAGACTAAAATTTGAAACTAAGTCTTACTCTAAAGACCAAATGGGTCAAAGAACAAATCATAGAAAAAGTTTCACTAAAGAAAATAACAATGAGGAGACGACATATCAGAATTTATAGGATGGAGCCAAAGCAGTATTTGGGGGAAAATTCCTCTCTCTTAATGCTTACATCAATAAATTAGAGAAAGAGGAGATCATTGAATTGGGTATGCAACTAAAAAAACTAGAAAAAGAACAAATTTAAAATCCCCAATTAAACACTAAACTAGAAATCCTGAAAATTAAGGGAGAGATTAATAAAATTGAAAGTAAGAAAACCATTGATCAAGGAGTTGGTTTCCTATGAAAAATAAATTTAAAAAATAGACAAAACATTGGTTAACTTAAGAAAAAGAAGAAAACCAAATTTCCAGCATCAAAAATGAAAAAGGAGAAATCACAACCAATGAAGAGGAAGTCAATGCAATTATTGGAAGTTATTGTGCCCAATTATATGCCAGAAAATCTGACAACCTAAGTGAAATAGATGAATACTTAACAAAAATCTAAACTATTTGCATAGATTAACAAGAGGACATAGAATAAACAGCCCTATCACAGAAAAAGAAATTTAATAAACCATCAAAGAATTCGCTAAGAACAAGGCCCCAGGGCCAGAGGGTTTCAAAAGTGAATTCTAGAAAAATTAAAAAAACAACTAACTCCAAGACAAACTATTTAGAAAAATGGGGAATCCTTCCAAATTGTTTTTATGACACAAATATAGTGTTGATACTCTAACTAGAAAGAAAACCATAGACCAATCTCCCTACTGGCAAGGAGATTATGACATTATACTAAAAAAACATTCACCACAATCAATCACCACAAAACAGTGAGTTTTATAGTAGGAATGGAGGAATTATTAGTAAATAAATGCAGGAACATTAGTAAAATCATCAGCATAATTGACTATATCAATAAAAAAATCAGAAAACCACATAATTATTCCAACAGATGCAGAAAAAGCATTTGACAAAATATGCCTAATCCCTATAAAAATATTAGAAAACATTGGAATGAAGGGAACTTTCTTTAAAGTGATGATATCTATCTAAAACCTAAAACTTTCAATGTCCATTATCACCACTGTTATTCAATATTGTACTAGAAATGCTCTCTATAGCAATGAGAGCAAAAAAAAAAAAAAAGAAAGAAATTGAAGGAATTAGAATAGGCATTGAAGAAATAAAGTTATCACTCTTTGCAGATATGACTCTATACCTTGAGAAACCTAGAGAACTAATAGAACTAAAAAACTAATAGAAATAATTAACAACTGCAGCAAAGTTGCAGGAAGAAATTAAATCCACATAAATAATTAACATTTCTATTTGCCACAAACAAAATCCAACAGCAAGAGAAAGAAAAGGAAATTCCATTCAAAATACTCTAGTCAGGGGGCAACTGGGTAGCTCAGTGTACTGAGAGCCAGGCCTAGAGATGGGAGGGCCTAGGTTCAAATCTGGCCTCAGATACTTCCTAGCTGCGTGACCCTGGGCAAGTCACTTAACCCCCATTGCCTAGTCCTTACCACTCTTCTGCCTTGGAGCCAATACACAGTATTGACTGTAAGTCAGAAGGTAAGGGTTAAAAAAAAATCACTCTAGACAATATAAAATACCTGGGGATGTACCTACTAAAATAAACCCAGCAAGTATATGAACACAATTACAAAATGCTCTTCTCACAAATAAAATTAGTCTCAAGCAATGGGGAAAACTGTTACTCATTGATGGGCTAAGCCAATGTACTGAAAATGAAAAACTAAATTAATTTACCTCTTCAGTGCCATATCAACCAAACTACCCAAAAATTGTACATTGAACTAGAAAAATAACAATGAAGTTAATTTGGAAGAACAAAAAGCCAAGAATATTATGAGAATTAATGAAAAAATATAGAAGAAAGAGGTCTGGCTATACTAGATATCAAGCTATACTATGCAATCATCAAAACAATCTAGAACTGTCTGAAAAATAGAGTTTTGGATCAATGGAATGGATTAGGCAATCACACATGGCAGTTAATGTCTATAGCAGCTTAGTGTTCAACAAACCCAAAGATCCAAACTTTTGGGGAAAGGACTCACTCTCTGACAAAAACTACCAGGAAAACTGAAAAGTAGTATGGCGGAGACTAGGCTTGGACCAACATCTCACACCATACACCAGGATAAAATCAAAAGAATGACACCATAAACAAATCAGGGGAACATGGAAAAGTTTATTTGTCAGACTTATGGATAAAGGAGGAATTTATAATCAAATTAGACATAGAGAACATTAGAAAAAGTGGAATAAATAATTTTGACTACATTAAATTAAAAAGGGTTTGTTCAAACAAAACCAATGCACCAAGATTAAAAGAGAAACAATAAATTTGGGGGGAAAACCTGTTAGCAAGTATCTCTGACAAGACTCTCTGAAATTTTAATATAGAGAACTGAGTCAAATTTGTCAGAATACAAAACATTCCCCAATTGAAAAAATGGTCAAAGGATATAAACAGGAAGTTCCCAGAGGAAGAAATTAAAACTATCCATAGTCAGAAGGAAAAATGCTCCACATCACTTGATTACAGAAATGCAAATGAAAGCAACTCTGAGGTTCCACTTCATGCCTACCAGATTGACTAACTTGACCAAAAAGGCAAATAATAAATGTTGAAGGAGATTTGGGAAAATTGGGACACTAACACAATGTTAATGGAACTGTAAGCTGATACAGCCATTCTGGAGAGCATGATGGGACTAGACTCAAAGGGTTACAAAACTATGTATATCTTTTGTCCCAGCAATACCATTACTGAATCTGTATCCCAAACAGATTAGAGATAAGGGAAAAAGATGCACTTGTTAACAAAATGTTTTTAGCAGTGTTTTTTTGTAGTAGCAAAGCATTGGAAACTAAAGGGCTGTCCATCACTTGGGGGATGGATGAAGAAGATGTGTATGATTGTAATGGAATACTATTGCACCATAAGGAATGAACAAGATGAGTTTAGAAAAACCTGGAAAGACTTATATGAAGTTGATGCAAAGTGAAGTGAGCAGAATTAGGAGAACAATGTATATACTAACAGAAATATGATAATCAACTGTGAAAGACTAAACCATTATCAGCAAAGCAAGTCTCCAAGATAATCACAAGGGATTGGTGATGAAAATGCTATCTACAGCCAATGAAAGAACTTTTGGAGTCTGATTATAGATCAAGGTATGACATCTTCCAGTAGATTTCCTTCTTGAAATTTCTATCATATGTATGATACATGACTTGTATCATGGCCTAAGCAAGATGGAAATATGTATTTTATGAAAGTACTAATATAACCTATATCAGACTATTCAGGGAGGGAGAAAACTTGAATCTAAAATGTCAAAAAAATAATTTTCAAAAATTGATCCTATATTAACTGAAAAAAAATTTTAATGATGGACAAGGTCAGCTAGATGGCTCAATGGATAGAGTACCAAGTTTAGAGTTGGGAGGAACTGGGTTCAAATTTGGTCTCAGACATTTCCTAGCTATGTGACCCTGCACAAGTCATTTAACTGCTTTTGCCTAGTCCTTACAACTCTTCTGCCTTGAAACCAAGACTTGTATTGATTCTGCAACAAAAGGTAAAGAGCTTTAAAAAATAATGATGGACCTTTGCTTATGGGAGAAGCTTATTAAGCTCCCATATAATAAGAGTCATTAAAAAGTGTTTTGAAATTTCCTGAAGACAACCTAATCCATTCTTTTTCTCCTGTTTAATTTTGGGCCCCAATTGTTGTCTATTCAAGATATGCACACTGATGGACAAGTTCTATAGATTTGTCAGTCTAACTACATGTGATAATCTATGCAATAGACATTCATTCACTTGAAATTTTCAGTATAGATGATCAGCCTAAACTCTTTAAAGTTGCTCTGGATCTCTCCTAGCAGGTTCTACATCTAGGAGTTGACATGTGGGAACAACATAAGAAAATGAGGGGCTTCCATGCCCAATGTACGTAAAACTTATGGGTAGTTAGGAAGTCGGGGGCTTTCCATTCAGCAAGGCTGTGGAAATATGTCCAGTATACACCAGAATGCAAGACCTCTGGGTAGCCATTAGCTTAAAAGCAGTAAGACATGTAGCTTCTCCCCTCCCAGCATGACGACCTGATCCAATTTCCTCCCCAAAATACCAAATGTCCTGCCAGGAAATTACTGGTGCAAGAATTCCATGAGAAACCCAGCTAAGGAGTCACACATTGACATATGAACCCAGCTAAGGAGTCACATTGACATATTGATCTATCACCTATAGAAAACTCTTGTCAAGAATCATGGAAGTAATGTATATCCATTATCCTTATCTTGTAAGTCATTTTATCATTGTCTCTGTATGAAGCTTCCCTAATCTCTTTACCTATGTCATTTACCCTATAAATTGTGGACCTCAAATCATTAAACTTTGTCACTGTTCAAAGAGATCTTTCTGCATGTCTCTCTGTCAGTCTCAGCCCTCCTGTAATCCCAGAACCATTTGTCATTGACATATCCTACCTAATGTCATCCATAAACTAAAGACTCTCTGGTCGGAAACTAAACTAAAACTTTGCTGGATCTCTTATGAACACATTTGTTGAGTATGCATCTTCTTTTTTCATTAAACAGGGTTATTTTTGATATGATGTCCTCCAAAACTCTTGAATTATTTTGATATGTGGATGAGATGCCTTTTTAGAAGAGAGTCAAGGCTCTATCCAATCAAAGACTTTTTTTTTATCATAATCAAACAATTAGCAAAGTTGGATTATGTATTCTCTATATCTTCTAGTCAAATACAAAGAGGTAAAAATGTGGTTCATTAGAGGCAACTAGTTGGCTCAGTGGATAGAAAGTCAGTCCTGGAATCAAATATTGCTTCAGCTACCACCTAGCTGTTTGACTCTGGGCAAATCACTTAACCCCTATTGCCTAGCCCTTACTACTTTTCTGCCTTGGAACCAATATTTGTATCAATTCTAAGACAGAAAATAAGGCTGAAAAAAAAAGATGTGGTTTATTGTATAATTATTTGCTAACGCCTGTCTTTTTCCTATTGATATCCTAACCAAGGATGCCTTTGATTTATATGTAAAGAAGTCTCATAAAGATTTTGTTTAAATAGAAAAGTAGAATATAGCTTGTTATTCACTTTGTCACCTTTCTCAGTATTAATACAGTCTGAGATTTTTTATACCTTTGTTACCCTCCCATTCTTTCAGATACCTTGTGAATTAATCCCTCAGTGCTCCCTCAGTTGTGTCACTTCCTGTACTAATTTCCTGTACTAACAGTTGGTCCAAAGTGGCAGTTTCCCCCCATCTTTATTCCCTTTAGTTCCATTACTGCCTCCCATATAAGCATATCCAGGACTGTAGCATCTGAATTCAATTTGGTGGCTTTACAGTTCTGATGGTGAAAATAATTTGTTATAAAGATATTTGTAGATCTTTTCCATTTTTCTTCTTTTTGTTATCTTACTACCATTTTAACCTGAAACATTCTCATTCTAATTTTGCTCAGTTTGTATCTCTTACCAAGCTTCCTTTAAATTGGTTTTAAGCTTCACTATTTTTTCTCTGCTTTATGAGGCAATCAATACTAATTATTATCAATATCTCCCCTTCCAATTTTTCGTAGTTTAGTCCTCTGTTCTCTTCTCTTCTCCCTTTACATTCTCTCTCTTCTTCAGCTTCCCCGGAGTTTGACTCTTATTTATATGCAGATGTCTTTCAGAGGTATATACCCATCCCCATTCTCCCTTGAGCTTCAGCCATGTATCACTTAATTCCAAATCAAACATTTTCAAACTAGGTGTCTTTGGTGACATCTCATGTTCCAAAATTGAACTCATCATCTCTCCCTCCTTTCTTCTAAATTTCCCTACTGATTTCAAAGACACCAGCATCCTTCCACTCTCCCAAGTTCATAACCTCAGCATTGTCTTCAGCTTCACCCTACATACCAATCAGTTATAATATCTTGTAGTTTTTGCTTTTAAAATCTTTATCATTTACATCTCCTTCATTTCCAAATATTTCTTCTCTCTCCTATCTCTAGAGAGTCATCCCTTGAATTCCTAAGAAGAGGAAATCTGGTTAATATAAAATTATAAAATTATTAATTATTAAAGAGTATGTTTTCCTCTTCAACCAATGTGATTGCTTTAGTGGTAAATATATAACCCTTAGTTTGTACAGTTAGAGAAAAATGAATGTGCTTTGTATTATATGAGAGATGGACAGAACCATACATTTGAACTTGTGAAGACTCAAGTTGGAATACTGACTCTGTTTCTTATTACCTTTGTGATATTGGATTATCATGTAATTTCTCTGGGCCTCAATTTATGTTACTTTTGTAAAATTAGAGGACTAAACTAGATGATCTCTAAGATCTCTTTTATCTCTATATCTTATGATACTTTAAATGGCTACCTTGACAACACACACCATCAAGAATCTAATTCATATAGTTATCCATTTAATAGTTACAACTTACTTAAAAACCAGATCTTTTCTAATTTATCTAAAGGTTTCAGTGTCAAAACTAGGTTGACAAGAATATTTCAAATACCTTTCATTTGATTGACGTTTCTGCTTTTAGATAAATGGACCCCTATAAGAACTTTTCTATTATATGAAGATAAAGAAGGAATGCTAGCTTTATTGAAGATCTACTATGTAAACATTTTTATATGTTCCAGTCTTTTTGGTGAAGATGGAGAATTAAAGGACAGAGATACCTATTGTCAAATAATGGTTGGGTATCTGGAGAAACTTAAGATATGAATGAATATGTCTTGCCCAAGTCCATTCTATTTCAGTGGCAGAGTTAGAAACAGAAGTTAGGAATTTTTACTTTGGGAGGATACTTGATAATTATCCAAATAATTTATAGTTAACATTCTTATTAAATTACTTCTTTTTAGTATTTATTGGCAGCCCACAGATAGATTTCCTTATTTTTAGAACCTTTAAAAAGGGAGTATGAAATTAAACTACAGCAGAAGCGATATAGGTTTGACATTTAAAGAATGTTTTCTTGTTGATTGGTAATTAAAAGATCGTAGAATTGTAGAAACTCTCTTAAAATTCTATGAAACCATCAGAATATTAAAATACATGGTAACAATTTAGCTGTCTCCTACATATTTAAGGTTAGGGGAGATATTAGAGGTTTTTATCTGACAAGTTTATAAAATAAAAATGGGTTAAAAATTCTTATTATGGACATCAAGATTATTTTGAGGTTCAACTGACGAAAAGCAATCGATTCTACATAATTCTATCTAGATATTTTCCTAAACCCAAAGTTAGAATGATAAAATGTCATACAAATTGTGTATAATTTTCTGTGCTACAGGGCAGTTTTTAGAATTTGCATTTTAAAGTTTAAACACTTTTCTGGGAACATTCTGTTAGGTAATAATAGTTGCTTTTATTAGCCTTGAATATATTTTTAAACTTTAAAAAATTCTTACAGCCCAGTTTTTGAGTGAGCAAAGAATTCATTTCAGTTAAGTACATGGAGAGGGATTAGTTATTTCTAACATCATGATGATTCTGTGAGCCCAGACAGTTAGTTATCTTTTGGGTATAGTTTTCAGTCTTGTGTAGAGATGGGAGGGATTGATTGGATGGTTATTGAATTCTTTTAAAGCCTATTATTCTTTCTTTTACTAATCTAGTTGGGCTCCTACAGGTCCATCTATATGTGAATAATATGTTCCCTCTGCAGGGGTATTGGGGCAGCCATTCTGATCAGCTTGGTTTTGTGGCTAATTCTGGACACTTCACGAAATCCAAAGCAACTGATTTCCTTCACTGGTTTCTGTCTGTTCATCACCATCCTTTTTATTTGCTCCAAACATCACCATGCAGTAAGTTACAGCCTAGCTGTAGCCTTGACTGACATCAGGGGGCTGGGAAAGATGTAACTAACCACCCCAGCCCAGCAGCTGCCTACTAACACAGAGAGTACAGCTCCGTGAATATACAATCCCTGGGGTTGGTAGAAGGTGATTGAGAGGTTCTCAGAGATTAGCAAAGCTCCAGTCATTCTGGATCAAGCTGAGTGTGAAAGTATTCCAGAGGGCTAGTTGGATAAAGGCATTTCCCAAGCAGGGCAGGAATCCTTTCAAGTAGAAGGTAGATTTCTTTCCCACTTAGGCAGGTCATGTTGCAGGGCAAGGGCTGCAAAGTATGACTATAACATTAACTGTCTTGGGCTACTTTCAACCAAATCTTAATTCTTGAATTAATACAGTGATACAAACTCTTGCAGGTAGAGAGGAAAGAGAAAATGAATCCCCTGTGCTCATGAATACAAAAAGCTTTTAGAAGGCTTTTAGAATACTGTGAAACTAAACCATTTGAATCATTTTATTTTAGTAACATCTTTACCAGTTTCACTGACTTAAAAGGTTTTTCTTGTTTCCTAACAATTATAGAAAATGATTTCTTAGAACCTCGTGTTAGGATTCTAAACTAAATTGCTGAAATCGTCAATAGCAAATAGGTTTTGATTCATTTAAGAAACGTTCAGGGAAGTTAACTACGGGGAAAATACTTGACACACACACACAAAAGGTCTGGTCAATGGCTATTCAATGCCACTATAACAAAATTTGCTTGTTGTAGTAGAATCCAAGTTGTAATGCAAGTTGAATATAATAGCAATATATTACTACTGGGGCAGCTGAGTGGCTCAGTGGATTGAGAGCCAGGCCTAGAGACTGGAGGTCCTAGGTTCAAGTCCGGCCTCGGACACTTCCAGCTGTGTGACCTTGGGCAAGTCACTTGACCCCTATTGCCCACCCTTTACCACTCCTGGGCCAAGGAGGGTCCCTAGCCCGGATGAAAAAAGGAGGAGGGTTGGGCGTGGGGCTAGCAACCCCACCCTGTAAAAACTACATCTGCTAAAGAAACTGCAACCTAAAGTAGGGGCAGCTGGGCTAGCTCAGTGGATTGAGAGCCAGGCCTAGAGATGAAAGGTCCTAGGTTCAAGTCCTGGCTCAAACACTTTCTAGCTGGGTGACCCTGAGCGACTGTGTGTCCCATTGCCTACTGGTTGTGGCCCTATGCTCCTAGAATGGAGTCCCAGGATAAAAAAAAAATATATATATATATATATATATTACTACTGGAAAAACTACTGCTTTTCAGTGATTTTAAAAGTATTATGGAGCAGCTGGGTTGCTCAGTGAATAGAGAGCCAGGCTTAGAGACAGAGGATCTTGGGTTCAAATTTGATCTCAGACATTTCCCAGTTATGTGACCCTGGCCCTGTCACTTAATCCCTATTGTCTAGCCCATACCACTTTTCTGTCTTGGAACCAATATTTAGTATTGATTCTAAGATAGAAAGTAAGGATTTTTTTAATGTTATACACAAGAATTGTGGAGGAATCCTTAGAGTTGGTTAGTAAAAAAGCATAATAGGATGTACTAAAATGGCATATATGTGACATCCTAGGTATCCTTTAGGACAGTGCTGTGGGGCCTTGGACTACAGTTTTCTCTTGGGATCGTTGTCATCAGAACTAATCCTGGATTTGCTGCATTTCAGTGGCTTGGTAACCAAATTCAGGTAGTAGGAACTGGTACTTTTGGGTCTCTAAAGATTGGGGTTTGGGAGGAAGCTCAGATTTTATCTTGTCAAGATACAAGGGAATTGATTAGATGGTGCTGAGTTCATTCATTCTCTTACTGGTAGAGTCTGGGTAGACTCGGTAGAACTGAAGGTAGAACATATGGAGGTGAGAGTACCAGAGATAGATGAGACCCAACAAAAAAAGGGATGATTTTTGCTGCTTCCGTACAAAGAACTAATTCCTTGTTATGATCTATATAAGCTAAACTGATCTACTATCTTAATGGACCTGTATAGAGGGGCATCATCTAAGAAAAGAGAATGTGAAAAGGGGCTATTGACCTGGGATCACTTGGTCTTCTGTTTTCAACTGTCAAAAGAAAAGAATTACATATTCTAGAGACAGGGTTTAGAAGCAGAGATCTGTGCAAGATTCAAGAGTGGGCCACAGTAGCATTGTATGGTGTCACTGTAGATACTAGCAATTGGCCAGTCATGATATTTCCAGGTCTCAGGTAGTATGTACTTTAATTTAAACAGCAATATTATAAAATACTAATTATGATTTGGTCCCAGGAGCACTCTTCTATCTGTTAGACTCCCAAAGTTCTTGCTATATTACAAACAAAGGAAAAGGAAATTTCTAAAAAATATTTCCTTGGGAGAGAAGGGAAAAGAAAATGTTTCCCCAGAGATTGGCACCTCACATTTGGGTGGTAACACATTGGGTGGTTAATATTGCTTTTTTTAAAAAAGCTTTCTTTATGCATTTCAATTGCCTGGTCTAGGGAATAATCCCAATAGGCAGGATTGTGCCTCGCTTTACCTATAATCTTTCAGATTAGAGTTCAATATTTTTCTGATATTTGTAGAATGAGAGGCCCCACTAAACTAGTTCCTATTATATTATGAGATAAAACAACTCTAGATTATAGGGGTATTGTCTGGAAAACTGAAAAGATTGTGTTTAACATGTGTGTCCTTACTTCCAGGTTTTCCTGGATTATACCACAGTTGGTTCCAGATTTGTCTTTGGAGACAGGCTGATTCAAGAGGTCTTTGCTTTTCAGGTCTGGTCATTTGTTAGAGTAGAAAGCTCTAAGTATCTGTAAAATCTTTTTGTCAACTTTGCAAATAGTTTTCAAAAGTTATTACAATGGTCACAATTTAGTCCACCAAATTTGCATTGGTTCCACTAACATAAATTATGTCCTCTTACACAAGAGGTTGATGAACTGAGAGACAAAGGATTTGAGAGGACATCATTATGAATGTTGAAGTCTTCAAATATGAGGGAAAGGGTTGGGGTGAAGAGTCAAAATATGAGCTGAATACTGAATTCCTTGAGGAAAGAAGAGAGACAAAGAGGCAACTAAATTACAGCAACGAGAATTGAACTGGCTAAAATAAAAATGAGGTGAATCTCAAAGGAAGAAAGGTTGCAGAATGATGACAATAGGGAAAGGCCCTGGAAGTGATAATGGGAAATAAAGAGTAGGCCAACTCCCTTTTCCTCCTCTACCCAGTTTGTAGGTAGGCAGAGATGAGATGTCTTCCAGAAAAACCCAAGTTTCTCTGAGTGTTAGAATGTGGAAAGAGTGAGATGAAGAGATGTAGGATAAAGAAGACAATTTAACAATAGAGGAACAGTCCAACAGGTACAGTAGAATGAGAGGGCAAAGCAAGAGAGAGCTAGAGTTGGGGTATAGTTGAGTGTGATAGGGCAGATTGAGGTAGTAGTTCTGAATCACTGTGATTAGTATTTCTAACCATATAGAAGAAAAATACTAGAAGCAAACTTCTGAGTGAAATTGAATTTTTTGGGGAAGAATGTACATTCATTCTTCCCAGTAGCCTGAGACTCCAAATCTTTGAACTGAAATGATATTTATACATGAGCTAGATTACACAAATTTAGTTTAGAGGGGGTCTGCCAAGTGAAGTTTTTCTTCTGAAAGTTGTCATTCCTTTGAAGGCAGGGCACCCTCTTAGCAAGAAGGTCTTCTAAGTGGGCTTTTTCTTGGCAGGAAATTTGGGTCTTCCCTGGGAGGCAGAGACCTTCTCATCAAGAAGGCAAAAAAGGTCAGGTCTTGCCATATCTCTTTTCTATAGGGCAGATTACATAGCCCTTATATAGTGGTAATGAAGATAGCCAAGGTCATCCTGTAGCTTCAAAACCAAATGAGATAACCTCAGAAACTCCTGCAAATATTCCAAGACCCTGAAGGCATGTACAAATTCCCCTTGCAAAGATATTTATGGGAATTTTATTATTCATTTTAAGAACACTAGAATTTTTAATTACTGATTCTTATACATAGTTAATAATTGGAATTATTTCTTATTATTAAATCTATAATGATTATAACTTATCCTTAAAATACTAGGTACCTAATAGGGTTATATGCTAAGAAAGTGATGCTATACAGAGGCATAAAATAATATAAACTGAAGTTGCTTAAATTATCCTTTACAGTCATAAGATAGGAGTCAGTGTAGAGATTAGGATGGACATCTTGAATGAGTTATACCCAATGATTAATTGGCTCTTCAGGGCTATACCTGAACTCACAATTGGAACTGATTCCTTAGTCATCCTAAGTGGGAAAGGATTAAGGCATATTCAGGAGACACACTGCACATAGCATATTCACTTGGGTCCTGGTTTCACCAGGAGGTTCTGATTTGACTTGGGATTTTGGGTGGTTCTGGTTCCCAGTGGATGAAGGACTTTAAACTTTATTTACAAATGCTCTCAAGGCTTTCTGTCTTACCTGACCCAAAACTCTCCATAGTCTAATTTTCTCCTCTGCTGTTTTTTATTGTTTGTGAGGAGATACTGCTTATAGTATTGAGTCTTCCTTCTTAAGTGTTTTGCAAATTAGTTTGTACTGGCTTTGTCTTTGGCTGCTTTCTATCTATCTCCCTTTGGTAGGATGACATTTCTGTAGGCTGATGCAGTTTCTGAGACTTTTGGCCTCTCTGTTGTGATGACTGTTTTGCATTGGTTAAACTTTTCTAAGAAATGTTGTTAAAGTCATTATTTTTATTGACTTCCCACTTTTTGTAATTAATAGTTTTTTTTAAACAGTTTGGGAATGAGTTGCTGAATCCATAGCAACCTCTTCTAATCTTTATCCTTTCTAGTTTGGTATTTACTTTGAATTTTGCTCTAATCAGTCAGTGACCTGGTTGCACACACAGTGGATGATGAAATGACTACTATCTTTGTGATTAATTACTTCCTGCTTATTAATTTATAGACTATTATATTTTGTGACATCACTAGGTGCACTAATGCCTTTATTTTTATTTATAAAAATCATAATTTCCAGAGGTTTCACATATATATCACAGTTTAGGGTGAGGCTTTAGAGTACTTTACAGAACTTTGACCTTCTTTCCTTTTACTGTTTTAAATGAAAAGCATTTATTACGCACTTACTATGCATGATGCGATAGGCCCTGTTCTAAGAGCTGGGGATACAAATTCAAGAAAACATAACAATCTTTGCCCTCAAGATTACATTTTAAAATTTTGTTCTTAAATTCTGAATTTCTTAAATAAGAAAAAAATATACCAGAAAGAAAAGAAAAAGTGTATTATATGTGAAGCCTTGAAAATTGTGTACAGTGTGACTTTTAAAAAAGTATTTGTAGTATCTCTTCTAAAACTATCTCCCAAATCCCAATTTCATTGGCAGGTGAAAATAAGATGACTACTTCTCCCCTCAGAGCTCTTTCTGATATTTGTTTCCTTCTATATATTGTTTGTATGCTTAATATTGTATTCTAATAATTAAACTTTTCTATTTTTTGCCAGTACCAAATAATTTTGGTGATTTACTGCTTTGTAGTATAGTTTGAGATCTAATTCTGCCAGGCTCCCTTTCTTCACAGTTTTTTCATTATTTTCTTTGAGAGTTTTAACCTTGTATTCAATCAGGTGGATTTTACTAGTTTTTTCTGGCTTTCTAAAGTAATTCTTGGGTAGTTTGGTTGGGGAAGCAAGTAGGTTATTCATTATTACTACATTAGCATGGACCAATCATGAACAATTATTATCTTTCCACTTGTTTAAAACTATCTTTCTGTAAAAAATGTTTTGTGGTTATATTTATATAACCACATTTTCCTGTGTGTCTTGGTAGGCGGACTCCTAAATCTTCTATACATTCTCTTGTTACTTTGAATAGAATTCTGTTTTTGTATGTCTCCCTGTTGAGTTTTGTTATTAGTATGTAAGAAGCCTAAAGATTTATGTAGATTTATTTTATATGCTGCTACTTTACTGCAGATGTTTCAATTAATTTTTATCATCTGCAGAAAAGCAATAATTTTGCTTTCATTTTGCCTATTTCTGTTCTCTCTCTTTTCCTATTGATATAGCTAGCATTTCTAGCATGATGCCATTTAATATTGGACATTCTTGCTTTACCCCTAACATTATTGGAAAGGCCTTTAATTTATCCCTATTATATGTAATACTGGCTCTGGGTTTACCATATTTTTAAAAGGTTTGTTAATTTTGTTCTCTAGTTTAAAAAAAAAAGAAATGAGTACTTTATTAAAAGCTTTTCTGCATCTATTGATATAATGATGTCATTTTTTGTTAATATGATATGTTATGTTTATAGTTTTCTTAATATTTAACTCCCCTGGTATTCTTGGTATAAGTCCTACCTACTTAAAATGCATAATCTTTTGAATATGTTGGCATCTTTAGTAATATTAATTTTTTTATATTGATATTCTTTATCCTTCAAATTTGTTTCTTCTTAGTTTAGGGATCAGAGCCATAGTTGTATCAGAGAAGGAATTTGGTAGGATTCTCTTTTTTCTCTTTTTTGTAAACAGGTTATGTAATATTAATTATTCTTTGAATACTTAACAGAATTCACTTTTAAATCCATCTCTTCCTGGTTTTTTTTCCAGTGGGAGTTTGTTTATAAGCCAGTTCAAAGTCTTTTTTCTGAGATTGTTTAATTTAAATACTCTATTTCTTTTTTGTTAATCAGGATATTTTCTAGTTTTGTAGGTTGTCTATTGGCATAAGATAAAGTTGTTCATATTTTGTGATTTATGGTGGGTTTTTTTCATTTTTATTGATTTATTTATGTATTGGCTCCAAGGCAGAAGAGTGGTAAGGGTAGGCAATGGGGGTCAAGTGACTTGCCCAGGGTCACACAGCTGGGAAGTGTCTGAGGCCAGATTTGAACCTAGGACCTCCCATCTCTAGGCCTAGCTCTCAATCCACTGAGCTACCCAGCTGCCCCCTATATCTATTTTATTTTTAAAATAACTTCTGGTTTTATTTATCAATTCACTGTTAATTTTTTTACCTTCAGTTTTCTTAGTCTCTTTACTTTTCAGAATTTCAGTTTTAGCACTTAGTTCTTTTTTTACAAATGTGTTGGTTTTCAAAAATTATTAATTGTATGCCCAGCTCATCAATCTGTCCTTTCTCTTTTTTACTGATGAAATTGTTCATAAATATAAAATTTCCTCTTAGAACTACTTTGGCTGCATTTCAAAAGTTTGGATATGTTATCTCATTGTTGCAGTTTTCTTTGATGAAGTTTTCTATATTTTCTGTAATTTATTCTTTGACATAAATTCTTTTTAATTGCTATTTAGTTTTCAATTAAATTTCTTTTTTTAAAACCTTTACTGTCTGTCTTAGACCAATTGGTTCTAAGGCAGAAGAGCAATAAGGGCTAGGCAATGGGGGTTACGTGACTTGCCCAGGGTCACACAGCTAGGTAGGGTCTGAGGTCATATTTGAACCTGGGACCTCCTATATCCAGACCTCAATCTACTACTCCACCTAGCTGCTCCTTTCAATTAAATTTCTATCCTTTCTTCAAAATCTATTGAATATAATTCATTTTGTGATCAGCAAAGGATGTGTTTAACATTTCTGCTCTTTTGGCATTTGTTTCTTAGATTTTTCTCTGCCTTAGTAGTACACAGCCATTTTTTTGTAGAAGTTTCATACACAGCTGAGAAAATGTATGCTCCTTTCTTTTCTTGGTCAGTAATCATCAGAGGTCTGTTGTATCTAACTTTTCTAAAATCCTATTCAGGTCCTTAACTACAGGAGGTTCCCTCTATTATAATATTTCCTAGAGGAAAAGATGACCATTAATATAGGAAGTCAAGTCCAAGCCCAGTCCTGGCTTTCCAAAAGATGTCAACTCCTTAGAAAATAGCTTACCCAGGTCCTTTCCAACTCTCGATTTATTATCACATGCACTGTTTCTACAATACAGATCCTAAGTGAAAAGAACAGACTCACTAAGTGTTTCTTGTTTTCATGTTTTAAGTCTCAACCTTCCAGAAGAATATAATAGGATTTGTAGGTTTCTGAATTATGTTTTAAGCCAATGAACAAGAATTTATTAAACAACTATTTGCCAGATGCAGTGCTAGGCACTGAGCATATATATACAAACAATGAGATAAGCCTTACTCTGAAAGAGCTTACATTCTATCCCAGGAGACATGTACACATATTAGTGCATACATAGAACTGCAAGGTAATTAAATACAAGGGAGTTGGTGAAGGAAGACATTAGCAGTCAGGGGCAGGTAGAGATTAGGAAAGTCTTCATGTAGAATGCGGTGCTTAAGCTGCGTCTCAAAAGAAAAGAGTGATTCTGTGAAGTAGAGCTAAGAAAGCAGACCTGAGGGATGTCCACTATAAAGGCATGGCAGGATAAGAAGTCGTGCCCTGTTTGAAGAAGAGAAAAGAGGCTAATTTGACTGGACTGTGAAGTATAGGAAGAGGACTATTATAAGATAGGTGGGGGCCAGGTTGTAAAGGGCTTTGAAAGCCTACCAGAGGAATTCTATTCTAGGAGCAATAAAGAGTGAGGCCATTGTGGTAGGCTAGCTGAGAGATGATGACAGCTGAAATAAAGTGGTGGCTCTGTGAGTAAAGAGAAGGAATCAGGTGCAAGAGACATTATGGGGATGGACATGCCAAGGTTTGACAACTGATTGAATATGAAGGGTAAGATTGAGGAACTGAGGATAACACCTAGGCTATAAGGCTGGATGACCAGCGCAATGGTGATACTTTTGGTAGAAATAAACAAGTTTGGAAAGGGGGAGAGTTTGGGGGAAGTAATGAGTTCAGTTTGGACATACAGAGTTTAAGATGTCTGTGGGACGTCCAGAATGAGATGTCTAATAGACAGTTTGCAAGATTGGAGGTCTGGTTTAGGTTTAAATTGATAATAATGGTACTTGAGTTCCTGGTTGCTGACAAAATCATCAAGTGAAATAGCACAGAGGGAGAAGAGGTGACCCAGCATCAAACCTTGGGAGACACTCATAGTCAGTGGCCATGACCTGAATGAAGATCTAGCAAAAGAGAGAAAGGAGTAGTCAGGCAGTTGAGAAGAACCAGGAAAGGGGAATGTCATGAAAACCTAGAAAGAGGAGAGTATCAAGGAGAAAGGGCCAGATTCAGGGAGGTTGCTAAGAAGTTATTTTCTCTTTTTTAGGTTGTTGATACCAACTAAAGTTGCTCCTGAGAAAATCTCATATGTTCAGGGCATACTTGGGGATTTATTAATCCCCTAATAGACTCAGGAGAAAAGGTTGGATTGTCTTTGGGATACTTCAAGCTTCCTAAGAGAGGAAAGTTCCATCTTTTTAATGCTACCATTCTTCTGGTGTTGCAGTATGGCAGTTAAACAAGGGATATAGCAGAGTCCAAGGAACTAAAAATTAATATCACACAGAAGGCAATGAAAAGGCAGGTGACAAGTGTGAGCAGGCTATAACATGTAATGAATAGAGAGCTTTGAAGATGAATAGGAGTAAAAGATGTCACCAAGGTATTCAATTATCAAAAATCAATAAACATTTATTAAGTGGGGCAGCTGGATAACTCAGTGGAGTGAGAGCCAGGCCTAGAGACAGGAGGTCCTAGGTTCAAAGCTGGCCTCAGCCACTTCCCAGCTGTGTGACCCTGGGCAAGTCACTTGACCCCCATTGCCCACCCTTACCACTCTTCCACCTATGAGACAATACACCGAAGTACAAGAGTTTAAAAAACAAACAAACAAACAAACAAACAAAAACATTTATTAAGTGCCAGGCACTATGGATACCAATATGAAAAAGAAAGTCAGCCTCTGCCTTGAGAGCAGAAAGCTGAAAAAGGTAGGGGGAGAAAGAAGGTGCCAGAGGTGTGGAAAGTATCGTTAAAAAAAGTCCAAAATGAGTGCAGCCAGGTAGGAAATGAGATCTCGGAAGAGCAATCATATGAGAAAAAAAAAAAAAGGGTAGTTGCCTGGTTAGGAATTATAGGTGGATAGCCTGAGTGTGCCACTGGCACCCTCTTGATGTCAGAATGCTGCAAGGAAGGACTCCAAGTTGGGTAGCCCATGACAAACTTCTGGTAGGGCATGATTAAGAGTCATACAGATTGTGCAGGCATGGATGTATGTGATCTGCATCAATGGGGGGAAACACAGGTCCTTTTGAGCATGACTGGGTTTCCCAAAATTCAGATAGTTGGGGCCTCAACTCCCATACAAGATACTAAACATTTTGCTCCACAGAAAGTGCATAAGATTCAAAGACTAATAGAAGCCCCAAACTAGATAAACACAAAAAAAGCATTCAAATAACCTATCAGCTCTCCCTGAAAGGGTATTAAATTTGGGGTTGCCATCTTAGTAATCTGCATTCTAGTGAGTTTCTCTCACAGAGTTCCACCCAAAACTTTTCACCAACCTTTGAGTCAGGCTCCTCTTGGAATATAAACAAACTCTGGGGGGTTTCTAAACATGTAATCCCCTTCCTTTTGGACCTGCTCTGTCCAAATAACTCATTGACTCTGCTCTCTACATAGTCAATCCTCTTTCTCCAAGGGCTATACTACCTGAAGAAATTATCTTCTTTCTCTGGAACAGGGATTCTTAGCCTTTGTTGTGTCCTGGACCCCTTTGATAGTCTGGTGAAGCTTAGACCCCTTCCTAGAATAATGTTTTTAAATGCACAAAATAGAAGATTACAAAGGAAACTTGGCAAAGATATTGGAGTGGCTTGCCATTTCTTTCTCCAGATCATTTTACAGGTGAGGAAACCGATGCAAAAAGAATTAAGTGACTTGCCCAGGATCATGCAGCTATTAAGTGTCTGAGATTAGATTTGCACTCAGGAAGACTTGTCTTCTTGACTCTGGGCCTCATACTCAATTCCTTGTGCCACCTAGTTGCCCACTTTTATCACTTATTAGATCTATAATCTTAACAAGTGACCTACCAGCTAGGTTCCCCAAGACCATGGATTTTAGAGCTAGAACCTTAGAGGTCATCTTGTCCCTCTTTTTTTACACAAAAGAGAACTGAAGTCTAGAAAAATTGAATGACTTACCTAGATCTCATAGACCTAAGGAGGAGGAGCCAGGATTCAAATCCAAAGCCTCTGATTCCAAATCCAGTAGTCCTTTCATTGAAGCACACAACAGTCTAAACAAGGCGATTTCTAAAATCCCTCCTATAGTTCTAAAACTATGGTCCTGAGATTTTACAGGGCAGATGTAAGTGAAAATTCTTACCATATTTCTGTGTACCATTAAATTTCTGAATGATGCTTCTGAGAATTTTCTTTTGGGAAAACATCAATTTTCAGCTGATAGAGCACTAGAGCTTACAGTCACTTGAACTGATTGATTTAGCAAAAACCTGAATTTAGTCTTTAAACTGTATATAGGGGCCGCTAGGTAGCACAGTGTATAGAGCACCAGGTCTGGAGTCAGGAGGACCTAGGTTCGAATTTGGCCTCAGGCACAACTTCATTATGTGACCCTGGGCAAGTCACTTAATTCCTTGCCTAGACCTTACCACTCTTAGAACCAATACCAGTTTTTTTAAGGCAGAAGGTATGGGTTTAAAAAAAAAAAGACAAAAAGTAAAGATTTTAAAAAACAAAACTGCAGATAGTTCTTGAGATAAACCCACTCAGTCTTTGTGTAAGATCTATTTGTCTCTGACCAAACTCCAGACCCATGATGCCTTGTTTTGTCCACAGGTTTTACCAATTATTGTTTTCTTCAGCTGTGTAATGTCTGTCCTTTATCACATGGGCCTCATGCAGTGGTTAATCCAGAAGGTAAATTTTTCTCTCTAGCTTATTTAAAGTTGTACATAAAACAACTCCAGACGATGCTTTATCCTGGAGTGTATGTGTATATGTGTGTGTGTGCTTTTTCTAGATCCCTCTCTAGTTAATACTACCAGTAATGTCACCATGATGTGATTTTACAGAGCAGATGTAAGTGGAAATTCTAACCCCATTTCTGCGTACAGTTAAACTTCTTAGGGATGCTACTGAGAAGTTTCTTTGGAGAAAACACATCAATTTTCAACTGATAGCCACTAGAGCTTAGATTCTAAATTATCTAAATTATCATTGATATATTGCTGGGACCTGAAAGGCCACCATTAAGTTCAAAAATTGAGAAAGTAGTTGTTTAGATGAGCTTGAAGTTTCACTCAATTCTCAGAGGCTTTATTGAACACACTTATTTTTTTTTTTTAAATAGGTCTTGGGGGTAGCTAGTTGGCTCAGTGAATTGAGAGCCAGGCCCAGAGACGGGAGGTCTGGGGTTCAAATCTGGCCTCAGACACTTCCTAGCTGTGTGACCCTGGGCAAGTCACTTAACCTCTATTGCCTAGCCCTTACTATTCTTCTGCTTTGGAACCAATACATAGTATTGGTTCTAAGAGGAAGGTAAGGGTTAAAAAAAATAGGTCTTAATGCTGTTAACAAGTTATTTTATGCATAACAATGTTAATTCTCAAATGCAAAAAGATAATACTAAGAACAATACAAAATGATGGACTAGCTAGCTGGAGCCTTGGAATCACCTGAATCTAATCTTAGAAAGTACAAATAAAAGAGCTAAGGAGCTGAGAGGTAGCCAGAAGGAAGAATTAAAGAAGAGGTTGAGATGAATTCAGAGATTTCCATCATTTTACATTTCTGACCTCTAAATGTCCTTTTCTTTATCTTTATCCAGAGGATAATATAAGTGGGGGGGGGAGGGAAGTACAACTGTTTGATGAACAAAAAGCAATTTTGAATATGAGAAAATGAGTAGATAGAACCTCTTAAAGCCATTTTTTGTTACCATCACACTTCCTCTTTTCATCTTTACCCACTCCTTTATGATCATAGAATGCAGATTGCCATATGTGGTTGAGACAATGAAGAAGAGGAGGAAGATGTTAAAAATTAGGCTTCATGAAATTGCAGAATGAAAATAAGAAGTCAGTTTAGTGAACATAAGTGAAAGAAAGCAGCCATGAAACCAGATAAGCAGTTTGGTCTATAGTTTGCCTTTAGAGTACAAAGGTTATATATAATACTTGGATGAGTGTCAAGAATTGACTATATATGTTCATTAACCATGGCTAAGCCCTTTCTTCTGAATTAATATGGGTAACCATTGTCATATTGGGAAACATGAAGAAGGCCCTGGGAAAGGACACCACTGAAAATAATTAAACCATAGTGGTATATAAATTGAAGTCAATATAAAACCTGTGCTTAGAAGCCTCAAAGTAGTTTTAGTCATATCATGTCAGTGTATAGACCTTTAGACTCATTTAAGAGATCTGGTAAGAAAAAAATCTGCATCCAGTACTTATTTTGTCTACTTCATGTACAATGTTTCCCTTTTTATTATAGATTGCCTGGTTGATGCAGGTCACCATGGCTACCATAGCCACAGAAACTCTGAGTGTGGCAGGAAATATCTTTGTGGGTATGGTAAGCAGCTTACAATCTTTAGCAGCTTCAGGAATAATTTTTAAGAACCACACAGAGCTCTACTTTAGATGAAAATGAACCTTTCAAACTTTTAGTTTTTAGAATGTCCACATCAGCAGGAACTATTCTCTGCTTATCTAAAGCCTTCTTGATCCATGACTATCTTCTTTTGCAAATGTAGATAGCAGAAATACCATGTTTATTTCTATGAAGTAGTCAAAAATATGTCTAGCCATATCTAAGAGTTTGATTTCCTCTTGTTTGCAGACAGAGGCACCTTTACTGATCCAGCCTTACCTTGCAGATATGACACTGTCTGAAATCCATGCCATGATGACTGGAGGTTTTGCCACTATTGCAGGCAGTGTGATGGGAGCCTACATGTCTTTTGGGGTAAGAACTCTCAGCCTTGTGTGAGCAAAAGCATCAAGCTCTAATCCAGTGAGGAAACACAAGACCCTTAGGCAAATTTCCTAGACTTAAGATATTACTATTTTTCTTCAGTGATGTCCTTTGATGGAATATAAATGTGGGCAAATGCTTTATGGATGTTAGGATATTAAGAGCTTTGATCCTTTTTTTGGAAAGGCCATGGAGAGAAAATGAGAGCCTCGGGAGAATTTCCTATTGAATTCTTTCTTTTTTCTCTTTTTTTAAAAACCAATTACATGTAATAAATTTCCACATGAATTTTCTGAAATTATGATCCAAATTCCCTCCCCTCCTCCCTTCCTTTCCCTCTCTCTTAACTGGTAAGCAAATTGATCTGGCTTATACATGTATTATCATGCAAAACATATTACCATATTGTTCATTTTAAAGAGGATAATCATATAAAACTGAAACCCCAAAACAAAAACCCAAATATGAAAAATTGTATGCTTTCATCTGCATTCTGACTTTAGAAGTTCTTTTTCTAAAGGTGAATAGCATTCTTCTTCCCAAGTCCCTCAGAATTGTCCTGGATCATTGTATTGCTGAGAGTAGCTATCACATTTAATAGTTATATATAATAAAATATATAATAATATACAAAATATATAATATGATATAATAATATATGATATAATAATAATTATATATAATAATATCACATTTAATAAGTCTATCACATTTAATCATTCCACATTTGATCATCTCACCATATTGCCATTACTGTGTACGATGTTTTCCTGGTTCTGCTTATTTTGCTCTGCATCAGTTCATGTAGGTCTTTCCAGCTCTTTCTGAAATCATCCTATTCATCATTCCTTACAGCACAATAGTATTCCATCGCCATCATATACAACAATTTGTTCAGCCATACTCCAATTGATGGATATCCCTTCAATTAATTATTGAATTACTCCTGGAACATAAGTTCTCAGTATCTCTCTTAATACCTGTTTCTGATATAGTTCTAGGAGCATTTGTAAGCTTCCTGTGGTATGTTATCTAGAGGTAATGACAAGAAAACATCGCCTAAAGGGTGCCTAATTTTACCATAGTTTATTATATGACATAGATCAACATCATAGAGATATTAAACACTCCCCTTCCTTCCTACCCACATCTCATTTCACCAAATTTCTTCCACTGTGTGTGGGGGTGGGGAGAGAGACAGAACAGCTGTCTGCACCAAAAACCCTGTGATGCTTCTTGGGCTCCCAGTCAAGACAAAGGTATGTTCAGGAAGAATCCAAAGAAGTGAGGAGGTTCCACCTAATAACCTGCTCCAGTATGAGATCTTCTAGGTGATTACATTTGTTCTAGGCTCTGTCATGTATTTCATTCAGCTCTACAGAAAGTTTCAGAGATCCCTCTTAAATCTAAATTCCTCCAACCGACCTAGGTTTGACCTGCTAATGGGAAAAAGAGTCCCCTGAATATCTGGAACTGGCCTGGCCAGGAAGTGCTTCTTTCCCCCATGGCAGCTATAGGCCAGAATTGTTCCCTAAGCCAGTTCTTCTCCGATATCTTACTTTTGAAATAGGCCTAGAGACCCTTGAAGTCACCCAGAAATTTAGCCATTCAGAGAGTGTTTCCAGTTGCCTTTATACCAGGGATTGGTACTTGTACTTTTCTAGTGTTATTAAGAGAATTCCCCAAGACATAAAATATGAAACATTCATCTGGATTAAGATAAGCTAACCTAGTACAATGGAATTTCTTAATTCTTTCATTACATTTATTTAATTGCATCAGATATAATCCTATTGAAACCACCACAACAATTGCCTGTTAAATTAATATTGAAAACATCATTCTAGTACCTATAATGAAATTTAATTCTTGCTTAGGTCATTACCCAGTGCTGACTCAGCACATGACAGTGCTGAGTTGAGAATTGTACCTAGTAGAGGAAACATTCTCATACTACATGAGAGAAAAAGGAAAGGAAATCTAATGTTCAGGGGCAATATTATATCCCATGTTTCTTATTTGCCTACAATATTTATTAAACATAGAGTTAATTTATGCAAGAGTTTTCCAACCTGGCCAAGTATACCTTCTCTCCCCCCCTTTAGAATTTTTTGATAAACCAATTCTTGTTAACTGGTCTTTCAGATTGATTCCACATCTCTGATTGCTGCCTCTGTAATGGCTGCACCATGTGCTCTTGCATTGTCCAAGTTGGTTTACCCAGAAGTGGAAGTCTCCAAGTTCAAGAATGAGGAGGGAGTGATACTGTTATATGGGTGAGTCCAATGGGGTATGGAGAGTTAAAGAGATTAGAAGTACTCAGTCAGGTATAAGGAAAGAGTGACCGTCGAAGGATGAGTGACAATGAAGTAACAGTCTCAGTAAAATAGTTCCAGGATAAGCAGTTGTCCCAGTATAATAGTGATAATTAGGGAAGAAAGAGTGGCTTTCACATGAATTGCTCAAGAAGCAACTCTAAAGACAACCTTTCTCTTCTTTTGCCTACCTGATCCAACTTTACATCTCTTGTTTAACGTCACTTGTAAAAATCACTTTCCTTTCCCATTTTCTAGGAATGCCACCTCACCATTCATTCTCCAGACTTTTCCCTGATTCTCTGGTTTTCTCCGAATTATAAAAATACTATATTATATATCATTGTTCCATATTCTCCCATTGCCCCTTCCTGCCTATACTTATTCTCTCCCTTTCTGTTGTGTTCTCCATTCTGTACCTGCTCATTTCTCTCATCTTTCACTTTTGCCTCTAAATGTTCTCTGATCCATTCCATCCTTTCTGACCCATCAGCCCTCCATTTCCCATCCTTTTTTCTCCTCAAGAAACCTATTGTCATTTATCAGATGCTCTGGGTAAATGCACTTAGTCAGGAAAAGAGAAGTTAAGGGAGGATGTGATATTCATGTCCTTTGGTATTTGAAAGGCTATTTTTGGAGAATAGGATTTAGGTTTGTCCTGGTTGGCCTTTGAGAACAGAACTAAGAGCTGTTGGTAGAAGAAGCAGAGAGGGGGAGTTAAATCTAATAAAAGGACAGCTGTCCTAAAAATGGAATGGTATACTTCAAGAAATAGTAGTTCATCATCGGATGTGATCAAAAGTGGTTGAATTATCATTTGTCAAAAATTGTGTAGGTATAGGCTGAAATAGATGGTTATTGAGGTGCTTTCCACTTCTAAGAATCTGATTTTGTGATCTCTTGGTTCCTAATCTCATTTCCATTTCCCAGACTTTCACTATGTTGGGATTTTCCATTTGCCCAAATCAGACCATGAATCGATAGGGTAGGGACAGATCTTTATAATCGCTAATGTTGAAAAATAATTCAGTAAAAATAATTCCTGATACCAACAGGGAGGCGCAGAACCTTTTGGAAGCTGTTACCAATGGAGCAGCAATTTCAGTGGGAGTAGTTGCTAACATTGCTGCTAATCTGATCGCCTTCCTGGCTATATTAGCCTTTATTAACACAACCCTCTCTTGGCTAGGGGAGATGGTGAACATACAGGGCCTCAGCTTCCAGGTAATATGTTACGTCATCATCAAGAATGATTAATTTGGGGGCAAGTAGTTGGGTCAGTGGATAGAGAGCCAGGTCTAGAGATGGGAGGTACTGGGTTAAGATCTGGCCTCAGACACTTCCTAGCTATGTGGCCATGGGCAAGTCATGTAACCCCCATTACCTAGTCCTTACCACTCTTCTACCTTGGAACAGATACTTAGTATTGATTCTAAGATGGAAGGTAAGTGTTTGGGGAAAAAAAGAATGATAAATTTTTCTAGCAGTAGTCTGTTAGGTACAAGAGCTTTGCTTGTGCCCTAAGTCCTTGATTTTTGAACTCAGGGAAACAGTCCTATGCCAGTATGAGTGGCTTCAAGTAGCTTCCTGCTAGCTGCCAGAGGCTGTGATACAGCTGGGTTCTACAGGACCTTGATGCTGTGACCACTAGTTTCATATGCCCTACCCAAAGTGTCAGATGGCTAGCCTTGAAGAAAGGAAGTCTATAGAGGAATTACTATTTTCTTTAGACATTAATTTTCCTTTGTACTAAACTTTCCCTTTCTCAGGTCATCTGCTCATTTGCTTTACGACCCATAGCCTTTATAATGGGTGTGGATTGGGAAGACTGTCCAATAGTAGCAGAGATGTTGGGAATAAAATTCTTCCTGAATGAGTTTGTGGCCTATAAGCAGTTGTCTCAGTACAAGAACAGACGTCTCTCTGGAATAGAGGAATGGGTCAAGGGGGAGAAACAGTGGATTTCTGTAAGTGTTATAGCAGAGAAGCATCTGAAGTTTCAGTCATGATGTTTACCTATTTTTAGAGTTTTATAATTAACATAGAAAAAATAACAAGGTCTTGTTTATCAATATCAGGGTCTTTTACTGCTAATATTTCTTAAGGTTTGTGTGATCCAAGCTTCTTAGTTATGATTTCCTCAGGCTCTTGTCTATCCCTCTAGAGTCAAAGTATTGCCCTGAGGCTGGTAAAAAGGAAATAGTTGTACTTGATAACCTTAAAATTCAAGCACACCCAAACATTCCAGTAAACCTATATAATTACTGTTAGGTTAGTTTTGTTCTTCTTGTGATCAATCCTGATAGCCCCATTGACTCCATCTACTTTGTTCACACTGAATTAAAAAAGAAAATGCATGTCACACATCATTAAATCCTGTAAAGGTTTTCTCTGATGAACATCACAACTCTTAAATGATGACTACAAGGCAGTATTTGGTTTATATCACAGGGTGGATAGCATCCTGATCACCTAATAATAATGTTTTTCACCCTACCCTATCAGAATTCTAGTTGACTGCTCTTTGGAAAGGCTTTATGTGAGGGGACTAACAAAATGATCCTCCCTGCCATTTAAAATTTGGGACAATCATAATTCTATCAAATATGACCCTTAAAGAATTGTTGGAACACAACTCTGAATGAATTTATGTAAAATTCAGTACTTGGATTCTGAAGTGTCACTAAAATAATAAACTAGATTTGTAGGGTTTGAGCTAGAAGGGATTTTAGAGTGATCCAGTCTAATTCCCTTATTTTACAGATGAAGAAACTGAGACTAAGAAGTGATGTGGCTTCCCAAGGTTCCATAGCAACAGAATCAACATGTGAATCTAGATCTTGGGACTCACTCCTTCTTCCACACTGTACCAATAATAAGCATTGCTAGACAGAGATAGTATAAATTTAGATCTATATCTATTCTGAAGTTTAGTTTTTAGCTAATACTTTATTTTTTCTTATAAAACTTTTTTTCCATTCAAAGATGTTTTTATTTTCTCAATTCCAGGTAATAATAATTTTCAACATACATTTTCTAAAATTATAAGATCCAAACTGTCTCCCTCCCCCCACTCAGAGACAGTAAGTGATTTGATCTGGGCCATATGTGTATTATGAAAAACACACTTCATTGTTGTAAGAGCACACTCATACAAAATCAATTTGAGATATTCACAGGTACCTAAGCAGACAAACAAACAAAAAACCCAAGGAGCTCTTGCCCTCATCTACCACTGAAGAGAAGAGTACTTACTCTAGTGTTTTCCTATGGGAAATTCCATAGTTTGTGTCTGCTCAAGATTTCTTAAACATATTTAGAATGGAAAAGCTAGGAACACTAGATTTTATAAAGCTAACACCAATGATGCCCACAGCTTCTCCTGTATTTTTTTTCAAGGTGAGAGCAGAAATCATCACAACTTTTGCTCTTTGTGGATTTGCCAACCTGGGTTCCATTGGGATCATATTAGGAGGCCTGAGTGAGTGAAAGAAGCATATTCTCTATTTCCCCGTCCTTTACTAGAACTCCTCCTAAACATTAATAGGATCTTAGAGACAATGATGGAGATGATCGAAAGGGCTAAATGAGGATTTTTTTGTGGCATCTGTCTAGAATTAAGAGTGTGGATACCATATAAAATGTGATGGGGAGAGGTGGAACAATAAAGTTGGAAATATTGATAACATCCCATAGATGTGACAAATTTAGGTCAGTAATCATTATTAAGTGCTTGCTCTATGCAATGTGCTGTGCTAAGTGCTGGGGAATTCAAAGACAAGATGAAAAGATGCCTTTTCTCAAGAGTCCTGTATGTTACTGAAGAGATAACAATATGTACCAAAATAGATAAGTAAAAAATAATCAGTTTGAGGAAGAAAGGGGCAACTGGTAAGAAACAGAAAAAGGCGTTCTTTGGGAAGTGGTACCTGAACTAAGGCTTGAAAGAACCTAAGGGGTCTGAGAGGCCTATGTATCCCAGATACATGGGGCAACCTGTGCAAAGGCACAGAGATGGAAGACAGAAATTATTATTAAGTAAGCAGCTACTGGATCATTTTGTCTGATAGACTATGCAGAGCACAAAATAAAACAAGGCAAGAAAGGAACAATGGAGCCAGATTGCAGAGGTTTTTGGGTTTTTTTTCCACAATCTGAGCCTTGAAGTGGATCTTTATTTTTTTTAATTTATTTAATTAATTGATTTAGAATATTTTCCCATGGTTACATGATTCAATTCTTTCCCTCCCATCCTCCCACCCCCCTCCCATAGTCAATGAGCAGTTCACTGCGTTTTACATGTGTCATTGATCAAGACCTAATTCCATATTATTGATAATTGCACTAGGGTGATAGCTTAGAGTCTACATCCCCAATCATATCCCCATCAATGATCAAGCAGTTGTTTTTCTTCTGTGTTTCTATTCCCACAGTTCTTCCTCTGGATGTGAATAGTGTTCTTTCTCATATGTCCCTCAGAATTGTCCTGGATCATTGCATTGCTAGTAGAGAAGTCCATTACATTCAATTGCAGAGGTTTTAAATGCCAAACTGACATTTGTATTTTATCCCAGAGACCACAGGGAACCAACCACTGTAGATTCTTAAGTAGAGAAGATATGTATGTCGTACAAAAATATTAATTTGGCAGTAGTATAGAAGAAAAATTGGAAATGGGAGAGATAGGAGAAAGGGAGAACAGTTGGCAAGCTGCTGCAGTAGTTTAGGCAAGAAGTGGTAAGGGCCCGAAGTAGAGCAATAGCTACCTGAGCAAGTAAAAGGGAAAGGATTTACAAGGTATTGTAGAGGTGGAATTGCTAAGTCCTGGTGAGGGACTGATTGAGTATGGGTTTAGGAAGAGACAGATTCTGAGGCTCTGAACCTAAGGGACTAGAAGGCATGGCACTGCCCTTAAAAGAAGTGGGGAAGTTTGGATAAGGGATAATTCGAGAGAAAATAGAACAAGCTTTGTTCTGGGCAGGTTGAATTTGAGATGCCTGTAGGACATCAAAAAAGCAGTTGTTAATACAGAACTAGAATTCAAGAGAATTTAGAGTTTATATAGATTTAGAAGAAATATATAGTATTCAAGCAGAATTATGTCATCTAAAGGGGGGCAGTTTTCCATGATAATCAGAAGATTGAAAGAGTGAAGAGATGTAAGATAAATAAAAGCTTGTTTACAGAATGGAGATTCCAGAGGGCCCAAGTCCAAGAGGACTCCAGAGGCAAATATGAACTATGGAGAGGAGAGGTGGGGTTCAGGGGGATAGGAATGAAAGTACAAGAAGGTACCGAGGGAAGGGATTTTAGTGATTTTGAATTCCAGGGATAAGGCAAGCCAGAGGTTATAATCTGTCTCCCACCCCTAAAGAAGGGGGAAACCCAGGTGATCATGGCCACTGGGATTCATGACAACCAAGCACAGTGTCCTTTTGGAGACAGATGTGCCAGTGTCCAAAGCTGGTTGCTCCATTCACAGGGGATTTGAGAGCCTACTCAGTAGCTGAAGGTGGTAGGAAATTCTTTCTGAGCAAGTCAGACAGATCCATACTTAGCACCAATATCACTGAATCCTTAATATCCATGCCATCCCAAGATGACACAGGTACAAAGCATACCCAAAAGACCTGAGTGTAGAACAAACCCTCAGCTCCCAATCTTTGAGGTCCAGAAAGGGGAAGAGGAGAGAGGAAATATGCGTATTAGTAAGCATTTATATAGTACCTACTATGCACCAATCTATGTGCTAAGTGCTTTACAGACATCTCATTTAATCCTAACAAGCCTGCAAGGGATTTTCCCCATTTTACAATTTAGGAAACTGAGGGAAACAAGTTAAATGACTCACTTAGGATTACACAGGTATTAAGTGTCTCAAACTGGATTTGAACTCAGGTCTAACTATTGCCAGGCTCAGTAATCTATACACTGTACTCCCTAGCTGCCTCAAGATGCACAGTACCTTTGACCCTCAGAATCTTTAACTCTTTGATGGATCTAACAGGAATCTTAGACAGATGCATACTCCTTTTGGGGCAAGTCCTCTGGTGCTTCTAGCTCCCCAGGCTCAGATTTTCCCATGAATGCCTTTGTCCCTTTGGCACATGCCCTCTGCTACCTTCGCTTCCTTGAGATTTGGCAACTGCAGCCAGCATCAGATGATGGTTACAAATAGTGACTGGGTCCCCTGGGCTGGACTGAATTGCATCTCAAGGTGGCAGGAAATGAAGCATGACTCCCACACTACAGAGAGAAAAAACATTTGCATGCTAATCTCTGAATCCCTAGAATTACAGATCCTTAAATGGATTGGACTCTCTGAGGTTCATGATCTAATAGATTTGCTTGGGCAGGGGTTGGGGGGTGGGAGGTGGTAAGATGTGGCTCTTCTTTGGTTTAAGCCTACTGATGCTTCTGGCTCCCTGAGGCCCAATATCTTTGATGGATATAAAACTCCTTGGGTGCTTCGAAGGGGATCATTGATCAAAAAAAATAGCTTTTAAAAAAAATCCTAGAAATGTTCTTGAATGAAGAAAAAAATGTATATAGGACTTATTTCCAGAAAGGAGACAAATGAGAAGAAAAGAACTAGTTCTGAGAGGCAGTTTGATATAGGGAACGAAGAACTGGCCTTGGAAGCTGGGACTCAAGTCCTGCCTCTACCACAAGCTGACTCAGGCCTCTGGGGGCCCCCCAGGCCACGCTCCAAGATTCTAAGCTGTGGAGAAGGCATCAGCCTAGGGGAAAGTCCTCCCCTGGCACTGCCTGCCCCAGTGGAATCACAGGCCATTCCCCATCCCTGCCATTACACTGGAGATTTTGGTCAGCACCCTTGGCATTCTAGAATCTTTTTGATGCCTTAAGTACTTCTGTCTGTGGAGGCAGCTGCAGTACAGTAGACATCGACTGAATGGAGCCATTAGACCAAGGTGCCAATCTGAGTCTGCCACTAATAACCAGGCGAGTCCCCTAACCTTTCTGAACATTCACTTTCTCATCTGTGAAATAGGGATTGGAATACTTGACTTGTCTTCCTGATAGGGATGTTGTAAAGTTCAAGCGATTTAACTAGATAAGACACTGTAAGCTATGCCACACTATATACAGATATATTATTATTTATACAATCTGGATAAACTATCAAGAGATGGGGAGTGGTATATAGGGTCTTATTTTATGGTCCAAATAGCCAGACTCAACCGTGACAGAGATGAGCATACTTTTCTATTCAGTTATGCTATTCTCTATAAAGATAGCTATCAAAAGCAAAACAAAAAATTAAGTATAATCAAACTAGCATACTTAAGAAGACAACATAAAGTTTAAAAGAGCAACTTACAATAGGTACTGAATTTTGTCAGGTTTGGATAGAATCAGACTTTATAGCCTAAAAATTTCTTCATTTTAGACTCTCCAAAAGCCCATTAACAAAAATCTTTTAAGATTTCTTCTACTATGGCCTTAATTACTCCAGTGGAAAAAATCACACCCTTTTCTTTTCCTAAGAATGGACTTTGGTCCTTTCTGTATAATCAATCCATACAGGTCTCTGAGGACTAAGAGTTCATCAATCTTTTCTTTTTTATGGTTAGAAGAATAAAAGGACAGCCTGAATTTGCTAATTTCATTTCTTCCATGGCTATCATTTCTTCAGGCAAAATTTTTTCGTTCATCAGAGGATCATTTTTTCACTCTTTTGAAGCTAGTTTGTTTTTTATTTACACTGAAAAATGAACTCATTAAACCCACATTCACCAGTTCTCTTGGTGGTAGTTCATAAACACATTGATTTTTAAAAATAGCTAGATCCCTTTCCTTAACGTTTTAAAAAGCATTTTATCAGAAGAGGCAGCACGGTACCTAGTAGATAGAGAAGTGGTCTTGAAGCCTATGGAAGACCAGGATTAAGTACTACCTCTAAACTACCCTGGCTATGGAACCAACCCTGGGCAAGTCCGGTAACCTCACAATGCCCACTCACACTGGTAGAAACAATTTCCTCACCGTCAGCAGATCTTATATTATAATTCCCTCTTCTGGTTAAATCAGAGGTCCAAGGAAGTTTACAAACAAGCAAATAAAAATATTTCTTCTCTTTAAAGAATTTTGAGTCCGAGAGAGCACAATCTAGATGTTGGTGGTTTTTTTTTTTTTAGAACAATTAAGTATTGAAACAATGGGTAAGGAAATAAGAAGTTTACTTAACAAATACAACAATTATGGGCATGAGTGCAGACAGAATTAAAGACCATTTTGCATTTAAGGATGTTGCTTCCACTGAGAAGTGAGCATCTACTGTATTTGTTTAGTCACACGAAAATCCTTTCTCCTGGTCTCCTCTGTTCCCTGCAGCTTCAATGGTGCCCCAGCGGAAAAGTGACTTTTCCAACACTGTGATTAGTGCTCTCCTCACAGGATCCTGTGTGTCCCTCGTCAATGCCTGTGTAGCAGGTAGGCGTCTCTCCCCCAGCTTTCAGCAGGAAATGAGATCACATATTAAAACTACTTTTTGTCCCAGGGCAAGAGATACTATTTCGATCCATATAAAAGCATAGGTCATACAGGGAGGTCAGTTATTGAGAGGAAAGGGATCAATCCAGTACCCAAAGGGAAGATGAAGCCCAGATCAGTCAGTAACATTTTTGGAGAACCAGCAGTGAGTTAATTGTACCAGGCTTTGAAGACGAATACTAAAGAAAACAAGACATAGCCTCTGCCTTTGAGGAGTTCACAGAAGAGGCCAGAAAAATAGTAACAGAGCAGCTCTCCTTGGCATTATTTTTCTCATTGCCTTTTCTTAGGAATCCTCTATGTCCCCAGAGGAGCCGAGGCCAACTGCGTTTCTTTTCTCAACAAAACAAATTTTACCACCAACAACTATGAAAATTATGTTTGCTGCAGAGATCTTTTCAAAAGGTGAGAACCAGGCCAGCTAGGAGGTTCTGGATCCAAATGTGGCCTCAGACACTTCCTAACTGTGTGACCCTGGGCAAGTCACTTTAACTCCCATTGCCCAGCCCTTACCACTTGTCTGCCTTGGAATCTTAATAATCAGTATCTATTCTAAGACAGAAAGTAAAGGTTTAAAAAAAAGTGAAAATAAAAATTTAAAAAGGTGAGAACCTCCAGGACTATAGGGATCCTTCATTGAATACAAGTGCCCTGTGGAAGATAACCACAGGGGAGAACTGAGTTACCACAGGGAAGTAGGGGGCAGTATTTAAGCTTTCAGTGGGAAGAGAACGGGCAAGATCCCACCTGCCCATTGGTAAAAAGGGCCTGAATGAATTAAGAGGCAGTGTCAGATTGAATGGGCTGGAAGGGAGACAGTAAGGTACTGATATGATGGGATGATAGGGAACAGGATTTAATGCCAGTTGCTTCTGTGGACACATGGACTCTGTTTTTCTTGGTTCTAAGTGCCAGCCTGAGCCTAGCCGTCCTCAATGTCAGCAAGTCTCCTTCCTTCTCTGGTCTCTGGGAAGGCGTGGAGTCCGGGGCAGAGACTTTGGCCAATTGCTGCCAGCTCTTCAACCATACTTCCTGCCCTCCTTGAAGGTGACCCCCACCCCTGGAGCTGCAGTTATAGGAAGTGCAGGAAGCTCCATGGCACCATTCTGACACCGTTATGCTGTGGGTACAGCTGAAGAGCCTAGCTGGTGACTGGAGCCAATCCAGAATGGAAAAGAGAAGTGGAGGTCAGTAAGCTTTTGTGGCTTGTCAGAGAAATATTCATGTAATAATGTGGGTTTAGTGTTTCCTGGCAGATAAATATTCTAATGATTAGGCTTATTCTATTCTAATTATTCTGTCAATGAGCCTTCTGAATAAACACATAAATGCGATAAAGGCCTTGCTATGAAGCTATTACTGGGAACTGGCATATTCTAGAATTGCTAAATCTTGGGACTTCAAAATAAAATCACATTTATCCCATAAAGGTGACTATTTTCAGGGGACTATTTCAGGAAATTTTTACCCTATGGGCAAGAAGGCAAGATTGACGTTTCTAACTTCATAGGAACATCATTATCATTACTGCCTTTTGACCTCTTAACAGCCTTTCAGCAGGCATCTTCTTTCAGAATATGGCTTGGATTTGCTGCCCCTCGCTGGCCATCTCCACTGCACTGCTTTGCTTAAACTATCCAGGACAGTTCTGCCTCAGTGTCAGAGCCTTGGCAGGGAAAGGGAAAGTCAGATGGGGGAGGACTGGTCAAACTGAGTGAAAATTCCCCTGTGCATGAGGATAAACATGACCCAGGCACTCTGGTAAAAGTTGGAGGATTAGTGGTGAAGGAGCAATGAGTTATTATTATAACTTCATTCACTTAAATCATTTATTTGATTGGTTCTTCTTACCCCCATAGGGCAGAATTAGGAACAATAGATCAGAATGACAGAGGCAAATTTAGGCTTGGATAGGGAAAAAAATGTTCATAATTTGAATTATACCAAAGTGGAATGGATTCTCTCAGTGTATGTTCTTTCCCACTGGAGGGTTTTAAGGAAAGATTTGAAGACTACTAATTCATCACATTACTTGGTCAGGTATAGTTTGAACTTGGTGCAGTCACTGTCCCTGCTCTTTTTAATTAAGTTCTACTCACAGTACAAGTGTTTGTGAATTCTCAATTAGTCATTCTCTAAGATAGATGAGCTCTAAAGACAGCTGCCCCCTTCCAGTTTCAAAGTCTGTCACCTATGAAAAATTCACAAAGATTCTCAAGCTAAGGAAAGAAAAATGACTGCTCCAAACAACTTGACAGTTTAATACAGTACTGAAATACCTGTCTTCAAAGTACACTCAATATTAGGATATTAGAACCTAACATTGATGCTGGCCACTGGGCAGTCTTCATGTAGCCTCCAGAATTTGAAAGGTTTCCATGAATGCCAAATTAGCACAGAGTTTGTTTTGAACACAAAAATTTTTATTAGCATAAAAAATACATGTCCAGTATCCAACATTAAAACCATGGTATATATATGTACGTAGGTTTTTTCCATTAATTACTAAATGCTCTTATTTCTCAGCTATGCTTTAAAGAATTTGCACTTATGTAAACAAATCTTAACTTACCAAAGAAAGGAAACTTGCAGGTATAGCAAGTAGCTACTGAACACACCAAAAAGTGAGAGATGGGAAATTACAATTCTATCTCGCTGCACTAAGTATTTCTGTAAGAACCTTAGAAATAACGGGAGATGTGGACAAAATATTTCATTTGAGACGAGGTAAGTCATGAAGATGTTTTTAGAAGTAACACTAATGTTGAATGTTGAAGTGAGAATATTAAAATTCCTAGCGAATCCCCTTAGATGTTTGCATAGTTTAGCTTATCTTTAAAAAAATAGAAATAAAAAATTAACAAAAAAACTGTTAGAAAAAGAGGCAGTTATCCAGTACCACTTCAAATCTGAGTACTTAAGTACTTTTCTTATTTAGAAAACAAGCGACATATATAATACTCAACTGAGAGAAAAAAAGAATGTTAAAATTCAGGGCTATGATTTCAAGCTGCCTTTTGGATAGAAAATTAAACAGAGGTAGATGGTTAAACATTAGTGGCCAAGTTATTCTAGTGGCTAACCTTTGCCTTGAAACACATTTTGTCAAGTTTCCACACTTGAAGCCAAGGTGACTTCAGGACTTTCAGGAGAGCAAAAAGGTGTTTTGAAAAGCCAGCTCAAAGACTTAGCAATTAAGTTTTTTCCCTTATATGGAAGAGAGTAAGAATAAACTAGGTTCAAGACTCCTGTTAAGGACACAATTGCTTAAAGCACTATACAGCTAGCTCATGCATTTGTTTTAGCAGGAGAATGAAGCTTACACTTAAGCTTCCCCGGCTTATTTCAAGCTAAGCTCCCACCACCACTCTGGCCAGGTCTAGTCAAAATAGGATTGCAGGGTGCCACGGCGACGGACATCACAGGTCCAGCAATGGAAACCTCCTCCCAATGAATTGGCATTACGAATGTTGACTTTAATTGTTGAAATACCTGCATGAAAAGAGAGACAAATTGAAACAAGTGCTGCATCTTACTAGATTTCAAGTAAGAAAGATAAGAATGAAGATTATATGTTATAGAAATCCTGACTTTGTAAGTCTCCAGTGAAATACATGGTGGCACAGTGGGTAGAGTCCTGGGCCAGGAATGAGGAAGAACTGAATTCAAATCCTATCTCAGACACTATGTGATTCTGGGCAATTCATTCTGTTTGCCTCAGTTTCCTCAACTATAAAAGAGAGATAGCACTTATCTCTCAGGGCTATAGTAATGAGACAATATTTTTAAAAACATTTATCAGGACAGTGTCTAGAATAAGAAAAACACCACCTGACACTTGCCTTTCTCAGAAGATTCAGGAGAGAATGTACACAACCAATATGGAAAGAGATTAATCTTGGCATTTCATTTTATTCTAAAATCTAAACCTTTCCCTTACCTGATATTTAAAATATACATAAAACTTTAAAAGCTCTAAAGTTTTGTTCAATTTTATATTCACAATTCAAATTAGTGTGTGAGGAAAGCCATGGTATAAATATGACTTCTGTGCTAATCAAACATCTTATTAGACAATCAATGACTAAATATCCAATATGTCTTTGGAGCATTAAAAGATGAACTTAAAGAAGATACACATACAAAAACAATAATATGCAACGAGGTGATAAAATTGGCAACAAGTAGAAGATAAATGCGGATTGAAATAATTAGGGAGGGCTTCATTGGATTGGGTCTTGAAGGATGAGAGAAGGCTCTGAATATGCAGAGGGGAAATTAAGTTTATATTCTTCCTGAATCAGTCTATAAGATTCCAAGGATAGGAAGATAGTGATATCTCCTTTGAAAGAAAGATAAAATAACCTTTGGTTGGTAGACTTCAGACTGGTTTAGAAGTTACTTGTTAAACTTCCCATGTAAAAGATTAAAATTATTGGGAATTTTTACATAACAAATTTAAATTTAAAAAATTTGGAATAAAATTAGGAATAATCAACAAGCATTTGTTAAGCACTTACTTATGCAAATACAATCTCCTAAAACTTTTAATCCTTGCTCTCCAGGAGCTTAGATTATATCAAGGGAAATACCACATACAAAATGGGTATAATACACATATACAGGGGGCAGCTAGGCAGCTCAGTGGATTGAGAGCCAGGCCTAAAGAGGTCCTGAGTTCAAATGTGGCCTCAGACACTTCCTGTTAGTCCTTGGACAAGTCACTTCCATTGCTTTGTCCTTACTGTTCTTCTGCCTTGGAACCAATATATAGAATTGATTCTAAGATGGAAGGTAAGAGTTAAAAAAAAAAGCAAACACAACAGAGTAAATACAAGGTAATTTTGGAGAAGAGGTACTAGCAAGGTATCAAACATTTCAGAGAAGAGGCACTTGAACTAAGGCTAAGATAGATATAGACATATAATCCTTACCTTCTGTCTTAGAACCAGCACTAAGTATCAGCTTATCTCCCAAAGCAGAAAAGTGGGAAGGGCCAGGCAAGGGAGGGTAAGTGACTTGCCCAGGGTCACCCAGCAAGGAAGCTTCTGGGACCATATCAGAACCCAGGATCTCCTGTCTCCAGGCCTGGCTCTACCCCCTGGGCCACCCAGCTGCCCCCATGTAAGAAATATTAAGGCCACTTGAGGTAGGCTGTGGAGCCAACCAAGGGAGCAAAGGAGGCAGTGAGGGCCAGGCAGTGCCTGTGTGGCTGGGGAGGTGCCGTAGAAGTGAAATGAACCCGACGTGCTGACTGCAGAGCTTCTGGGGAGGAAGACGACAGACGCCATGGACATCTAAATGGACATGGCCTGGGGCTCAGCCCGGGCTAGAAAGCAAGGCAATAGGTGTAAACGCGGGCATGACCTTCCTCAAGGGAACTCCTCTGGGAAGCCTACCGAATTTGCTGGAGAGGCCACCTACAGCAAGGGAATAGGACCCAGAAAGTGCCGCAGCAATGCCCCCATCTGATCAGAAGGGACAGGAGCCCAGGCGGCAGTGTCCAAGACCCCAAGAGGAAGGAGGATCCCCGAGGACAAGATGGGGAATGGCAGCATCCCTGAGAAGCAGGGCAGGGCAGGACACAAAGAATTGGAGCAGTCTTGGGCTCAATCTAAAATTAGCCGATGAATATGTGGTACCTAAGAAATGTGTGCGGATATATAGTTTTACAAGATTCAAGTCATAAATTGAGTTAGCTGGCTTGGAAATTCAACATTTGATACAGCCTGGATTCCCCAACTCCCTCGTCAGCCAGGCCATTATTCTATTAAATGCCCTTTTAAGACTTCGAAGCTTAGGGATAAACACTCCCAAAGGAAAATACAAAAGAGCCATATGAAGACGTGCGCCCATGCGCACTTTAAAAATTCCTTTCAGAAACATAAATGGCTGGCATTAGCTTCAGAAAATATAAGGAGAAACATTCGCCCAAATCCCAATGATTGGCTGGTTTTTGTTTCCCTTTCCAGCTTAAAGATCTCACAGATATCCTCAGATGACGCTCAATATTCTTGCTCACCCGTCACACATTAAGAAAACTGCATCCTAATAATAAGGCTTATTAAAAGTACATTGACATTTCATTTGGTTTTAAATAAGCTCTTAACGTTTTCACCACTGAAACATATAGTTCATCAATCCACATTACTACCTACAAAGTGGCTATTCCCACACATGAGCTATCAAATGTTCACTGGTGCCTGAAGGGTTTAGAGAACTATAATCTATGAACTTAAATAACTGGTTACTAACAGCAAGTCATATAGATTTGAAGACATGTAATTTTTTAGGTTGAGATCATGAAGGGCAAAATACAATGTTCTCCCACAAAATGTTCCTTGGTACCACTGTTAGAAATAAAATACTACTCTGACCCAGAATGCTGCTTTTTCAGATTTAACTTAACTATTTCATGCATAATTTTAAAAAGAGTTTAACGTATTGAACATACCCAGCTTTTCAAACATTTTTTGAATTGGGATTTCATTGGCATCTACCATAACACGTTTCTCATCCAGCATTAAGACATTCATGGAGAGCCATTTGGATGACATCCAGAGTGGGTGATCTAAAAAGAAGAAAGTCAATAATTATGTCTTAGTACTGTTTTTATTTTCAACTTAAATGAGAGTATTTCAAGAAAAGAGCACAAAAATAAAGTTATAGTGCTTCCATGCAATTCCCTTTCCCTAGGAGACCTTTGTACTTTCCTCATAATCTTTTCATGGATACAAATATGTATCAGTCTTTAGTAATTACACATTTGGATTTCACAATGCTATATTTTAAATGACGTTTTAAACAGATCCCCTCTACTTGTTGGCCAGTTTTCCCTGCTTCTTATTGTAAAAGAAGAAAGTGAGTTCTGAGAACTACTTTTTTGGGAAGCAGGAGGAGATAATTTCCCCTAATTGCTAAATATTGAACTTCATATATATAAATTAAAATCTAGGGTTAATCTCTTTATAGAAAGGAATTCTTACCATCTGGGATGATTGGAGTTGGAGGAGTAACTATAGTCCATCCTGCTTTCTTGAAAAGTTCAATCTAAAAGAAAAATCCAAAAATATTTTATAATTTCTTGCTCCTCTGCTGGCCCTTATCAACAATTCCATGTGAAATGTCATCTCAACATTTCCCATCTTTAACAGTTATTTTTCAAACATTCAGATTATGACTTCTGATTATACAGGCATCATACAAATTTTATGTTACAAAGCAAGGAAAATTTGACCTAATAAGTTTTGAAAGTACTGAGATGATTTATAATGGCTAATTAACATTTTAAATGAATCTGTGCTTGTTAAATATTTCCAGTGCTTTAAAGGACTCAAGAGATCTACATTTAAAAAAGTGGTTCCAAAGATTTATTTTTATTAACCAGTGCCTACCCATAAAATCACAAGAAAGGGCAGCAAGGTGGCTCAATGGATAGAGTCAGGCCTACAGATAGAAAATCCTGGGTTCAAATCTGGCTCATACATTTCCTAGCTCTGTGACCTTGGGCAAGTCATGTAACCCCCATTGCCTAGTCCTTACCACTCATCTGCCTTGGAACCAATATACAGTATTGATTCTAAGATGGAAGATAAGGATTTAAAATTTTTTTTCAAATAAACTAATACAGAGTGAAATAGAATTAGAAGAGCAACATGTACAATGAAATAAATGAACACTAAAAGGATGCTAAACTCTTATTAACTGAAATAACCAATATTGGTCCCAGAGAACAAACAGTGAAACATTTCTCCCCGAATCCAGGTTGAGGCTGGGGACTAGAAGGGAAGAATATTGACTATGTTGCCAGATCTGGTTAATGTATGTATTGGTTGCTTTGACTTACCTGTTATTCTTTGTTATAAAGTAGGGATGGATAGATGCTTTATGTAGTAATGACTATGATGCAAAAAAAAAATCTTTTTTAAAGACGACACATGTATATGTGTGGGCATACATATGGAGGAACTTAAAGCTTTGACAAAAGCAAAAGGCCAGAGTTATCCAATGAAATCTCATGCCACAGTAACATGCATACCATCAGCAATCCAACATTTGAACACAATCAAGAGAAACCTAACTATTCAACAACAGCACTAAATTAGAAACTTCCAGTTCTCACAGAAATGTTATCTGAATGACTATTCTGTCAGCTGCTAGTCAGATTTGCTATTTCCAAGTTCATCTCTCTTACCTGATGACATGGCCGGTCAGGGTTGGAAAGCACAAGACCAGGTCCAATGATATTGAAGGTGGCATCAATATGCATTGGATTGGGGTCTTTAAAGGAGATGATATGCACCCTGTAGTCTGGAGCAAGATGCCTACGCATCCATTCAATGCCCAGGTAATTAGTTACCTGAAAAGATGATAGGAAAATTATCACAATTTGCCACTATAAGTGGATTAATGATTTATGCTGATATACAAGATACACAAGAAAGTACAGCATTCCAGATGCAGTTTTAGTTTTCTCTACCTGGCTTCTCTGTGCAAAAATATCTCTTCCGGCTCGAATGAAGTCAGCAGCATCAAAACACGGCTCATATTCAGTGGTCACAAATTTTCCCTGAGCAGCCAATTTGTGTCTGTCTTCTACAGAATAGATTGGGTAATCCTAACAGGAAAAACAAAACAAAGACTAATCAATACACTAGTTTTAAAAAAGAAAAAACAAGACAACTATGCCAACTGTGAATACTCGGTTTGAACTCAGACTCATTGAGAATCCATTAGTATGATGGTATTTAAGAAATATACTGTGCTACTGGATTCTAAAACTAAAGAAAGGCATGTGAATGGAAGATACGTCCACGTGACAAGGGAAAAAGAATTAAGATAGTCAGCAATTCTCTGATATTCAGAGACAGGTGGTATGATGCCAAGGACAGCAGCTGATTCCTCTTGAGAAAATTCCATAACCATTCATCGATTTATATATTTGGTTAGCCACAACCTTGGAAATTACCAGAATGAAGTCGTTCTGTATCATTACAAACAGAGCTTGCTATGGTCCAAAGACTAAAACTAACAGTATAGAGGATGGGTTTTCTGGGTCCCCTATATTTCAGAAGTCTGAAATTTTGCCAGTTCAGGGTATTCTCTCCAAAAATGCAAAGCAAAACTTCCTTCTCCTTAGGAAGTCTTTGAAAGTTATGAGATAGCCAGTTATCTAGTCTAACCCATACCTGAAAATGAATTTTCACTATAACATACACAACACGTGGCCATCTGGTCTCTGTTTGATGACCTCCAATGAGAGGGGGAAGGAAGCTGCCATCTTACAAAATGGTCCATTCTACTTTTCCATAATTGTAATTGTTAGGAAATTTTTTCTGACAGCCTAAATCTTTTTGCAATCTCCAGCCAGTGCATCTTGTTTTACACTCTGGAGACAGAATAAGAATAATCCTTTACTGACACCCATGACACGACATGACATCTTTGACAATTTTAAAAATACATGAAGATAGCTATTACATGTCTTGAGTCTTTGCTTCTCTAGGTTAAATATTCATTCATTTGCTCTTCTTATGATATGGATTCAATACCCTTCATCTAAGGTCCTCCTCTCTGGCCACTTTCCAGTTTATTAACACCTTCATTAAACTGTGGCACCCAGAATAAAATACAAAACTCCAGATGGGTCTGATTACAGCTGTACAGTGAGACTATCAGTCTCCTTGCTCTCAGAAGCTCTGCCTCTCTAAATGCTGCCCAAGTTCAAATTAGCTTTCTGGGCTGCCATGTCACATTACTGATTCATATTAAGATCATAGTCTACTACCACTCTGACCCTGAACTTCTACAAATTACTTCTAATAATGTCTACCTTATATTGGTAACGTTGATTTTTTGAAACCAAGTGTATGACTTTACATTTAAAACTTATTTTTTTAGCTGCTAAAAGAAAAACATTATTAAATTGAGGGCCATTATTCTAAGGAGACTGACTAGAAAGATACTTTAATGAATTCCATTAAATCCAATCAAATAAAGATGGTTGATAGTATTTCCTGTAATCCCTATCTCCCACAAACTATAGACACTTGTAACTAATTATTTGAAGAGAGAATTTTTATTTTTTTCATCTTTTTAAATTTTCCCCCCATGGTTACATGATTCATGTTGTCTCTCTCCCCTCTTCCCTCCCACTCCCAGAAATGACAAGCAATTCCACTGGGTTATATATGTGTTATCACTTGATACCTATTTCCATATTACTCATTTTTGTAATAGAGTAATCTTTTAAAACCAAAACCCCAAATCATATATCCAAAGAAACAAGTGATAAATCATGTTTTCTTCTGCATTTCTACTCCAATAGTCCTTTCTCTAGTTGTGGATAGCATTCTTTTGAAGAGATGACTTTTAGTGATTGTAAATATCAATTTAGATCTATAGGCCCAAAATGAAAATAGAATCCTCAATCTTTTGACCCAGGTTCAGTTGTAGATAAATCTATTGTTCTGAGTTTTCTAATTCGTGCTAGAAAAATCACTTCAACAATAGCAGTAATCTTACGGACTGCAATTCAGAACCTACTCATAGCTTTAGAATATATTTGTGTTTTATTTCTGATGGTCTATGCAGAAAAAGATACATGAATAAACAGAGTTAGGAAAATACCTGGTCATAAAGCTCATCACCCATTGTGGGCTTAGGAGCAGTTGTCCACTTAGCCCCACGATGGAAATAATCTTTGATAATTGATCTGTATGCGCGATACTCAAAGAAGCGTGCACGCCATGCCATGGGAGCTTCAATGATTTCATTTCCAACCACTATCAGAATATCTCTGGGCATTGCACCATACAAACCTGCAAAGGTCAAAAAGTCTTAATCATAAGAGCAAATTTTCAGAAATAGATTATTCTAAACAACAATTTCCAAGTAAGAAATTTTTAAAGCTCAAATTTATGGTACCAAATTCTCTTACTACACTGTTTCTGCACTGGATAAAATTTGCTGCTGCTATATTATCAAAATCCCAATCCTTAGGGTTCAGCAATACATCAAACATCATCTATTAAGTACCTATTATGTGCCCAGTACTGTGCTAGAAGCTTTTGGGGGTTGAAATACAAAATATGAAATAATCTTTACTCATAAAATTACTTATATTCTAAATGGGAACCTCCAAACCAACAATCAGCCCTGTAGTTCTCTAGATATTTGGGACTAGTTAAAGTACTTCCTGCACCACCAGCAGTCAATGCCTTCACCACACCCACATTTATTCTTTAGATACTTAAGTAACTACAGGTTATCTCCTTCTATAGAAAATAAGGTCCTTCACTAATGCATTGCTTGTAGAGTTGTAATTGTTCCAACCATTCTGGAAAGCAATTTGGAATTATGCCCAAAGGGCTTTAAATGACTGCTTGGCCTTGGATCCAGTCATACCACTGCTGAGTTTATACCCCAAAAAAATAATAAGGAAAAAGACTTGTACAAAAATATTTATAGCCATGCTCTTTGTGGTGGCAAAAAATTGGAAAATATGGGGATGCCCTTCAATTGGGGAATGGCTGAACAAATTGTGATATCTGATGGTGATGGAATACTATTGTGCTCAAAGGAATAATGAACTGGAGGAATTCCATGTGAACTGGAAAGAACTCCAGGATTTGATGCAGAGTGAAAGGAGAAGACTCGGACACTTCCAGCTGTGTGACCTTGGGCAAGTCACTTGACCCCTACTGCCCACCCTTACCACTCCTGGGCCAAGGAGGGTCCCTAGCCCGGATGAAAAAAGGAGGAGGGTTGGGCGTGGGGCTAGCAACCCCACCCTGTAAAAACTACATCTGCTAAAGAAACTGCAACCTAAAGTAGGGGCAGCTGGGCTAGCTCAGTGGATTGAGAGCCAGGCCTAGAGACAAAAGGTCCTAGGTTCAAGTCCGGGCTCAGACACTTCCCAGCTAGGTGACCCTGAGCGACTGTGTGTCCCATTGCCTACTGGTTGTGGCCCTATGCTCCTAGAATGGAGTCCCAGGATAATTTAAAAAAAAAAAAAAAAAAAAAAAAAAAAAAGAAAGGAACAGATCCAGAACATTGTACACAGAGACAGATACACTGTGGCATAATCGAACTTAATGAGCTTATCTACTAGCAGCAATGCAATGATCCAGGACAATTCTGAGGGACTTATGAGAAAGAGCACTATCCACATCCAGAGAAAGAACTGTGGGAGTAGAAACACAGAAGAAACACACTTCCTTAATCACATGGTTTGATGGAGACATGATTGGGGATGTAGACTAAAATGATTACTCTATTACAAATATCAGTAACATGGAAATAGGTCTTGAACAACGATACATGTAAAACCCAGTAGAACTGCTTGTAGGCTATGGGGGGAGGGAGGGGAAGAGTGGAGGGAAAGAATATGAATCATGAAACCATGGAAAAATTTTCTAAATTAATTAATTTAGTTAATTAAAAAAAGAAAATAAGGTCCTTGAAGGCAGAGATTGTTTGATTTCTGTCTTGTATTTCCCAATATCTAGCACAGTGCCTGACACAATAGTTCCTTGAGAAATGCTTGATTATCTGATCCTCAAAATTGTCCTAGCAGCCACACAAAAGCATACCCATTAATCCAAACAAATACCCTGACAATCATAAAATGAGAATGTTAAAATAAGTAGCGGAGAAAGCAGAAGAGGCATAATACAGTGAGTGCAAAGGAGAGGACCATACCTAGCTTTGGCACTACTCATTATTCTGTTTTGAAAATGTGGACTACTAGTTTTTCTACAGTAAGGAGGATTTGCTTACTATAAACTGGTTTCAAAGTTTCAGCCAGGGTAAGCTAATTGGTGTAATGATGACCATAATAATAACATTTCACATTAAATAGTGCTTTATGATTTGCAAAGTGTTTTACATGCATTCTAACAATAACTTAAGGTAGGTTATTTTCTTTTCAATGCATAAGTATTTATTTTCTCTTTCTTCCCTCTTTCTTCCTCCTCATCCCCACAATGGAAAAAAGGAAAGAATGACTAAACCTTTGTAACGAGTATACACAGACCCAAGCAAAACTAATTTTCACCTTGGCCACATCTAAAAGTGTATATATGATTCTGCATATTTAATTTATCACTTCTCCATCAGGAGGTGGGTGGGTAACATTATCATCTTCATTTTTTGAAGGATATAGAGGTTAATATGTGTCTGAGGCAGGATTTGAGCCTGCAGATCTTTCTGACTCCAAGTCTAGCACTCTACTTAAACCAAGCTACCCACTTCCCCCACTGCTTCTTATTGTGCAACAGAAAGTACACTGAAGCTGTCATCAGGAGCTCCATGTCAAGTGTGGACTCTGTTGTTTTCTACCTGTGTTACAACCATGTTAGGCAAGATACTGTAGATAATAGCTATCTTACCTATTTCAAAGGACTTCTGAAAAGAAAATACTCTGGTAAAACTTAAAGCCCTATATAAATACATATAAAATATATTATATAATACATAAATAATATATAACATATGATATATAAATAATACATACATATATAAAGCCTTATCTAAAATAAAAATGTGTTACTATCAAATGAAAAAAGGAAATGTACTTGACCAACAGTTTAGCCACTAACAAACGTTTAACATTAATAAAAAACAACTTTGTACCTGTATCACCTTGGGTGATTTGGGCCACTGTTTCTTCATCTCTGATATGAGGGGATTAGACTGAATGATCCCTAAGTTTGTTCTAGCCTTAACTCTTTCTGCTCCTACAAGGAGAAATGTCTAAAGACTAGAGCTACCTCTTGGTCTCAATAGACATAAGCATTTATATCTTAGAGCTTATGTCATATCTCTGGCAATATAGAAAGGTAATTGCATCAAAAATGACAAATTAGCTTAACCTCATTTCCAGAACTATAAATGAGAATACTAAACATAAGCACAAGAATAATGTAGCAGTGACGTTAGCCAAGAAGGAGACTAATTTCCTAAGGAAGCCTTCCCGGATAAGCTCTTTATCTTAAGGGTGCCCTAGATGTCTAAGAACATGGCTATGTCTACATTTTTTCCTTAAAAAATCATTAACAAGATAAAACAGAAGACTGGCTCAGCAAATATTTGTTTCTATGACTGACTTGTTAATTGTTAGATTAGTCACTCCTAATATATAATTTAAGGGCCACTGATCTAAGGAAAACAAAAAAAAACAATAAATTCCACTTCATGTAATGAAAGAATAATGATTAATGGGATTCACTGGTTCACACACAGGCTAAAGAAATGTATGAAATTAAATATTTGAAGGAATGGCTTTTCAATGATTAAAAATATTAACTCTGATCTTCAGGTTCAATGAAAATAGACTCTCATGTTGAGAATACCTAAAGTTCCACTATGGCTACATCTGTGGCCACGGACAAAGTGGAGATGTTCCTCATGCTTTGCTTTCTATGGGAGGACAAATTAAATGAGAGCTGTAGTTCTTGGAGTGAACATTTCTACAGAACTTTATAGTTTGAAAGGGCCTTTTCTTACAACAACCCCTTGAAGTAGGTGGTACAGATATTATTATCAACCCCTTGAAGTAGGTGGTACAGATATTATTATTATTCCTATTTTATAGATGAAAAAACTAAAGCTCAGAAAGGTCAAAGGGCCTTGACCAGGAAGTTACCATAGTGAGGAAGCAGAGGAGCCAGGACTCAAACTCGATCATCCATCTTCTAAATCCAGCCCCCCTTTCCATTATGCCTCCATAAAACATCTTTGAATTGGAATGGCCATAAAAATATTGATCCCCTAAAAGTTCTCAGCATTTTTCATTGCTCCAAACTGTTTCTAAATTAGTCTGGAATATGCAAAAATCACTAGAATAGGAAGGAATTTCCAGAAGGTCATCTTTGCCTTCCCTCTAAGCCAGTGATTCCCAAAGTGGGTGCCACTGCTCCCTGGTGGGTGCTGCAGTGATCCAGTGGGGCAGTGATGGCCACAGGTGCATTTATCTTTCCTATTAATTGCTATTAAAATTTTTAAAAATTAATTTCCAGGGGCGCTAAGTAATATTTTTTCTGGAAAGGGGGCGGTAGGCCAAAAAAGTTTGAGAACCACTGCTATAAGCAATGGTCAGAAACTTCATGAACTATGTCAACTACAGGATCCCACTCACCTGTAGACTCAAAATCTGGTGTTTTGTACTTGAAAGACCAATCAATGGGATCAGGTCTCTTAACCGTCACTCCTTCCATTTTCAAAATATTGCACATTTCTTCAATTTCAGCAACAGCCTTTTTCAAATGATCCTTGGGAAAATAATGGCCTCCATGCTGCTGGTAAAATGGCCAATACTTTTCATATGTGTTAGCCTAGAAATAAAAGAAAGCAGATCAATTCCTAGGGAAGAAAAATGTAACTCATGATGAACAGGGAGCAACGTGCCACTTTATATAACAAAATTTAATTGTGACAGCTTTCCTGATCTTATGTTTGGTGTTATCTTCTTTATGTTTGAGATATTATTATATCTTATCATCCACAGCATGGTATTAAGATAGACTCCAAAATACTCTTGGCCAATTTATACAATGTTTTATAGGCACAAACTAAAGTGGTTATTAGGCTTGGGGCAGCTAGGTGGCTCAGTAGATGGTGGATCAGGCTTGGAATTAGGAGGACCTGGGTTCAAATCTGGTATCAAACACTTTGCAGCTGTGTGGCCCTGGGCAAGCCATTTAACCCGTTTGCCTAAGAGGGAAAAAAAGTGTTTATAAGTCTTGGAGAAATCTAAGAAGAGAATGGAGACCAAATAAGAACATAAACATCACCATGCTAAGCCCAACTCGGGGGCCATCCAGCTCAAGTGTTCTGCCATCAAAGGATTTAATAGGATTGTATGAATCTCTCAAGATAAAATTGTTTTCTTCAATGACAGGGCAGTGGACAAGTTACTGAGGGGTCAAGGTAGGTGGGAGGGCATGAATATGCCTACTATTCCCCTCCATGTGTTGCCAGGTAAGGAAGGTTGGATTTGAAGCAAGAGGACCTGGTGTCAAGAAAGACTTTGGACAAGTGACTTCACCATCTTTCTGAATCTGTTTGCTCATCTGTAAAATTAAGGGAGCTGGACTAGATAGCCTTTAAAATCCACTCTGGCTTTAAAAATACAATTCTATAAAATCATACTACATGGCTGTGTATGTAAGTCCTTCTTAAAGCTAATTGTTTTTGGTTTTTATCATCTCATGGAGCTACTAAGGTCCTTACTACTGATTATAAAAAAGTAGGGCTTTTTGTATTTGTACTTAACTTATCCTTCCCAAGCTTCAACAAATTATCTTCTAGTTCTAACATTTCATTCTTTTGATGACCATTTACACCCTTTATATACATCTGGAATATTCCTTCACACTGTGTCTACCTATGTACACACTGTTCCAGCCCCACAAAGGCTGTGGAGAAGAACTATGCCTTATGCACACTTTTCTTCTTCTCCATCTCCCAGCACTTAGCACAGGGCTCTGCACAAAGAACCAAGTGCTTAATTAACTCAATCATGATTTTATAGACTTTAGTCATACCCTTCCAAATCAATGACTGTGGATGTTGCTCCTGGTCTCTTGATGTGCAATGCACGATCCATCTAAGTTACCTTTCTGAAACATCTTCTAGCTCTGTTGCTTCAGCTTCACTGACCAAAAAATGCACAACATTCCAGATGTAGGCAAATTGCGGTTTTGTATGAGGCACTATCTTGTGGCTCCTTAATGCCAGTGGCATAAAATTTGAAACCCTTTAGCCCTGGTATTCAAAGCCTTCTACCATTTGACTGACTCAAACTCCCTTTTTAGATTGATTTCATTTTACTCCCCTCACATATGACCCATTCCAAGCAAATTCCTCACCTGTTCCCCAAACTGTATTCTATTTTCCACTTCCTTGTTTCTGTATAGGTTGTGCCCTGTGGCTGGCCTGGACTGCTTTCCTTGCCTATTGGAACCTCTATCTCTCTTCAAAGCAGGGGCCAAGCATGAGACCTTTGCCGATACCCTTACTTTATGGGCAGGCTGGACTAGAGCCTGGATGGCACAAATGCTGGGTTCCCATCAGATGGGATCTCAGATGGGAAAACGTGGTTGGAAAAAAGATCTCCACAGTGGGGCCCACAAGAGGGCCTGGCATCATCCTCTTGACCACTAATGTCTTAAACCATGGCTACTTGCCACCATCTTGGGGACTGACCAAACCATAGAGACCATTACTGCCACAAACAATCTCTATGAAGGCAAAACAATGGGAACAAAAGTGACTCAGGCTCATGGTGACTCCATCCAAAACCTAGCCATGTCCACTGGGGTGTTAAGTAGTGAGTTAATTGCAGCCTCTTCCACCAAGGAGGAAACTCATGCCGTGGCAGCTAACAAAAAGGAATAATAAATTACTCTTTCTAGTCCTTTCAGACATGCTGGTGCTACAGCACCCATTCACATTTTCCTTCTTTTCATGCCAAGCACATCTCTCACAGGCCACAGCCAAAGGACAAGCAGACTTTTAAACGTCAGCCAAGCCTACGGTAGAATGGGCTGCTGCCTGCCATGCTCAACCACAAGACACCATCCTGGGAAATGTTTTTCATGTGTTATTCTGCACGGGGTGGAATTTTCCTAGGTAGACATGAAGCAAACTGCTCACAGAGAGAGAATTGTTTGAACAAGTGTGAGGGTTACTGGGTAAAGCTGTATTTGAAAATCAGTTGGACAAGGTCCAGATGCTTATGATATAATATTTTTTCCAAGAGTTAGAAACTATTTGCACTCCACTCCACCACGAACCAGCTCAATTACTTTACAATCATTTACTCAGCGTCTGCGGGATAAGGAACACCATTTTACGTGCTCAGCACACAGTACTTTTAATAGAGGACAGTGAGAACAGAAAAGCTGTCCTTGTTACTGAGCTCTCAATTTAGGGCTTTTAGAGTACTAAGATTTTCTGCATCGCTAGCCAAGTCAAAGTTAAAGAGCTATTTACTGTCCCTGGAAATTTAAGGAACTTAAGCAGATGTTCTGTTTCTTATTTACCCAGCTGGAAACTGAGCTAATTTTAACCTTGTGACTTTTAAAATACCTTTGTATTTATACTGAATCTTTCACCCTCCCACCCCCCTCACCCAAAGCTTCCTTTATCCAAGCAATGTGGTAAATGGCTCTAAAATCAGGAGACTTGGATTCAAATCCTAGGCACTTAACCTCATTAGGCCTCAGTTTCCTCATTTGTAAAGCAAAGGAATAGATTGGAGATGGTCTCTGAGGTGCCTCCAAGCCTGATGTATGGTCTTATTAACAAGTATTCATATTTTTCAGAATAAATCATATTGGTAATAACAATAGGAATATTATGTATGTGTGTGGTTCTATGTGTATGTATATCTCTGGCCATCTTCTTGTCTCTAATTTTCTTGGCACTTACTCCATGCGAGACCTTTTACTATATTGTTTTATATACTCTCCTACACAATTTAACACTTTGTTGCATCTTATATTGTTAACTAAATATTTCATGTGCACACTCCAATTAGGTAGTCTTTGAGGAGAAGGAATTAGATGTCTTGTGAATCTAAACAGTGTTAGATTCAAAACAAGAGCTTTAAAAAAGTAACTACTTATGGATTAATTTCTTGTCCTTTGTACAAAAGGATGACACAACTCACCCATCACCTCTAAGTCATGCTATTTGTTTTTCTTTTTCTAAAACCCTTACCTTCCATCTTAGAATCAATCCTGTATATTGACTTGCCCAGGGTCACCCAGCTAGGACATGTCTGAGGCCACATTTGAAGCCAGGACCTCCTGTCTCTGGGCCTGACTCTCTGTCTATTGAACCAGCTAGTTGCCCCTTTGTTTTTCTAATAGTAAGGACATGGCTGGTATTCTCTTGATCCTTCTTTTCTCTTTATCTAACCGCTACCACCTTAGGGCTAGCTGAGGTGAGAAATCAAGCACTTTTTGTTTTTAAATCCATAGCCTTGGTCTCCTGAGCACCATGTTCCAGCTCAGTGATGGTGAACCTTTCAGAGACTGTGCCTGGCCCCTCCCCACCACATGCTGGGTACTCCCTGCCCCACCTCCTTACCCCACACAGGGGAGGGAGGAAGTGGCTAATACTCCCCTCCAGCTCTGCCACCTTACCCTCTGTGAGCTCCCATTGGGCTGATGGGCAGAGGGGCGGGGGATGTGAAAAAATGCCATCAGGCATGGTGAAGAGGGGGAGGGAACCGCCCCACCTGAGTTCCTCTATCTTTCTAGTAATAAACTCTGGGGCGGGCAGCCGTGTGCCCACAGAGAGCACTTTGTGTGCCATCTTTGGCACCCATTCCATAGGTTTGCCATCACTGCTCTAGCTAATATAGTAATTAACAAAATAATTACTTTTATTAATAACAATCCAAGCAATGTAACACTGTAATGAATTAGACAATAACATCTGAACTGTTGAGTTAAAACAAGATTTCTGTTCTAAAAATGCATTTTGTGCTTAAGATCTTTAAAAATGACTTTCACTTGTTAATTCCTTTTACATTTTTTTTTAAACCCATACCTTCCATCTTGGAGTCAATACTGTATATTGGCTCCAAGGCAGAAGAGTGGTAAGGGTAGGCAATGGGGGTCAAGTCTTGCCCAGGGTCATACAGCTGGTGTCTGAGGCCAGATTTGAATCTAGGACCTCCCGTCTCTAGGCCTGGCTCTCAATCCACTGAGCTACTCAGCTGCCCCCTCCTTTTACTTTCATCATCTTTTAAGGTAGGGACAGAGAAGTATTTACCTTCATTTTATGGGTGCAGAAAGCAAGACCAGGAACTAGGAAGTAACTTACCCAAGGACACAAAGCTAATTAGTCAAAGAACTAAGACTAGACATCCAATAAATACTTGAAAACTGGCCAACTCAAGTCTCCTGACCTCCAACCCAGTACTCTTTCCATCAGACCATGAAACTTCATTGTGAACTGTCTAAGGTTAAAAAGCAAATGAGAACAGAGACTGTAACAAAATTTGACTATTCTGATTCCAAATGAGATCATATGGCACATGACTACAGTCAGCATTTTCAAAGATGATAAAAAACAAAACATGTCTGAGTTTATTTTTTTCTGAGTTTTACCTAACAGAAATGTGCTAGGAGATGGAATAGCTTCCCTATGTAGGAGAATGCAAAGGAATACACACACACACACACACACACACACACACACACACACACACACACACACAAGTTGATGGAGGAAACAAGGATCCTAAAATCAAATGAGTGCAGTAGAATGCCCTTTCCAAAATTTATTCTTTTGGTATGTCAGAATCATAGGCCATTTGTGGAAGCCTGAGAGTATTAGAATGAAAAGGGAATATTACTTTGGCCAGACATCAAGTTGTAACAATTCCTACCCTTCCTCAGTTCAAGTCCTGCCTCCTTCATGAAGATTTCTCTGACCACCCTAACTTCCAGGGATCACAATACCTTGAATTCCAAAGGCTCTTAAAACTTAAACAAATAAACTTTCTATTTAGCTGAGTAATAAATACAAAGTAGGCCAGGCTCTTTACACATCTATTTTGTTTCCCCACTTAGAGAATAAAGGATATAAGTACACAGTAGGTGCTGTTTGTTGATCACCATGTTCCTTTTCATAACATCGCTAGCTTCTCTTATAGCAAAATTTTACATGAGAAGACTAAATGCCTCTTGACCCAGGGATCCCACTCATTCAATCAACATTTATTAAGCACCCACTATGTGCCATGAGACATCTGCTCAAACACAAAGGATAGAGAAGAAAAAAAAAAAACAGTCCCTGTCCTCAAGGAGTTTACAATCCAATTTAGCTCCTGGGCATAATCCCAAGGAGGCAAAAATACTGAAGGGGCTGAAGTATTCCATAATAGGCTCTGCAACACTTTTTGTGGTAGCAAGGAACTAGAAATAAAGTGGGTATTCAGTGCTGGTGGGATAACCACATAAGCCACGTTTTATGAATGTAATGGAACATTTTGTAGAAAGCAATAATCTGATTGATTCAGAGATATGGATAATGCAACACATGAATGAAAATATCAAAGTTCTAGGATCATAGAGCCCTCAGTAGTCATCTAGTCCACCCCATCATTTAACAGATGTGAGGAAAGTAAGGCCCAGAGAAGCCACGTGACTGACTCAAGGCTATCCAAATCAGGGATACAAACCCACCAGAGCTTCAGCCTCTGCACCTGGGGCTTTCCTCACCTCCCACCCCGATGCTCAGCTCTGCATCTGTGGGCAGCCTATGTCCCAGGGGGCATGCAGGGCACAACTGTTGCCAGATGTGAGTATGAGGTAGGAAAGAGTAGAGAGATTTGTCCACCTCCTCCACATCCTGGCCCACAACCCTGCTAATGTAATAGAAACATGAGTGATGATCCCAGAGAACAGATAAATGAGGCACTCTTCTTGGCAGAGAGGGAGGAAACTATGATGGCAGAATACTGAGTATCCTGTCATGTATGGCCTCTGTACGGGTTGGTTTTTACTTTACTGTTCTGACTCATTACAAAGAAGAAATGAATTTGAAGGGGAATGTGAATAGGTCCATAAATTATTGTGATATAAAAACAAAAGATAAAAAGATTTTTTTTTGTAAACCAAGAGATATTAGGTTCTGGGTTTGGCAGGCAGGAGACATGGGGTCAAATCCCGAATCTGACACACTAGCTCTGTAATCATGGACAAGTCACTTCCTCTCTTAAATTTCAGTTTCTATAAATGTAAAAATAAGGGGGCTGGATTAAAAGACCTCTTCAGGATGTTATGAAACTATGACCTACTTGGAAATAAACAATGTTCCCCTTTTTCTGATAAAGGCTAACACATACTCTCTGTCTGTCTGAGATCTATGTACATGTTGTTTCCCTTGATAAAATGTAAGCTCCCAGAGGGCAGGGAACGTTACATTTTTTCAGTTGTATCCCCAGTCCCAAGCACAGTATCTAGCACAGAGCCAGGGTTTAACAAATGCTTATTACTTGGTTAAAAGGTCTAAGCTAAACTAAAAGCCCCAGTAATGGTTATTCTTTCTATTTACAAAGAAACAAGAAATGCTCATTCAGTTTGGAAATTACAGTTAAGGAAATAAAAATTCATCCAATTACAGAAAAACTTCCCAACAATTACAACTTGTTGAAAAATAGAATGGTTTGCTTAAGAAGGTAACAGGGCTGGGGCAGCTAGGTGGTACAGTGAAGACAGTGCCAGACTTGGGTTTAAATCTGGCCTCAGTCACTTTCTAGCTGTGTGACCCTGGGCAAGTCCTTAATCCCAATTGCTTAGCCCTTGCCCTTCTGTCTTGGAGTTGTTACAAGGACAGAAAGTAAGGGTAAAAACAAAAGGTAATGGGGTTATTCTTCACTGGGCATATTCAAAAAAAAGCTGGCTTCCAAAGTGCAAGGTATGTGCTGTGGAGTTTCCTGCTTATGTAGGGGGTTAGATAAGATAACTTCTGAGGTCCTGTCCCCTTCTGAGATTCTGTGGATTTGTCTTCAGAGAGACAGAAGTATAGTATGGCTAGGGGTAAAAAGTTTCCTCTCTCCTTCATGCTATACCATGAGAATAAATAAGAGCCCATATGTTCACTTCTCCCAGAAGACAAGGAGCTTCCATTTCAATCCCCCACCTGTTACCTCTCCTCTCACAAATCTAGATCTTTCTAATAGTCACATGTGAACATAAATTCTAATTTTTAAAACAAAGTAAAATTCTTCAAAGGAATGAGTATAAACTTACTACCAAAATCTAGAATTTCTTTATAGGCACTCTCACCACCAATGCAACTGCAGGTTGCAATCTTGCTTTGAGTGTTATCATGGTAAAAAAAAAAAAAATCACCGTAAAGTCAATGTGGTGATATGACTCCACACCTTACTGGACTGCTCCTTAGATGTCAGACCTACAGGGTCTATGGCTAGACCCAAACTCAAAGCTTTTCTAGCTTGGTAGGACCCAGCAGAACCTGTGCTCCAATGGCAGCTCCTAGGAACCCAAGGTTACCTCCCACACCAAGAGAAAGCATCAAGAGTAAGACTTTGATGGACGAAAATAATAATCTGAAAAATTAAGCATATTTTCTCCTAGAAATCTAGGGGTTTGTCCATAAGACTTTACAATATTGTCTAAAGTGTGTTGACAAGTCCAAGTGTTGAGAAGAGGGGACCAGGGGCTAGAAAGGGTCAAGACAAGAAAAGAGAAAAGGAAGAAAATGAAAGAAAGAAGGAAAAGAAAGGAAGAGAGGAGGAGGGAAAAGAGAAGGGGAAGAAGGAAGAAAGATAGTGGCTGGAATAATTGCATGGATAGGATAATGAACTTAGATTCAGGAAGACATGGATTCAAATCCTGCCTGAGACACTTGCTAGCTGTGTGACCTGTGAGTCATTTAACTTCTCTGTATGTTTCCTTATATATAAATTAGAGTTGGTTTCTATGGCTTCTAAGATCCCTTCCATCTCTGAGTTTGATTCGCATGGTGACTGAGCTCTAAGTCAGTGATGTGGCTGCTATGTATTTCTCCATCTTCCAATTACCCACCAAAATAAGAATCAAATAAGTCTCAAAATCATGAGATGTTCATTGTTTGAAGGGACCTTAGATCTCTAGCTCAACACCTTCATGCTATAGATGAGGAAACCAAGAGCCAAAAAGGTCAAGCAACTTGCTCATATAGGGCCACTTAAGCAAAGAGTGGCAGATTCAAGCCTATAACCCAGGACAGTGACCAGTAGGCAGTCCACCATCCTGAGACCTATAAGGCAAACAAAAGATAGCTTAAAGATGGTTAGTAGGGGGGGGGGGGCAGCTAGGTGGCACAATGGATAGAGAGCCAGGCCTGGAGTTAGGAGGTCCTGGGTTCAAATCTGGTCTCAGACACTTCCAAGCTATGTGAGCCTGGGCAAGTCATTTAAACCCTATTGCCTAGCCCTTACTGCTCTTCTGCCTTGGAACCAATAAACAGTATTGATTCTAAGGTGGAAAGTAAGGGATTTAAAAAAGAGAGAGGCAAGGGAAAGGAGGGAGGGAGATAATTTGGATCTTATAATTTTGGAAAATGTATGTTGAAAATTGTTATTATATGTAATTGGGAAAACAAAATATCTCTGAATTTAAAAAAAGATGGTTACTGCTTTCTAGATTCACTTCCAAACTGGCAACTAAGTTGATTTAATGGGTCTTAGCAGCTTGAAGTTACATAAACTGAAAAGCAGCATAACTTTTGCTAGACTGATGCTGAGAGCACTGGATTTCTTGCGTAGGAAAATCTGCTTATCTGATTTTGTGATTTCATACCTCAGGCAGCATCTACAATATAAAATTTACACCTTCAATTGCATACAGGAAATGCTAGAGCGAGACACCTAAAAATGTGTCCCAAACAGACATGCAAACATATGGAGCATGCACACACCATAAAAGCACACACAGATCTTACCTTAACTTCCACAGTGAATGGTGGAACACAGGCATTTTCAGCTCTGCCTACAATCACCTCCTCAAGTGGGTCCCATTCATTATAGGAGGAGACAGGGCAGTCCTTAGGAACAGGATCTGTGACTTTGTCATCAGCAGCAAAGGAGTTTCTGGAGGCTGCTGCGGCCTGGGTGCTCTGGAAAGTTCGCTGCACCCATCCTGTAAAGACTCTTCCCAGCTTCCAGGAGGAAAAAATGAACATTATTCCATATGCACATCTGTTCTATTCTGGGGATTGCACAAAGTGTCTGCCTGTTTATTATTCCTCAGAAGGCCCTATTTTTACTCGGGTAACCCTCACACTTCAGATGTCTTCCCTTAGCTCTTCCCTCCACTCAGAACAGTGTCCCTCCACAGTTTCCCTTAAAATCAATCTTTTCAAGGTCCAGCTTGGTGCTCTGCCACCTGCTCTCCGGATTCCCCTTCTCCCAATTCTCTCAAGTCACTCTGTTTAACCTCTCCTTAACCTGGCCATTTGACCATATCCTGACTTCTGTTCCAGCTTTTCACCTACAGCTTTCTCTCCAAACTAACGAAGGCTTCTTGAAGGCAGGGCCTTAGTCACTTCCCAACATTTCATTCCCAGCACCACCCACCGAGTGAATGCTTACTGTTTGGCACTGCCTGGAATGCGAGTGGGAAAACCACAACGCTATCTATCCTCTGCTCTCTGCCACTAAAAGGTTATCAATAATAAGTTTCTTCCGCAAAAGAAACCGTAGTGATGGCATTTCAAAAAGGCATTCTTCTCTCCCGTGATAAACGGCTCCAATCCCCCATTTCTCATCCCTGAAATACTTCCCCGTCTTTGCCACATTGTCTGCGTCTTTCAGGACTGCCCATACTTTGGAAAACAGAATTAAGATGAAGTCGGGGCACATACTGATATGGGAAAGTGGGGAGATCAAATAAAATTCTAAATTACCGAGCCTCCAAGGGACCACAAGAAAGTTACACCCCTGAGTCTGCCCAGGGAGCTGGACAGCCCCACCGCCGGGCTCTGGCGGCAGGAGGGTCGGGGACTCCCGACAGCAGGAGGGGGAGAAGGGCAGCTGTTCCCCCGCCAGCTGCTGGGCGGGGTCTGAGCTATTCCTGTTCCACGAGAGAGCCACGGGGCATGGCTGGGGACCGGGTGCTAGAACGCCCGGGCTCCCCTCTTCTCTTCCAAATCCATTTTGCACTCGAGTAATGAGTCTCCCGACGCTCCGCTCCCAGAGCCCGCAGCCGCGCCGTCCCGCCCCCACCCCAGGAGCCAGCCTGGCCAGTGCCCGTTGTAGGAGGCGGGAACACAGAAAGACGCGGAGCGCATCCCCCTTCCACCACCCCTCACCCCCCCACCCTGGCCCTGTGGGGAATGCGGGTGTGAACCTGTCCCGTGTGGGGAGCCGAGGCAACGCCCCCGCGCCTCGGAGGGGAGCCGAGGGAGGTACGCACCCGAGACCCGATGTAATGCACCGCCTCAGCCCCCCGGCTCCCGCCGCGCAGGCACCGAACCCGCAGCATCTCCCCGCCCGCAGCTGGTCCGCGATCGCAATGGTTTCCGCTGGGACGCCTGATTCGCACCCGCACTACACGCCGGCGACACGCCTCGAACCCGCGCCCCGCTCTAGCCGAGCCTTATATAAAAGTCACCCCCCTCGCTCCCTCCCCCAGGCGCTGTCCATTGGCTGCCGGGAACAGGTGGTGGGGCCCCACGCGCCGCCGAAAGGTCAGGGGGCGGGCCCCGGCCCCGAATTAGGCAGTGGTGCGGGGGTCCGCGGGCCAAACTAGCGACGCTTTCCCTTTTTTAGCTTTTCCCGAGGCCGTCCATGAAAGTCCATCCTCCCGCGGCTTTCTGCTGACCAAGGGAAGTAAAGCTTGTCCGTTTGGGGGGAGGAGGAGCAAAGGGAAGGACAGGAGGAAGGGGCTTCGAGATGTAGCCCACCACATCCCATTGCACTCCATTACATTATGTTACGTGTCATTTGGTCATACATATTTAATGAAAACATATTACGGACTCCATTTATAATGTAACATTGAATTGCAAAGATGTGCACAGTCCCCGCTCTCCAAAACAGTCAAACACTTATTTTCAGGTTTTCGAAAATCCTTTGGTTCTCCCTGCTGGGTAGCTAAAGAGGCTCTCGCCCCAAAGGAGTGCGCAGACCTTTCTCAAAGCCACGTTCATTTAGGGCCATGTGAGGAACTAAAAATAGAATTCGAAAATAAGCTATGGATTATTTGGCCTTTTGCTGCCTTTTTTTTTCTTCTTTTGGGTCAGGTAGTGATCCAGAGGACTTGCTGAAGGTTCTTATCCACTTATACGCGTGTGATTAGGGCAAATTACGTAACTTCAATTGGCATCATTTCCCTTATCTGTAAAACGAGGCTGCTGGCCTTCATAACCTCTATGAGTCCCTTCTGGACCCAGTATATGATTTTATGATGCAAATCCTCATGCCATTCCTAAAAGATACTTCAGTTTGGCAGATGGAGGAGCTGAGATATGGAGAAACTGTTGGAGGGCATATGCTGATAATGAGGCCAGAGTGAGAACCAGAGGGGTTGTCTAGACCTTATAGATTCTTGCAGGAAAAAAAGAATAGCTCACATTTTATAGGGCTTTCAGAAAACCCTGTTAAGTATTTTTTTCAGATCAGGAAACTGAGGCAAAGAAGTTAGTTAACCTACCCAAGGTCAAGTGCCTGAGCCAGGATACAGGACTTCTATATCTAAGTCCAATATCTTTTCTATCACAAACTGTAGCCCCAGTAATACAAAGGTAGCTAACTTAGGTAAGAAAAAATGAACAGTGCTGTTTGTAACTATTACATGAAAAATAATTCAAACTGAGTTGTCCTGCTAGCGATATTATTGTTGTTGTTGTTGTGCTAGCGATATTATTGTTGTTGTTGTTGTTGTTATTATTATTATTATTATTATTATTATTATTTTAAAACCCTTACCTTCTATCTTAGAACCAGTATTAGTTCTAAGGCAGAAGTGCAGTAAGGGCTCAGCAATGGGGGTTAAGTGACTTGCCCAGGGTCACACAGCTAGGAAGTGTCTGAGGTCACATCTGAACCCAGGACCTCCCATCTCTAGACCTGGCTTTCCATCCACTGAGCTACCCAGCTGCCCCCTATTTTTTTTTCTAGCATGGGAGTTGGAGAAATCATTAGGCAGAACTCAAATTTGTTTAAGAGTATTTTCCCTCAGTCTTTATCTCTTTCAACTTTGCCTCAAGGTTATTTATGTGTTTTTCTTATTTTTCAATTGTAAACTCCTGAAGGGCAGAGCCTGTTTTGTTTTTCAATTTTGTATGGTGTCTAGCCTAGTACTTTCACAGAACAGGTGTTAAATACATGTTTGCTGAATTTCCTTTCTCTGATTTTCCCCATAGTACTTTGCAGTCATTTGTCTTACCTACATTATTAGATGGTAAGCTTCTCTTACTTTCCTTGGCAAACCTAAAATGAGCTATCTGCCCTTCCCATCTTCTATGGCCTGAACATAGACATGAATCCTCCTTCATATTTGTCAACCCCTAATTAGAATGTGAGCTCCTTGGAGTGAAGGTCTCTCTTAATTTCCTCTTTTCATCCCTCAGTACCTAGCACAGTGCTTGGTACATGGAAAGCACTTAATAAATTCTCTTTCCTTCTCTTTATTCCAGAACTACTAAATGGCCAAAAGGGATCAAAGGGCTAAGGGATTCTACAATGGTGGCAAGTAGATCTCTGATAGGTTTTCCATGGAGTCAAGCCTCAATGGAGAAACCAAGTGAAAATGAATAGACTGGATAACACAGAGCTAACGAGAAATGGGACATCATAATGCTGAACAGGAGCTAATTCAATATGAGTCTAGGGGAGAGGTGGATAGCTACTAGGCCACTATAAGAAAAGAAAATTTAAGCTTTTAGGTGTCAAATGGAGATGGAGCAATTCCAAATAATTAGGAGCTTTATGGTTGGACCGTTCTGAAGGGGTAGCAGAGAAGAAGCAGAGATAAAGATCAGTAGAGTTCAAGAAATTGTGTATTGGGGCAGCTAGGTGACTCAGTGGAAAGAGTCAGGTCTGGAGACCGGAAATCCTGGGTTCAAATTAGTCCTCAACCACTTGCTAGATATGTGACTAGTCCGGCAAGTCACTTAACCCCAATTGCCTAGCCCTTACTCCCCTTCTGCCTTAGAATGATACCGAGGATTGATTCTAAGACATAAGGTAAGGGCTTAAAAAAAAAAAAAAAGAATAGACTATCTATTCAAAGTGTTAAGAGGTTCATCAATGTTGACCATGCATTAGCTAAGCAGGATGGTGGTTCACAGATGGAAGAGAAAAATGGGTACTGAGAAGAAGAAGGTGCTGAAACCCAGATACCCATTGCTGACAAAGATTGGAGACAATAGTCTAAGTTGATGGTGCAGACTTCCAACAGAGAAGACGTTTTAGAAAGAAAGTGACAGAACAATGGTTAGGACACAGCAGTGGGGAGCAAACCCACCATCTTCCTTCTCCCCCAGAAAACCGTGTGGTTAGCAAAAAGACAGGGTCATTTTAGGTGAAATGGTTAAAGGAGCAGTGGAGGAATTTGCTCACAATAAAGCAGGGTTCCCAAGGTCATCGTAAAAAGTGATCTAGAGGAACTGGTTGAGGGTTGGGGGAGTGTTAGAATGGTTGGGGATGGCACTCTGGGAAAAGATAGCAGCAAAGAGGGATAACAGTGGATCCCTTGTAATGGGGAAAGTGGGAGGCAGGGAGGTAGGCTGGAGACACATGTTGGCAAGAGGGAAGAGGGAGGGCGAAGTAAGGACAATTCTGATATAGGAGTGTATAGACCTAGCTAGCTCCAAGGTTGCAGATGGAATGTTCATTTAACAGTTTGTGCCTCTGTGAAATTTGTTCCCAAAGAAGTAGGGCTGGCCTGATGGTTTTGTCCTCAGCCTCTGGTGGGTGGCTAGAAAGAGGACTGGGTTTGTGCCCTGCCTCCACAAAAATGAACAAACAATGGAACCTTATTATAACACTATTTACTCCTTTACACATTTGGGTATACCCCAGGGCACATCATGTCCCCTGAAATGTGTAGACTTCCAGAAAGATGAACATAAGCTTAAGATTAATGAAGGAGGAGTGAGAGGAAGAGAGAACCATTCTAGCTCTGAAAGTAACAAGCTGCATGGTATTAATGGAGTCACTTCATTTCTCTGAGACTCAGTTTCCTCCTAGGTTAATTGGAGCTGATGATAACTTTCCTGCTATCACTGGGCCCTCTAGGTACTAAATGAGGAAACAGAATCTGAGTGTTCGAAAGGGAAGGGACCTCAGAGATTGTCAAGTCCAGTCAATCAGCAAGCATAGAAGTGCTTATCATGTGCCAAGCTCTGTGCTAAATACTGGAGATGCAAAGAAAGGCAAAAAACAAAACCAAAAAACCAGTCCCAGCTTCACACTTTTTTTTAAACCTTTACCTTCTGTCTTAAGGTCATTTCTAAGATAGAAATGCATCACAGGCTAGGCATTTGGGGTTAAGTGACTTGCCTGGGGTCACATAGCCAGGAAATATTTGAGGCCACTTTTGAACCCATGTCCTCACAACTCCAGGCCTGGCTCTCTATCTACTGGACTACCCAGCTTCACATTCTAAAGAGGGAGACAACATGCAAACAACTATATCCATAAAGAGGGACTGAGAAAAAAATTCCAACTGTTTTTATTCTATTAGGGGGAACTTGAGAGGAGAAAGCTGTGAAAAGCATTCAGCTCCCTAAAGGTGTCACAGAGGATCTTGTTCTGGATGGAGGATGGACCTGGAGAGGACTTCGGTCTAGCTACCTCATTTCATAGAAGAGGAAACCAAGACCTTCTAGAGTAAATGATTTGCCCAAGGTCCCTAAGTAAGTGTGAGATATAGGACTCAAACTCAGCTTCTGATTCTAGAGCCAGTGTTCATTCCATCATACCAAACAGAAAGTATTTAGTAAAAACTTAATTTAGTCCATACTCCTTGACCCAAAGATTTCCTAACCAACTAGGTTTCTACCCCAAGGAAGCCATTAACAAGAAGAAGTGCCAACACACACCAAAATATTTATAGCAGCACTTTTTGTGATAGCAAGAACTGGAAACAAAGTGGATATCCATCAATTGGGGAATAGTGAAACAAATTGTACATGAAGATAATGGAATATTACTGTGCTCTAAAAAATGATGAATATGATGAACACAGAGAAGAATGGGAATAGCTACATGAACTAATGCAGGGTAAAGTAAGCAGGGCCAAGAAAGGACTACCCAACAATGTAAACAAACGCATGTCCCACACAAATATCAGAAGTGAATGTTGCAAAACAAGAAAGACTAAAATGGGCTCCAAAGAAGAAATATGAGAAACTGGTCCTTTGCAGAGGTGAGAGATCCACAAATGTGGCACATTGCATATATCTTCAGACTTCTTCAATTTATCAGTCAGTTTTGCTTATCTTTTTTCTTCTTTTTCTTTTCCTTTTAAGAATAGGATTTATTATATGGGCAGGCTTTCTGGGAGGGAGAGGAAAAGGAGAAATACTGGAGGGAAAGTTGGTGATGAAAAAAATAAAAGACATGAATAATACTAATTATTAAAATATAATATAATGATCAACCCAATAACCCAATACTAGAAGGCTTTCCTTCTGTGTGCCTGGATATCTACGTATATTTGGGCAGTCTTGTCTGTTCTCCCATATATAACAGTCCTTTCTCTCCCACAGCTAGAATGTTCTTCCTCAGTGTCTTGGAATCCCTAGCTTCCTTCAAGACTCAGTTCAAGAGCTGTCCTGCCCAACCCCCCCCCCACCCTCAGCCCCCTTACTCTACCAAAATCACTTTGTATTTATTTCCAGTGTATTCCATACTTATATATTTGTGAACATGGTGTATCCGCTCTGAGTGGAATATAAACTCATTAAAGGCAGGGAACATCTCACTTTTGTATTTGTATGCCCTGTAACTAAGTCAGTGCCTGGCCCATAAAAGGCTTTCTGATTTATTATCCCTTCAATTTCAGTAAATAATGGACCCACCCCCTTTTCTGGTCATGCCTGACCTTGACTCTGTATTTTATTCCCTTCACCAGTTTCCATTGATGCCACTATTTACCAAAGATGAGATGCACAGCAGTGAACATCAGAGAGAATATTTATAATGAGAAAGAAGGAGGCAGGTCACAGTGAAAATGAGAGACAATAGGAAAAAAAACAAACTCAAATGGTTCACTGGGATTCTCAAAATACAAAAAGAATGAGAGGGAGGCCCTCTTGCTCTTCGATGGATAGTTCATAATAAAATATGAACAAGTGCCACACAGGATGAGAAGACATGAAGACATTACAATCTGCCCAAAATAAAGTATAGGTGTCCCTTCCACATCTCAACTTTCTCCATCAAGGTTTCAATACATCATGGGTCAGCATAAGAAATTAGATGGGAATTTGGGGGAGTTTTGCAGAAGCTATAGACGGTACCAGAAAAGTGTAGACACTCAGAAATGCATTAAAATATAGGTATAGTATTGTATTGTAGCAACATATTTTACCTTTTAATAGAATAAATATATACAATTTCTTTTTAAAAATTAAATAAGTAAAAACTTAAAGTTTGCAAAAAAAAAAATTTAAAAGCCAAAAAATGTACTTGGGTTTTCCGGATCGTGGAGGTACCATGATATGGAAGGGATACCTGTACTTAAATTTAACAGTAATAATAAGTTCATTGCAATCCTAGCTATGTGACCCTGGGCAAGTCACTTAATTCTGATTGCCTAACCCTGTCTTCTCTTCTGTCTTAGAACTGATACTAAGACAAAAAGTGATGATTTAAAACGAATGAATGAAGGAAGCTCATTTCATTGCAATTAATAAAAAAACAAAAAACAAAAAAGGATGAACCCTGCAACCTACTTATACCTACTTTCCTGAAATTTTTATTTTTTTGGAGACCTCCATTTTCCATGATTCATAGTCAAATACTAGTGTTAAAATAATAGCCCATGAATAAATGATTGTTTAATTTAATGGAATCAGCAATGTAGGCTTTCCTAAAATGCTTAAAATCTCTTGGGTTAAAAATGATTATCAGCAAGTCACATTCACATAGAACCTTTTGCTTAAAAGAGTCTAATGTACATTAACAAAAATTACAAATACTCCTCTTTGTGAGATTTTAAATAAGTCTAGAACGAGTGTATCTTTGATCCTTAGGATCTTCCTTTGAGGCCGAATTGCTGCTCAGTGAAAGGAATTCTTACAAGCCTCAGATTTCTGATCTTTCCAAGCAGAGGCATAACTAGCAATTAGTGTGCTGGAGCAAACTTTACAAAGCATACTGAGGACATGCAATATGAAATGTGTCCTCAAACCAACATTTAAAGGAAATTCAGAAGAAAAAAAAGTTGGGTTTTTTTTTTTAAATAAAGAAAATTCAGTTGGGGTTGGAGGGTAACAGAGGTTCAAAGAAGCTTTGAGGCTGTCACTAAGAAGTAAACCAGGTCAGGCCAGCTTTGGGCTAGGAAAGCATCTCAGGTAGAATACAGCCTATGCAGAAAAGAAACTCACCCCGGGTTAGTAGGTTCCTGTTATACCAACGAAAGATAAGTATCATCCACACCTTCCAAATTTCAGTGCCCTCAGGCAAAGCCCTAGTCACCCTGCCCTAGTTTTGGCTTTGTCTCCAAGAACTGAAAAAGACAAAGGTATTATGATTGGTATTATGATCAGGTTTGCTTCAAAATTAATCTGACTCTGAGAAAATTGTATACTTTTTTCTCTTAATAACTCAATGACAGTTTTTATCTCTCAGAGAAGGCAGAAAAAGTGGTTTGGTAAACTGGTGTGATTTAATTCTAATCAACAGGGAAGAACTGGTTAGGCTAAAATGAAAGCTGTTGGCAGTTTTAGAGTTCCTAATAACTAAGTAAAGAAATGTGGGCATAATCAAATATGACCAATTAATGAATCTTAAACCTTAGAAAAATCACATCTCAAAAAAATTTAGAGAAATGGTAGAAATTAACTCATGAGCAGAGATTGGAAAAGGAAAGGTGGCTCAAAGGGAATTGATGGATATCAAAATAAAATTTTGACAGTAAAAGTGAAAATGATCTCAATGAGGAAGGAAATACTGGGGTGAGGGAGCAATGGGCATTTAAAGAGACTGATGTGGCTCTTACTGGGAGAGTTTTTCTTAAAATATTGAATGCAGAGAGCTCCAGAAATAGTTACTGGCAGATAAAAATGCCTAAGGAAATCTTCCCTCTTTTCCATCATCTTCATCAGCTGGCCAAACTATCAATCAATCAACAAGCATTTATTTAGTAAGTTCCTTCTATGTGCCAGGCACTAGGAAATGGGAATCCAGAAACAAGAATTAAACAGTCCCTTCCCTTAAGGATCTTATAATTATAACTAGTTGTCCAGCTCTCATTGATGGGCCACATTCCAATTTTATAACTCAGCCAGTAACTTGGTATTCAGGGACCAGTAATAGGATAAGGTGGAACCCTGAAATATGCTAAACCTTGAGTACAAGGAACAGGAATTCAATTCAATTTAGTAAATATGAAGCATAGGTTATGTGTAAGGCACAGATGAGACAAAAAAAAGTGAAAGGATCCCTGTCTTCAGGGAAATTCCATTCTACGGGGGAGATAGAATATGGAGGCAGAGAAGTATATCATAAGGTAATTTGAGGAGGGAGAGAATATTAGCAACTACATGGAGAGGGAAAGTGGTAAAGAAGGAAATAGGTCCTGGCCAGATATGGAATGTCTATTGCTATCATTAATTTTCCATACATTCATGTAGCAACAGCAGGTGCTATTGGATTCTCTTCATCTCTAGCCCTACCCTCCTTATTTCTACCTCTTGGCTGTCTTCAAATAAATTCTTCCTTTTGCAAGAAGTCTTTCTCAGTCCCCTTTTCTGGCTAGGCTAGTGCCTTCTTTCTGAGACTTCCCCTAAGTTCTCCTTTGTATATGGCATTTGTACGTAGTTTTTTGCATGTGGCCTTCCTCATTAGATTGTGAGCTCTTTGAGGGCAGGAATTAATTTTACTTTTCTTATATCTCCAGGATTTAGCACAGTGCCTAGCGTATGGTAAGTACTTAAAAAATACTTCTTGATGTGACTGAATCCTTAGATTGCTACTTGGTTTCCATCTTCTGCTTAAGGAATGGGGTTGTCAATGAAGGAGGAAAAAGGAAACTGATCTCAGATGTTTTCGTGTGGTTATGGTCCTGCTTTCTGATGAGAATATATTTTAAAATGCCACATACAAAAGAAGGAATGAGGGGCAAATAACCATGGGCAAAGTTTTTTTTCTCCTTCTATAATTTAGAGTATTTTTAAATTCGAAGATATTTTATTTTTCCAATTATCATAATAACAATTTTCAACATAGGTTTTCCAAAATTATAAGATCCAAGTTATCTCCTTCCCTCCCTTTCCTCCCCCCTCTCAGAGATGGTAAGCAATTTGATCTGGATTATATATGTATTATCATGCAAAACATACTTCCATATTAGTCATTGTGGTAAGAGAATACTCATATAAAACCCAAACCCCCAAATAAAAGCATAAATAAATGAATGTGTAAGATAGTATGCTTTGATCTGTATTTGACTCCAACAGTTTTTTCTCTGGAGGTGGAGAGCTTTCTTTGTCATAAGTCCTTCAGAACTGTCCAGATCCTTGTTTTGCTGAGAATAGCTAAGTCTTTTGCAGTTAATCATTTCACAATATCGTATACTATGTACAGTGTTCTCTTGGTTCTGTTTATTTTGCTCTGCATCTGTTCATGTAGACCTTTCTAGCTTTTTCCAAAATCATCCTGTTCATGCTTTCTTAGAGCACAATAGTATTTCATCACCATCATCTACCATGATTTAGTCAGCCATTCCCCAGTTGATGGACATCCCCTCAACTTCCAATTCTTTGCCACCACAAAAAGAGCAGCTATAAATATTTTTGTACAAGTCAGTTCTTTCCTCTTTTTTATGATCTCTTTGGTATACAGACCTAGTACCGGTATTACAAGATCAAAGGATATACACAATTTTATAGCTCTTTGGGCAAAGTTCCAGCTCTTTGGGCAGAGTTTTTAAGGGGCAGCCATATGAAAATAGTGCCAAGAAGGATCAAAGTCAACATCAGCTATTTGCAAAAATGATAAAAACAATGAAATAGCTTTTTGTTCATTTGTTTTCTGTTCAGAAAAACAAGGATGGGGCCAAAAATGCAATGTTGATTGATGACAAAAAGAAGGCAGACCTCAGACTCGTGAAAGGAAATTTAAAACAGTAATTTTTGTGAGATCATTGTTTTGAAGTTGGAAAAGACCTTGGAGGTCATCTAGTACAATCCCCTCATATTACAAATGAAGAAACTAAGGTCCAGAGTGTGTAGGTGACTAGCCAAGGTAAAAGAATAAGTAGCAGAAGGGCAGCTAGGTGGTATAGTGGATAAAATGCTGACCTTGGTTAGGAAGAACTGAGTTCAAATCTGAATTCAGACATTTATTAGCTGTCTGACACTAGGCAAGTGTCAACTCTGATTGCCTCAATTTCCTTGTCTTCCTTGTAAAATGAGCTGGAGAAGGAAATGGCAGACCATTTCTGGTATCTTTGCCAAGAAAACCCCAAATGGAGTTATAAATAGTAGGACACACATAAATAAACAAAACAATCTGACTGACTAGATTATTTATATAATTCCAGACTTTTTAAAAAAATTAAGTGGCAGAACCAGGATTCTAATACAGAATCATAATTCAAATTTAGTATTCTTTCCACCACATATATACTATGCTTTGGTTCTAAGGCAGAAGAGCAGTAAGGGCTAGGCAATGGGGACTGAGTGAATTGTCCAGGGTCGAACAGCTAGAAAATATCTGAGGTCAAATTTGAACCCAGGACCTCCTATCTCCAGGCCTGGTTCTCAGACCACTGACCTACCCAACTGCCCCCACTAATCTCATTTTTAAAAATTGTTCTTGCTTGCTCGTTTCCTTTTGTTTATTTTTAATGGGGCACTTTGTATTAAATATGATGCTTTAAGTAGTGTGACCAGAGCAACATACAAGAGGACTATTATTACCTGTTGTATTTCCAACACGACATTTCTATTTAGGTAGTTTAAGGCAATTTATTGCAATGGACCCCTCTAGGGCCCCTGGCCCCTTATCCCTCCCTGCCTAGTCTATCCTTCATATCGCTGCTAAAGTAGTTTTTGTTAAGCCCAACTACTCACTCAATCAGCTTCATTGGCTCCCTATGCCTCTAGAATAAAATGTAATCTTATCTGTTTAGCTTTTAAAGCCCTTCACATCCTGGATCCAAACAATCTTTCCAGATACATTACAGTATCATTTATTGGCATTGATTATTAATATTTCTATTACTAATAGCTATATTATTATTGGTCATTAATATTTCTTTTACTATTGGAACCTGGACAACCTGAATTCATCTCACCTGCGACACATACACTAACTGTGTGACCCTGGACAAATCATTTAACCTCTCAAAGTCCTAGAGAATTCTCTAAGACTTTAAGTTACAGAGAAGAGGCTTACCTTCATTGGTAGAAGGAATCCCCTCATTTAGAAGTTCCTTATGTCAATGAAAACCCAAGACTATAAATCACATTGTTTAAAACCTTTAGATCTTTTTTTTTCCCCTAACCTTAACCTTTTGTTTTAGAATCAACACTAAATATCAGTTCCAGTAAGGGCTAGGAAATTGGGGTTAAGTGACTTGCCCAGGGTTTGGGGGCAGGAAATGTCTGAGGCCAGATTTGAACCCAGGACCTCCCAACTCCAGGTCTAACTCTCTATCCACTGAGTCACAGAGCTGACCCTAGCCTTTGGATCTTTGCACAGTGGACCCATCAGGGGATACAAAGGGCAGTACTGGAACTGTGGGCTAAATCTGAGAAGATCATATTTATTAGAACTGGAAGACAAAAGCCTGAAGAGAGTATTTAGTCCAACTCTCTCATCTTAACATCCAGAAAAGTGGGGTCCAAGGTGACCCAGGGAGTACATGGGAGAGTCAAGATCCCGGCTCAGGTCCTGGGAGTCCAAATAGAGCAATCTAACCACTGCTCTGAGCAGAAGAAACAAAACAGGATTCAATGTAAAGTCCCCAACTCATGTTCAGAACCAAAAGAAAACACGTAAAGTATAAGACCTGAATTGGCAGCAGTTCTCATGAAAACGTCCTGGGAATGACTGCTTTCTCAAGCTCAATGATTCAGTGGTGTGTTACGGCCACTGTGTTAAGGGCATTATCATAATTATAAAATAGAGGCAGAAGGTCTAGAAGAATGGAGTTGCTTTCTTCTTGCTTTCTTCCTTCGCCAGACAGGGCTACAGAACCAGTCCGTTCTGGGCGCCATACTTAAGGAAGGAGACTGACAACCTGGAATGTGTCCAGAGAACTGTAGCCAGGCTAGTTAGAGGACTTTAAAGTCCTGATGCAATAAGTTCAGGCTGGAGAAGACACAAGGGAAATATAATCACTCCCTTCAAATATTCTGAATTGTTGTCATCCAGAAGAAAGAACTGGAAGAAGGATTCCATTTAGGCTGTGTAACTCCAGAAAGGAACTAGGTCCAAGGGGCAGATGGATGCTAGACGTAGAGTGATTTCTTTTCAACATAAGGATCCCATAGGACGATATCCAGAACCAGAAGAGACCTCAGGGGCCATCTGGTCCAAACCACTCTTTTTACAAATGAGGAAATCAAGGGCCAGGGTTGTTAAGTGGCTTATAAGAGGTCACTCAATTGATAAGTATAAGAAGTGGTACTGGAGGGGCAGCTGGGTAGCTTAGTGGATTGAGAGCCAGGTCTAGAGACAGGAGGTCCTAGGCTCAAATCCGACCTCAGACGCTACCCAGCTGTGTGACCCTGGGCAAGTCACTTGACCCCCATCGCCTACCCTTACCACTCTTCTACCTAGGAGCCAATACACAGAAGTTAAGGGTTAAAAAAAAAAAAAGTGGTACTGGAATCTTGGACTCTGGCTAGGGGGAGGGCTGATGAGGAGAGAACCCCTAATTACTGCACTATCAGAAAGCGAGAAAAGCCTTTAGTACACCAGGTGGATCCCCCATACCTCCAGACGAGGGGCTCCTTCTCCTGTACTATGGAAGAACTGCCTAATGATTGATGATGCCCTAAAATGCAACAGGCTAACCCTTCTCACTGAAAATACCCAAGTGGTGTCTAGATGCTTATATGTCGGGGAAATTAGAGAAAATATTCATGCGATGGACAAGAATGCTCAGTGGAATGAGATACTATGAAACTGAGAAAATACAAAGAATTTATGTTATTTTCTTATTTCTTATGTTTTTTTAAAGACAAATCTAGCTCAATTTAGGGGTTTGTTTAAAAGCAGTAGATGCTAGGGCAGCTAAGTAGCTCAATGAATATAGTGCTATGCCTGGAATCTCAAGGACCTGGGTTCAAATTTGACCGCAGATACTTCCTAGCTGTGTGACTCTGGGCAAGTCATTTAACCCCAGTTGCCTAGCCCTTACTACTATTCTGCCTTGGAACTGATACTTAGAATAGATTCTAAGATAGAAGGTAAAGATTAAAAAAAAAAAAAAAGCTCAGGCTTACCCCCAGATACCCAGCTCCACTCTTTTCGTTGAAAAATTGTAAAAATTATCTCAAATAAAGAAAAATAATGTTATTTTAAAACTCAAAGAGATAAAAGAAATCACCATGTGCAGTTCATAGAATATTGAAATTAAAAGTTGTTGGGTTTTTTTTTAACCTTCCCAACCAGAAAATAAAACAAAACAAAACAAAAAAAAAAAAAACACTACCACACTGGAAAGTGACCTAAGGAATAAATAATCAAGAATAAAAATGTTCTTTTAGCCTAGATAAGCAGGCGGCAAAGGCTATTCATACTTAGGAAACAATAGGCTTTTCAGGAACTTTATCATTAACCTTGCTCTGTTTTTTAGGAGTTACCATTCAGAGCTCTATGGACAATGTAACAGTTTCAGATCTTTTTGGTTAATACTATAATTTGGTACAAACGAATCTAGAATTCACATAAGAAAACCTCTCTCTATCTCTGTCTCTCTCTCTGTCTCTCCCTCCCTCTGTCTCTCTGCCTCTCTCTCTGTCTTTGTCTCTCTCTCTCTCTCTCTCTCTCTCTCTCTCTCTCTCTCTCTCTCTCTCTCTCTCTCTCTCTCCCTCTGAATGAGGGCATGGAACATCCTTATTGTGCCATCTTAGTACTCAGCATGCAATTCCATTCTTACTATTTTTTAAATAATTTGAGATTGCCAAGTAAGGGAGCTGTGACTCTAATTGAAACAAAATACTGATTAAGCCATTAAAAATAATTTATATCTAAATTTAATGTGTGGCCTAAAAAATCAATGGAATTTGAAAGCAAAGCCAGGAAATCAATAGTCAAAAAACCACAACAAAACACCACCACCAAAAAAAAACAACTTTCCTTTATTTCTAAGTTCTATTACTACACATAACTTTCCCTCTTTCATAAGGCAGGGCCAAATTTAAGGCCATAGCTCATTAGGCATTATAATGTATGCATTACNTATATATGGATATATATATATATGGATATATTTATATAAACATATACACACACACACACACACACACACACACACACACACCCATGCACACAGATATAGAAGGACCATTCATTTAATTCAACAAGCATTTAAGTGCCCCTGATATCCAGAAAGCAGGGAAGCAGCATAGCAGAGTTGCTAGGCAGTGGACCTTAAAGGAAGAAGGCTGTGTGACCCCCCCCACCCCCAAAGTTAACCTTGCAAGGGCAAAGCCTGCCTTTGTGGAGGCCTTTCCTCACCTGGAGCTTCCAGTGCCACTCAATGTACAGGCTCATTTCCTTTCCCCAGGCACCAAGCACTGTGCTAGGTCTTAGGGCTACCAAGACAAAGATGAGTGATCCCCTGCCCTGACCCAACCAATACCTCTGGGACTCTCAGAGAGGGCTAAACACAAAAACACCCAGAAGCGCCATGCTGGGAGTGGGGAGGGCAGACAGTCCTGACTCATCAGCCAATGTATCCCCTCATTTTCTGGATTCAGTGAGATTAGGGCCAGAGCTCCTATGGAACCATAGTTCCTTGCAATTTCATCGGCTCAGGCCCTTCCTCTGCTGATGTAGATCGCAGCCTCTCAGAAGCTTCTCATTCTGTGTGATTCCTGTCTGTGTTTTTCTATAGATTTTTTTGTAGAAGATCCAGCCTGTAAGGGGCAGCTAGGTGGCATGGTGGATAGAGCGCCAGGCCTGGGTTCAGAAGTCCTAGGTTTAAATCTGACCTCAGATACTTCCTAGATGTGTGACCCTGAACAAGTCACTTGACCCCAATTTCCTAGCCCTCACTGCTCTTCTGCCTTGGAATCAATACTAAGACAGAAAATAGGGTGTTTTGTTTTTTAAAGAGGACCCACCCTTCTACATAATATCAGAGTCCTTGTGTTAACTATCCTCTGTGGACTCTTCCTAGAGCTCTAAGGGAGAGTTACTTAGGCACGTGTGGAGGGAGAGGGTGACAATCCTCCACGCATAAACTCTGTTCTCACTTACTAAATGCCAGAAACAGCCTTGGGAGTCCAGGAGTCCAAACTTCCCATTTTACAGATGTCTCCTCACGTATAGAAAACACTCCCTCCTCACCACTGCTTCCAAAATCAAGCCCTAATTTTCTTTGAAGCTCAGTTCAAATGCCAGTTTAGTAACTTCCTCCCACAGGAAGGTTATCTTGATTTCCGTCCTTCCTTCTACCCCCTTTGTTAGTATCCTTCCCACCTAATAATGACTTTGCCCACATGTCATATTTACTTTTCTGGGTTCAGGTTATTCATGAGCATTAGGATGCAAACTCCTTGAAGGCAGGGACTTTTTGTCTTTGTATCCCTCACACCTAACATAGTCTCTGACACACAGTTCATAGGCACTGAACAAATAATCATTTGGGGTTTTCTATATAGTGCTTACTATGTACCAGGCAATGTGCTAAGAGCTTTACAATTGTCCTATTTAATCCTTGCTACAACCCTGGGAAGTGAGTGCTTTTATTATCCCCATTTTATGGATGAGGACATTGAGGCAAACAGAAGTTAAATGACTTGCCCAGAGTCAGAAAGTTAGTGTCTGAGGCTAAATTTGAACTCAGATCTCCCTAACTATAGGCCTGGCCCTCCATCCACTGGGCCACCTTCACTCTTTGGTTGAATGAATGAAAGCGTAAGTGTAAACCCTGAAGAAAGCAAAGGGAGTTTTGGAGGCATCTTTCATAGCTGTTGCTATTTCCCCATCCTACTCTGTGCCAAAGGCAAGAAAGCCAGGTTCTGGAAGAGAAGTCTCCAGCACCCTTCCAGGAACCATCTCCAATCCCCACATCCAGGATTCTGACAAGAATGGCAGGAGATTAGTGGAGAAAATCACTCCAGGCTGTCTGTTTGATGCTCATTGGCTGTCTATCTAAGGCATGAGTTGGATTTCTCTCTTCCCCTCTATTTACCTTCCTCCTCCTCTCACTACTTTTTCTCTCTTCATCTGTCTTTCTCAGTTTTTCTTTCTGCTTGTCTCTGTTTTTAATCTCTTTTTTTCTCTGTGTCTATTTCATTCTCTTTCTGTCTCTCTCTTTTTATCTCTTTCTCCCTCTGTCTTTTTCTGTCTTTATCTTTCTGTTTTATTTCTCAGTTTGTCTTCCTGCTTCTCTTTCTCTTTCTCTGTTTTCAATCTCTTTCTTTCTCTCTGTGTCTGTTTCATTCTCTGTCTCTGTTTTTATCTCTCTTTCTCCCTATCTGTGTCTTTTCCTGTCTTTCTCAGTTTGTTTTTATCTTTCTTTCCTGCATCTGTTTCTCTCTTTCTGTCTCTGTTTTTATCTCTCTTTTCCCCTATCTATGTCTTTTTCTGTCCTGTTTTTATCTTTCTTTCTCTGGTCTGTTTCTCTTTTTCTGTCTTTATTTTTATCTCTTTCTCCCTATTTGTGTCTTTTTCTGTCTTTCTCTGCCTCTGTTTTATTTCTCAGTTTATCTTCCTGCTTCTCTGTCTCTGTTTTTCTTTCTTTCTTTCTCTCCCAGTGTCTGTTTCTTTCTGTGTCTCTCTTTCTATCTCTCTGTTTTTATCTCCCTTTCTCCCTACCTGTGTCTGTTTCTATCTCTCTGTTTTCATCTCTCTGTCTGTGCTTGTCATTGTCTCTCTTCCCTGACTACTGGTGTCTCTGTCACACTGGCTAGCTAATTCTGTGGGTCTCTTTTTCTTTTCTCAGCCCTGGGTTTGTTGCTGCTTCTTCTTCTACCCTTCCCACACCACTCTGTCTGGACTTGCAACACCCACACGATATCTGATTTGGCAGGCTTTGCTAGTGGTCTCCTGGGAATTATCCAAGAGGCTCTTGACTCCAGGAAGAAGTATTTTTCTCCTGGGTGGTGGAGCCTGGAGGAGTAGTTCTTTCCCATATCCCACCAGTGTTTCCTCTTCCCTGAACACAGCCTTGCCCCTCAATCTTTGAAATTCTAGGAGAAGGTATACACATGGCCTGACTCATACAACCTTTTTTTTTAGCAGCAAAGTTAATAACGGTGGTTCACATACGTGTAGCACTTTAACTTGCTTTACCTAAACTATCTTATTTGATCCCTAAAACAACCCTGTGAGGTGGCTGCCATTATTATTATTTTTTAAACTCTTCCCTTCTGTCTTAGTATTCATTCCAAAACAGAAGGAGAGCAAGGACTAGGCAATCAGGGTTAAGTGAGTTGTCCAGGGTCATGCAGCTGGAAAGTGTCTGAGGTCATATTTGAACCCAGGACCTCCTGACTCCAGGCCTGGTACTCTATCCACTTGGTACCTGTCTGCCTTGGTGGCTGCTATTATTATCTCCATTTTACAGAGGGAAAAATGAAAGCTCAGAGACTACATGGCTTGTTCATGGTCATTCAGCTAGTTAAGCGTTAGAAATGGCATTCAAACCCAGGTCTTTCTGTCTCCAAGTTTGGTACTATCTACTATGGCTCCATACTATAGTGTGGCACGATTCTCGAAAAGAGTCTCTCTAAATTAAATTATGATTCCATGCCTGAATTATCAGAATCCCCAAAGGATCGATTAAGGACCTTAATCACACACTCGTGTTAAATACACTCAAAAATTTCTGCCAGGGACTGAGAAAATCATTTATTTGGCATCCTCAACAAGCTTGGGGTTATAAGAGGGGGGTCCTCTTTCTCTCTCTCTTTCTCTCTCTTGTTCTCTCATTCTCTCTCTCTCTTTCTCTCTCTTTCTCTCTCTTTCTCTCTCTCTCTGTCTCTCTCTCTGTCTCTCTCTCTCTTTCTCTCTCTCTCTCTTTTTCTCTCTCTTTCTCTCTCTCTCTCTCTGTCTCTTTCTCTGTCTCTCTCTGTCTCTCTCTCTCTCTTTCTCTCTCTCTCTCTTTCTCTCTCTCTCTCTTTCTCTCTCTCTCTCTCTCCTTAAAGAGTCCAAATGTTCTAGATATACCACTTCATTTTGTGTTCCTTATACACAAACATATTCCTTTACTAAATAAAAATTAGCGAGGCTCAACAAGTCAGACATGCTAAGCCAGAGGATGAAACACAATTAGGAAGTGAACTCACCACGAAGGACAGATTTAGTAATTATAGACCAAGACATTCAATCCATTGCCTTTTCTAGAAAGCTGTGGCGGGCATGTGACATCAATTAAGCCCCCCTACAAGATGCATGTCATTCACATTCCCCTTCCCAAGAGAGGCTGTACCTGAAACATGAGAACCCTGTGCATTCCCGGGTCAGTACTGTAACCACCAGATTTTCTATCCCAGATGCCAAGCTTTTTCTGGGCTCTGGGAGCATCTGATAATTATCCCCTCTCTCCACAGTCTCACACATGGCCAATAAAAATATGGATTCTGTTTACAGAGCTGACTCTTCCAAACCCCTGGGCAGATGGAGTCATACTACTCCTATTGTCATTCTTAATCTTTTCTTGTCCACATCTGTCTTTAACACTCTTTTTTCTTTAGTGTTGACACTTAAAACATTTTGGAGCCATTAAAAAAAAAAAAGAAATCATTTTTTCAGAGACAACCATAAATCACAGAATTGGAAAGGCCTTTATGGATCATCTGGTCTGGGCCTCCTCATTCCTAGTAAAGGATGTGAAGTACAGAGAACTGAAATGATTTGTCTAAGTCACACAGCTTTTAGTGGCAAAGCAAGAGACTAAAACCCCAACTTCCCAACTCTCCTTTTAGTGCTTTTTCCATGTGATCATGGCTTAGTTATTGTAGATTTAAGTGACCATTACAAAACTGCCCTCTGGGCCTGAAAAAAAGAGGGAAAAGACATTTTGGGGACTTAAGACGGGGCAAACCTCTAAGCTCAAGATTTATAGAGAGCAGAGCAGACTTCATTTATTCATTATTCATTTCAACGAGTATTTAATAAATGCCAAAGATGGACCATCCCTGCCTTTGTGGAAATTAGATCATAGTTTTAGAGCTAGAAGATACTTTAGTGGTATCAGGTCCAATCCCCTCATTTTACAGATAAGGAAGCTGAGATCATCTTAGGTCACACAAATCACACGACATATTTTATTTGTACATAATTGTTTGCAATTTCATCTCCTACTTTAGACTGAGCTCCTTGAGAACCCAATCTGGCTTGTTTTGTTGTGCCTTTCTTTGCATGCCCCAAGGCCTGGCTTAATCAATGCTTGTTATTTTTTGGTAATAACCCTTACCCTTTGTCTTAGTATCAACTCTGAGACAGAAGAGTGGTAAGGGCTAGGCAACTGGGGTTAAGTGACTTGCCCAGGGTCACACAGCTAGGAAGTGTCTGAGATCACCTTTGAACCCAGGTCCTCCCAACTGCAAGCCTGGTGATCTATCTACTGTGCTACCTAGCTACCCTTTAATCAGTGCTTGTTGACTGGACCAGGTCCTCTGACTCCAAATTGAGCATCTGTTCCACAGTACCACACTGTCTCTCCTTTAAGCCCTAATTTGACTACTAGGAGTTTGGCACCTTAACTTTTGAGTAAATAACTAAAGGACACAGTTAACAAATCAACGTCCAAATGGCCCCTGGTGGCAACCTTGTAATGACATTAAAGGGGAAGAAGGAAAGGGAAGAGTCAAAGAAGCTTTGCCTCTGGGCCCCCAAGCCACAGGAAAGCAGGGGGTTACCCAAATCAGAGAAACCAGGCAGCCTCTGCATTTTAAGGTCCTCAGAGGGTAGAGTAAGGCCCTTAATGCCTGTACTATTGACTAAGGATACTCTGAGACTTCTGCCAGGACTGGGAAAGCATTCTCTCAATAGGACAGTAAAAATCCAGTCCCTCAAGATTGGGACCAAGAAGAGAATCTCTATGTATACACTGATTCAAGCCCTGTCAGAAACATTCCTCAGGCAATGTAAAAAGGAAGTCCATTATTCTATTACCCTCCAAGTTCTTGAACCCTGGCTCAGGAAAGGTGGTGTCTGGCTTCCATGAGAAAGACGAGTAGCTCGTTCTACTCCTGGAGTCATGCAGAAAAGGTCTGCAAAGTGTCTGAGGTTGCATGGTCTAGCATGAAAACTGGAGGCTGTTATGGGGGTGCAGGAAGGCACTGGATAACAATTCCCTCACCCATTCTCCCTCTCATTTGGAAAGTAGTTTCCTCTGAGCCTCAGAGGTTAGCCCTAGCTTAGGGAAGAGGTTGGGTCTCAACATTTCCCATGCAGATGGATGGGCATCCTTTGACTCTGTAGGACTGGCTGCTCCAGCCCCTTGTCCAAGGGAATGTGAAATTGGATGCTCCTGCCTGGTCCCATCAGCCCCGTGATGGGGAGAGGAGGTGGGTGCTGATGAGCCAAAGACCATCGGCAGCTGAGCCAAGTAGAGCCACCCCCTCTGTGAGCCTCCAAGAGAAAAGGCCTGCAGTCTCCTTCCAGCCTGCCTCTTTGTTGGGGGCACAGCCAACACTGGCTCTCCCTTGGACTTTCCCAGGGGGGCTGCCAGCCTGCATAAAGCACAACCCCTTGGGGTGGCTAAGCAGCACAAGGGGAGGGACTACTGGGCCTGGAGTCTGGAGGTCCTGGTTCAAATGTGACTTTAGACACTTCCTAGCTGAAAGAACCTGGGCAAATGCCTTGATCCCAAAGCGTCTATCTCTTCTGTCTCCAGTGTCAACTCTAAGACAGAAAGTAAGGGCTATAAGAAGCAAAGGAAGCCACACACACAAAACGATCACAGTAGTCAAACCAAAGGCGAGAAGATTAGGGTCTGCCGGAGCACTGGGGCAGCCACAGGGGATGTGGGCAACAAGCTTTCAATACATCTGGAAGGCACAGCCTTGAGAAGGGGTTACTAAATTGTTTACAGAACAGCCCAAAGTCTGTGGCCTGGGAAGGGCTGCTCAGAGGAGGGGGAGGCAATGCTTGGCTCTGGGAACAAGGTGGCCAGAAGATATTCTGTAGCTAAAGTCCACTGTGGCAGATGGACGAGGTTCCTCTCTCCCACCTCTCCGTGGCCTCCTCCGGGCAGTCGCTGCGGCTCCGTGCTCAGGACAAGGGGAGGCTAGACCTGGATGGCAAAGGCCGGCTGCCTCCTCTGCTTTAGCTTTTTCTCCCTAAGCACAGATGCCTGAACCCCGGCCCTGAGACGTGGCTCTTTTAGCATTAATGGCTACCTGGTAACTGCAGAAGTTGTAGGGCTCGGGCTCCTGGGTGCTTCCCTCTCCTCGAATCCAAAGTATTCGTGCCCAGGAATTTGCCAATCCAACCCACTTGGGTCAGCAATAGGAAGCTGGTGGTCAAGCCGGAGCTGTTTTGAGTAAAGTTTAAAGCCCCAGCTTTTAATAGAAAGCATGATATGTAATAAGGCAGAAGTTCATTTGAGCTGGAAGGGACCTTCACAATTTTCTAATCCTCCCCTTGCTCTTATTTTACAGATGAAGAAACTGAGGCATGGATGGGGGGGAGTAGAATGTCTTGAGCAAGGTCACAAAGCTAGTCAGGGGCAAATGCAGGGTTAGAAGCTGGGCCTCCTGAGTCTTGGGCCAGAACTCTCAGTTCAATTCAATAAACATTCATTAAGTGGCTACCATTTAGGAGGCACCTTGAAAGTAATGGGTGGATAAAAAAAAACAAAAAAAAACCCAAATCACCCCAGCCTTCCACATCCCTGCTACAGCTCATATTGTGAGTGAGGAGCAGTTTTTTAACAATAGTAGCTCAACTACTTGGTACAGTGGATAAAGCTCCAGACCCAGAGTCAGGAAGACTCATCTTCAGAAGTTCAGATCCAGCCTCAGATACTTACTAGCTGTGTGGCTCTGGGCAAGTCACTTAATGCTACTTGCCTCAGTTTCCTCATCTGGAAAATGAGCTGGAAAAGGAAATGGCAAATCACTCAGGGTCTTTGTCAAGAAAACCTCAAATGGGAGACAGCTGGGTGGCTCAGTGGATTGAGAGCCAGTCTTAGAGACACGGAGGTCCTGGGTTCAAATGTGACCTCAGATACTTCTTAATTGTGTGACCCTGGGCAAGCCACTTAACCCCCATTGCCTAGCCCTTACCTCTCCTCTGCCTTGGACCAATACATGGTATTGATTCTAAAACAGAAAGTAAGAGTTTAAAAAAAACTCAAATGTTCATAAGATTATTTACTTATGAAAATGAATAATATGGAAACATGTTTTGTGTGATAATACATGTAAAACCCAGGTTGAATTGCTTGCCAGCTCTGGGAAGGAGGACAGAAGAAGGGAGGGAGACAATTTGGATTATATAACTTCAGAAAACCCATGTGCAAATTTGTTATTACATTTTTTTAAAAAGATTATATTGGAGACAAGTTGTTGGAGATGCAAGGGTGGATGGAATTTCCACAATGGGAATGGTCTTTGAGGTCCCAAGTCCAGATCCATGCAAGAAATACCTTACCTACCTCATAGGGTTGTTGTGAGGCTCAAATGAGATTATGTATGTAAAATGCTTTACAAAATGAAAAGAAAAGAAAACCCCAAATGGGGTCACAGAGGAAGACACAAATTACAAAACAAAACAAAACAAATTGAACGATAAGTTCTTCCAATGAAAGCACTTTCTTCAACATAACTCTGAAGTTAGATAAAATAATCCCCATTTCACAGGTGAAGAAACTGAGGCTCAGAGAGATCTCAGACTTGCCTAAGATAATAGAGCAAATGCGTGCTGGAAGTTAGGATTGATTGTACCTCTGATCACATAATTAAACGTTTCTTGGCCATAAGGAAATTTTTTTTATGCCTGCTGATGTGAATTATATGTGAAAAGTTGTTTGGAAGTAAGTTCAGGTCTTTTGGGGGCTGTATGGCATGGAATCAGTTTTACCCATGCTTTTTTCCCGTGATACTTTTGAAATATCATTTTAAAAGCTGGTTTTGTTAACTTTGTGCCCAACTCTGTAACAAATAACTACGAAAGATGGTGTCAGGTCAGTGGAAAACTACTGGGACAATTACCTCCTTTCTTGAGAACAAATTTTCTGGGGTTGCAAACTGGCAAAGGGTTCAGTGATGCAGGGTCACTGATAATTTCTTGGTTTTTTTTTTCAGTTTGCTACTATAAATTAAGTAGTTTGTAGCATGGCTTATCACCAGTTGGTAAGCTCCTGCCTTTCCCATCACTAGATAACAAAAGCATGTTTAAAGTTGGTCTCACTTCTCACGCTTCTCCCCCTCGTGTACTCTATGCTCAGGCCAAATTGGGTTACTTGCTGTTTCCCAAATACTTTCTGGATTTTTCCATGACTTTGCTCATGAAATAATTTGCAGAACACTTTGCAAATTTTAAAGTGCCATATAAATGGCTATTGTTGTTGTTGTTGTTCTATCCTCTAAGGTTAGAGTGCCTTCTTTCCCATCTATACTGGCCAACTCTTTTTGTCTTTTTTCTGTATGTCCAGCTATTAGTAACAGCACATAAGAAACACTTGCTAAGGGAATAAGTGGAGAGAGAGCCAGGCCTGGAGAAGGAAGGTCCTGGGTTCAAATTTGACTTCAGATACTTCTTAGCAGTGTGACCCTGGGCAAGTCACTTAACCCCCATTGCCTAGCCCTTACCACACTCTGGAACTGATAGTATCCATTCTAAGACATAAAATAAGGGTTTAAAAAAACACCTAGCAAATGCTTATTGATTGATTGATTAATTGATAGCCTACATGTCTTTCAAAGACCTGAATCAAGTGTCAGCTCCTCCATGAAGTCTTCCTTAATCTCTCAGGCAGCAATAGTATCTCTTAGGATCAAAGATTTAGACCTAGAGGGCATCCTAGAAGTCATATTCCAATTCCCCATTTCTTCGATGTGAAGAAACTGATCCAGGTTGAGAGCTGATCAATGAAATGCTCTCAAGATCATACAAGCAGAAAGTAATAGAGGCTACCCAGGTGGCTCAGTGGATGGAACCCTGAGCCTCGAGTCAGGAGGAATTCATTTCAAATCTAGTCTCAGACACCGACTAGCAGTGTGACCTTTGGCAAGTCATTTAATCTATTTGTCTCAGTTTCTTCAACTGCAAAATGGAGATAATAATAGCATCTACCCTGTTGTGAGGATAAAATAAGATAATATTTGTAAAACACTTAACACAGTACCTGGCACATAGTAGGTATTATATAAATTATTATTCCTTTCCCCCAACAGAGCTGCTTGACCTCTTTGAGTCTCAGTTTCCTCATTTGTAAAAAAAAAAAAAAGGGGGGGTGAGAGGACTTGGAATAGATGATCTTCAAAGGCCCACTCCACTTCAAAATCCTATGATTCCCCTGGAATTCATGAATAACTTATTAGCCCTACTAGACTATCAGTTCTTTGAGTTCAAGTATCCTGGCTTACATATTTTTCTATATCTTTGAAGCTAGATGTTCCGGGCTCTGTAGGCATTTCCCTATCCCATAAATGTCCTGTATGAGCCCTCTGAAATCCAGTTAAGTTTATAGCTTGGACCCATAGGAAATACTCCACAAATACTTCTTGCTTGAACCATTTCTTTTATTTCTTTTTTTAAACCCTTACCTTCCGTCTTGGAGTCAATAATATGTATTGGCTCCAAGGCAGAAGAGTAGTAAGGGATAAGCAATTGGGGGATAAGTGACTTGCCCAGGGTCACACAGCTAGGAAGTGTCTGAGGCCAGATTTGAACCTAGGACCTCCTGTCTCTAGGCCTGGCTCTCAATCTACTGAGCTACCCAGCTGCCCCGGCTTGAACCATTTCTTAACCTATCTCCATAACAATGACTTACTGGCCATATAAACATCCATACCATGGGTATATGTCTGGACATATATACTAGACATACATACCATGACTTATTGGACATTTGTACTAAGGTATGCTAAAATTATCCAAGAGACTGTTTTGGGGTAAAAAAAATCAACTTATTGATTAGGTTAGCATCATAATTTGTTACAATTAAAATTATCTAGAGAGGCTGATTTTGGGGTAAGAATCTAAGTTTATTGATTATACCAGATTTATTAGTTAGGCCAGCCTCATAACCAATAAAATGATATAAGTCTTTGTGGCTCTTTTGGGGACTGGGGTACAACCTGAACAGGATCAGGCGGTCTAATAAATAGGTTTTTAGGAGCCCATTCTTCAGTCGTCCCTTGACCATCCCAAGACATCTTTAATTGGTGATAGCTAATTAAGAGGTGGTCCATCAACCTATCTACCCCTCTCCATCTCCACAAGCGGACCAGTCACAGCAGGCCAGAAAAGAACCCTCATCTCCTTCCTTTATTAACAACGTTCTGTTTAAAAAGAAAAATATTCTTTGGGATTCCCAAGGACAAAGAAAATGCATAAAGCAGCAGTCTAGATACTTCCTCTGATCCACAACCCAGACACAGGAATACACAGGAATTTTTTTTAATCCATGATCCCGAAATAGAAATAAATATCATTTATAAAAATAATTTCTCACCAGTGTTGAGATAGTTGTTGACCTTGCCTCAGAATTTATTAAATGAGCCTAATTAGTACAATTATCACTCATACTTCAAGTGTTTATTAAGTGGATTTTTTTTATGATGCTGCTAGCATAAAATGGTGGAAGGTGGGGCCATCTACACTTTGGCTGTCACCCTTGCCCCTCAGACTATAAGTAACAAGAGCTCACTTCAGTAGCTCTGGGTCCATATTCTGGTTCAGAAGACCTTGGTTGGAGTCCTTGATCCTCCTTTTATTAGCTCTATGACTATGCACAGGTCATTAGACCTTGTTTTTAAAATAGGGCTAACAGGGGGCAGCTGGGTAGCTCAGTGGATTGAGAGTCAGGCCGAGAGACGGGAGGTCCTAGGTTCAAATCCAGCCTCAGAGACTTCCCAGCTGGGTGACCCTGGGCAAGTCACTTGACCCCCATTGCCTACCCTTACCACTCTTCTGCCTAGGAGCCAGGCAGAAGAACACAGAAGTTAAGGGTTTAAAAAAAAATAAAAAATAAAATAGGGCTAGCAAATGCTTGCAACATTTGCATTCCCAACCTTGCCGTTGTGAGAGAAGGGTCTGAAAGAGTTGTGGAAATGTAAGCTTTTACTATTGACATTCTGATGGAGCTGCAGGAATTTAAGGCACTTGGGCCTAGTGGAAAGAGTGCTGGCTAGCTCTGGATTCAGGCAACAGAAAGACCTGGGTTCATAGCCCACTTTTGCCACACTACCTCTGTGATCTTGGGAAAGTCTTGCCTCCCTGGGCCTTTCCTCCTCTATAAAATAAAGGGATTGTATGAGATGACCTTTAAGGTCCCTTTCAGTTCTAAATCTATGATCCTACTACTCTTAGGAAAAGAACTGGCTGGGGAGGGCCAAGTACCATCTGAAACAAGATGGAACCAAGGCGGAATTAATGGTACTTCACCATCTTGATGCTTTAGGTTGGGCTAGTTGGCTTCACTTCACTCCTGTACCTTTGCAACTTTGCAGGGTCTTTTGCCATGTAAAACATAAGCCAACTTTTCCTTCCAATCATTTCAATATCACTAGAAATGTTTTTCTGAGCCCCCTTTATAGCCAAGCAGTCTCCAAATTATTTTATCTTTCTTTACCTGAGATTGATTTGTAAAAAAGCCATTAAATTTGTCCTTTAATTGTTTTTTTAAAAAATTAAGTGTATTAGATATAAAATGTTAAAGTTTTGAACAACAAAATTAAAAAGGAAGTAGGTAACTGGGAAAAAACACTTTTTAGCAAGTTTCTTTATGTAGGTCTCATTTTCAAATGTATATAGATTTATATGAGCTAGCTCTATGCCCCAATTGATAAATGGTCAAAGAATGTAATCAGAATGTAAATTGCAAAGAATGTAATTTTTAGAGGAAAAAACCTAAGCTATATAAAAAATACTCTAACTAATAGTTAGAAAAAGTCAAATTAAAACAACTGAAGTTGCACGTCACACCCCTCAGACTGGAAAAGTTAACAAAAAAAAAAAAAAGAAAATGACAAATGTTGGAGGGGCTATGAAAAACTGCATACATTTATATACTTTGGGTAGGTCTATGAATTTTAATTGGTCTAACTGTTCTGGAAAGCAATTTAGAATTATGCCCCCAAAGTTATAATGTACATACTTTTGACCCAGCAATACCCTTATTAACACTATACCCCAAAAAAGATTTTTACAGAAGGGGGAAAGGATCCACATATATATAAATAATTATACCAGCTCTTTGTTTTGTGGCAAAGAAATGGAAATCAAGGAATGCCATCAATTGGGAAATGGCTAATCAAACTATGGCATATGAATGTAATAATATACAATGAATTGCCATTACACTAGAGAAAATGAAACAGAGAGTTTCAGAGAAACCTAAGAATATCAATATGAAGGCATAAAGAAGAGAGCAAAATCAGAACAATTTATATGATAACATAGAAAGCAAACAACTTTGGAAGACTTCAGAGCTCTGATCAGTTTGATAACAACCGTGATTCCAGAGGATGTACAATGAAACATATTAACTACTTCTTAATAGGGAAATGATGGACACAGGTTGCAAATTAAGACATATTTTTGGACTTAACCAACATGGGATTTGTTTTGCTTGACCCTACATATTTGTTACAAAGGTTTTCTTTTTCTTGTTGTTTTTTTCCAATGGGAGAATTGAAAAAATAAAAGTGTATACGTGTTTTTTAACCATGGGTTTAGTTTAGTTTCTTGTTCTCTATCCCCATTGGTCCATCATTTCTCCCAGTTCAACTCATCTCAATCAAAACTCTTAAGTACATTTCTTCAATGAAGCCATAAGAGAACAACGGGTTTGCATGCCAAGCCATCAAGGTTGTCCTGGTGGATCGGTACCTCAAAAACCAGAGAGGAGAGAGAGCTGAAAATGTCTCTGTGGCGTTGGCATGAAATGAACAGAATGGTTGGCCATTCTACTGCTCTGCCTCAAGGAATCTGACTTGGCAGCAGCTACTGGCTGCTTCTCTAGGGCAAAGGGAAGCTCTTCTCACGTGGGTGCCTGTGGACCATCTGTTTACCAGAAGGTGCTATAAACTGATCGGATGGTATGACAGAAAAATTGTTGGTGCCCACCCAGATGCAAAGCCACTGATCGTTTCAGCCACATTATGCTGTTTATAACAGCTGCTAATGTTGCTAGCAGCAATGCTGTTAACTATAGTACTCCTAAGCAAACGCTTTCTAAAAGGCAAAGGGTCTTCTGCTAGAAGTGAGACATAAAAAAAGAATAGGATCAAAATTTAGAGTGAGAAGGAACATCCGAAAGCATCTTGTCCAGCCACCAAGTTTTGCAGAAGAGGAAATGGGGGCTCAGAGAGCATGTCCATGGTCGCACAGTTAATGAGTGGCAGAGATACTGCTATCTACTCTTTGCCACTCTGGGATTTATTAGCCTCATTTGTGCTACTTGTTCCCAGAGTAATGCTCCTATTGTGCTAAAGAAGACTGATTCATGGAATCATAGAATCATTCCACAGTCTGTACAATTCTTCTCTCTGTAGGCTGTAGAGGGGAGTATCATAAATTAAATGTATCCCACCTAGGCATGAGAGAGGAGCACAGGCACTAAGATACCAAAGGAGGACCAAAAAGGACAGGAAAAGATGAGTTGGGCTGGAAGCTATGGATCCTTCTGAAGTCTGGAGACTTTAAAAGACTTTTCCTTAGAAGTCAAGGCAACCGTGTGGGATAGGCAGAGGAATAGGATGCAGTGCTGCTCTGGGAAAATATTTTGGCCAAATGACTGGAAAGCATAGTTGTTAACCAGATGTGTGTGGCCAATGAGATGCTTTGCTTTCTTCCTCCTTTTCCCTGGAGCTTTGCCTAGGGAGGCTAATCCCATGCATCTGATTATTCAGTATCTCTGATCTCCTCACTTCTCATTTCCCTTCTGCCCAGTGTGAGGGGAAGAAGGACATTCTTTCTCCTCCTCTGTAATTATATCCTCAGCATTTGTAACCTTTAGCCTTTCCATTATTCATCTGCATTATGATTTACTGAAAGCTACTATTAAATTAGATCGCCACTTGTGCTAATTTTGACAAGTTAAACTAGAAAAAGAAAGGAAAGGGACTTCCCTTAGCTTAGGTTGAGGGATAAAGAATGGCACAAGTTGGGGGAGAAGCTAAATTTTGGTAATGTTCATATACTATACTCTGGACTTCTCTTTTTTGAACTTTGCAAGAAAACAATCCTAGAAGTGAATATGGAGGAGTTGGGGAGTGCACGTTTTCCCTTCAGCCTGATTGTGGCTAGCCAACTCCTTGACTGGTGATAGAAGATTACTGTCGTGGGTCAGGTCCCTCCCTGAATTGGTTACCTGTGAGATCTTATGTCTGAGTTTTAAAACTTTTTTCTTCTTCCTGCTTTTAGGATTTTTCCTCCCTCCACCTCCTTTTTATTTATTATTCATATTTCTTTTTGAGCAGGTGTGCCTCAAGGATACTGGAATCACACTGGGTACACTTACTCTGGGAAATGTCCTCTTCCTTGATGTTTCTGAATTTTTAACCAAATTTCAGTTTAGTTTTTCTGACTGCTTTCTAGAAGTTCGAGAAAGAGCAGAGACTGAATCTATCCCACAATGGAGTTCCAGAGAGAGAAAGGGACAGAGCCTTCCTAGAACCATGAAAGAAGTTTCCTCCACAAGTGTGTGTCCATCTACCATGATGCCCTGTGGCCAATCTACTTGGATACAGAAAAACCAATCAAGAACTGCTGGCATTTCAATAGAGTCTATATCCTCCAGCAAGTGGTCAATGGCCATATCCATTTTCATGGAGTCAAAGCACATGTTCCATGGAATTGGTCCTGTCATAAGGAAGGACAAAAAAGAAGTGTAAAAGAGATGCATGCAGAATATTCATTCCTCTGAAGGATTAAAAGAATTTCTATTTTCCTTTTATCTACACATCACAGAAGGGACAATACAAATGTCTGGAAATTCTTTGAGTTACAGGAAAATGATCCCTAAGAACCTCATCATTGTTTCTCTGTACATATCTAGGGAATATGCAGAAAGTAGAGCTAAATCCCGGGGCCATATGAACCACTGGATTAGGGAAAGTGATTCTCCTTTGGAAATTAGAGGAATCAGTACAACTATACATTCTGAGCTGGAAAGGATCTTAGAGGCCATTGAGCTCAATCTTTTCATTTCACAAGTGAGGAAACTGTGGCCCATTTGTGCAGAGTCAGACAAAAGCAAGATTTGAACCCCAGTTCTCATGAGTCCAAATTCAATCCACTTTCCTCTGCAACATATAGTGTGAATATTAGGTTGAGAACTGTGATACAACGGAAAGAGCAGTACCGGAGTCAGGAGTCAGAAGAGCTGGGTTTAAATCCCACTCTAACAATTTCTATTTGGCCTTGGGTAAAGTCACTTAACTTCCCTGTGCCTCAGTTTCCTATAAAAGGTGGGTATATGAAGTCCCCTATCGCTCTAGATTTGTGATTCTAGGAACTCAAGCTCCTAAACTTAAAAGTGCTCTGTAAGACCAGAGATGTCAAACATGTGACCTATGGGCCCTGTGTGGCCCACAACACTCCCAAGAGCAGCAAGAACCAGATTAAAATGCAACTGGGAAATATCTAACAAAATAAATAATACAATAAAACACAGATAATGTTTGTATGTGGTTTTCTAAGGCAACATGCAGCCCACAGAGATCCTCATACATGTTTTAGCAGCCCCTTCTCTGTTTGGATTTGACACCATGGTGTTAGAACACATTCCCAGCTCACATGTTAAATGAGAACAGTAAGTGCTATGTCTAACTGATGGGATATCAGTGAATCACTCCACTAACTTGGTATTAGGGCACACACTTGATCATTAAAACAAACTGGCATTTAAGCTAAAACCTAACTCTCACCCAACATATTTCAATTTCAAATGAAGGTAAATCCTGAATAAAACAATCTTCACAATGATATAGCATATTGTATCTTCTTTTTCTAAAAGAGCACCTGTATTTAGTGTCTGTCACAATTGCCTACTTTATTTTTTTCTTACTTTAATGTAATAAAAGAACCAGATCATAAATCAGACTTACTGAGTAAGGATATAGAATTGTAAAGCAGATTTATCATATTACTTAAGGGTACTATCATGTCAACGTTTTAAGTGGAACACAGCAAGTGACTGAATGACACTATTCCAGGAAAAGTGATTTAATATTATATTTAATCCCCTTTATAACCTCTGCCGCCTTGGCTCAAGTTCAGCATCCCACTCTAATTCAACTATTTATCATCAGGGCTTAAATAGGGCTAGGTTTCAAAGAATCTCAAATCAATACTTCTCTCTGTCTCGCTGTCTCTGTCTCTGTCTTTCTGTGTCTCTTTCTCTCTCTCTCTCTCTGTCTCTCTATGTCTCTCTTGGCAAAGATCTTGGTGAGGCACAGAAGGGAAGAGGAAACTGCATAATTTTATTGGTCCAGACCTGTGAGATTTCTTTGTACCTAGTACAAAGATAAGCCCTTTAGACAGAAGAAAACTAAGCCTACATTAAACCAGCCCACTATTCTCAGAATGATCACAATACACATAGGACACGTATGGCTTTAACAAAGGACACAAAATCCTATGTGCAGAAACCAGCCAAATCCTTACATCAACAATGAAGGGAAGCATCTAGATAGTGAATAGAGCATCAGGCATGAAGTTGGGAGGACCTGGGTTCAAATCTGACCTCAGATACTTCCTAGCTGTATGACCCTTGGCAAGTCACTTAACTCCAATTGCACAGCCTTTACCACTCTTCTGCCTTAGAATTGATGCTAAGAGAGAAGGTTAAGGGTTCTTCAAACAAACAAACAAAAAACAATGAAGGAAACTCCTGGTATGGAAACACCCTCCCACTGATGTAGAAGACCAGTGAACCAGAAGTTACACTGATAGAATGGTGCCTAGGACACTTTGAGGTTAACTCATCTGCCCAGGGTCACACAGTTAGTATGTGTCAGAAATGGTCTTCTTGACTCCAAAGTTAGCCCCCTATTGACTGTGCTAATAGCTTATAGATAAATGAAATATCAGCTGTTTATATGTCACCGGCTGGGTCTGTAGTGCTGCTGGACAGGATCAGAAGAAGCTGGGCAATTTTAGCTGGGTAGGACATAGCTGGAATTATTTTAATGACATCAGATCAATTCTTTGACTTGTCTTTTTTGCCATACAAAGAGTATAACTGAAAAGATGAGGACTGGCCCAGCCACACAAGACACGGGTCTTTTATGTGGAGAGGGCACTCTTGTATTCTCTGGCTACTCTTCCTGTTGCCCTGGAGCACAGAAGGAAGAAGGTAGAACCTGAGAAATAATGAGGGCAGCTACAAGAGAGGCAGTTGTACAAGGGAGTCCTATACGAGGTTCAAGATTAAATGAATTTTACTTCAGCCCATTTTGACCTGTCCATTTAAAGCATAAATATGATTCAAATGGTATTTCTCTCCACCTTGTTTATGTAAATTAAAACCCATTAACACAGAAGCAGTACACTGCCTATGAAGTCAGAGAATGTGAGTTCAATTCCTGTCTGTGTCATGTTGGAATCACTTAACATCTCAGATCTCAGTTTTCTCCTCTATGAAATAAGAGTTAGACTTAAATGGTCTATGGGGTCCCTTCCAGCTAATTCTAGCATCCTGTGACTAAAACCTTCTCCTAACTGCAAAAAGAAGTGACTTACCCTCCCACTTCCCTTTCTAGCTATTTGTTCTCATTGATGTCCATCTGCAAGCTTGAAAGTATCCATGCTAGGGGACCTCTCTGCCATCATTGGAATCGTGTTCCGTTCTCAAAGTCCTTCCTCTTTATGTGTGTCATAAATCCCCTTTCTAATCTCTATGCCCTATTTCTTTGGTGCCTAACCATTTGTGGGTACTCTGCTTCCCTCCAAAACTCGTGTGTTCCTGCCTCTTTATCTGAACTTTAGACCTTCTCCTTTGTGATGCCCTCTCTGTGTGGCATCCTGGTACTCTTCAGATATATGCCTGATTTTTGACTCATTGTTTTCCCTGACCTATGCATGTTGTATATGCCATGATTATAGATGACAATTTCTCCTAGAAACAAGGGTGAGCCCTTGTTCTGATGGTTGTGCATTTCATTTTAGCTGGGGGACAGGACATGCATTCATTCCTTCTCAAGGAGGTAAATTGTATACTTCCCAGTAATTACTCCAGTCTAACAGATCAGGAGGTTCCCCTAAGAACCCTTATTATACTCTTATCTCTTATATCTATGTAAGCTAAGATGAACTACCTGTGTCCCTGGTACTGGCTCATACATTAAGCACACTAGACTCATTGTTGCTCACATTCCAGTAGGATTCAGTTATCATGGATATAGTATAAAGTATCCTTCTATTCTTTCAGCCTGATTTTTAAATTATATCAGAAAGCAATAATGATTTAATTGATTGAATTGATCTTTTTTTCTTCTAGAATGTTCTCTTCCTCTTATCTCCATAATTTTGTTGATCACACTATCAATCTCTGTCTCCTGGGCTCAGTCATCTTTGACTCTTCCTTTTCCCTCACCCCTTAAATTCAATCAAGCCCCAAGTCCTATCACTTCTTCCTCTTAATATCACTTTTTCCCCCTCCTTACTTTCACACCTGCTGCCAACATCCTAATGTGGGTCCATATTATTTCTCATTTGGACTACTATAATAAGTGTAATAAGGAACTTCTGGGATAAGATGGAGGACATCTTGAGTGACAGGAAAGTTGGTTAAAAACTTTGGAATGTGCCCAGGGGGCGTGAGCCAGGGCCAGAAGGCAATTGAAACCACCCCTATAAATGCCCTGGGACAACAGGATACTTGGTCTCATTTTTGAGAATTCTTGGGAGGGGGGTGGATTGGAGGGAGGGTACGCCCTAGATCTGCAATCCAGCATCCATATCTGAGTGCCATAAGAAATCAATGACCTACTATTAATAGAGCTGAGAGAGACAACACCACAACCAACAAGAAGAACATCACTAACTGTCCTTATCCTTTGTGCCACGCAGGAGCCAACCCAGGGATTGAGAGAGGGAGAAGAAAGCTCCAGCCTATTATCAAATCCATCATCCATTTGATTTAGATGACCTTTATTCATTTAGGTTTACCTTAGCATTCCCAAACCCCTTTATCCTTACTACCTCATTCCTAACCCTTATAGATAAGCAAATAAATCCGGTCACAATTCAATCAAAGAAGATTGGCATTCCTTTCCTAATTGGTGAATCATCTATAGTTGATTAGGGAAGACATTTATAAACTGCAGTCAGAATAGCCTTTATCCAGTGAGCACATCTATACCAGCTGGAACCAACCCTTTACCATCAAATCCAACCCCGAGCCAGGGCTAGAGGAGTTGTCAAACACTTATACAACTCCCATTAGGTTCCTGATTTGGGCTGTGGTAGAGGCAGAGGCTTGGCTAAGCTGATCTTCATAGGTCCTGGGGTTACTGACACATCGGGTAACCACCTGGCAAACACTTCACTCACTAGCCCAGATTCATCCAGTGTCTGTGATTTCAGAGCCTGCTTGGCACACTCAGCCATCAGAGCCTGTCCGGCCCAAGCGAGGCTTAGCAGCCTTCTTATTTCCAACCTGCGTCCTATTTATGAACAACATAAGATACAATCTGCTCTTTCAGCTCTAGCTCATCCTTTACATCACTGCAAAAAATTATCTTTCTAATATATAGGTCATTGTGGGCATAAACAGGTTGCAACACATTATATTCAAGGAATTACAAAGGAAAAGTGATGTAGATATGTCATTAGAGAAGCATTTGATATGGGAAACAGATGAAAGTCACATAGTGAGAGGGAGTGATGACAGATGAACCGTCTACACCATCAGTATCTATGAAATTTTGGCACAAAGCACAAAAGACCTGTTGCACATTGGGTGGATTCCTTTGGTTTTTAAATGATATTTTATTTTTCCCATAAAAATAATTTTTAGCATTCATTTTTAAAATTTTAAAATTTAAAGAAATTTTAAATTTAATTAAACTTAATTTTTAAAATTTAAAATTTTAATTTTAATTAAATTTAATTAAAAATTAAATTTTAATTTTAAATTTTTAAATTTTTTAAAAATTGAGTTCCAAATTCTCTCCCTCTTACTCTTACCCTCTCCCTGAAACAGTAAACAATCTGATATAGATTTTATATGATATAAAATTTACAAAAGATTTTATAATTATATTTATATGTAAAACAGTTTTCCTTATTAGTAATTTTGTGAAAGATATCAAACAAAAAAAGAAGAAAGTGGAATATAGTATGTTTTGGTCTGCATTCAGATTCCATCAGTTCTTTCTCTGAAGGCAGATGGCATTTTTCATCATGAGTTTCTGGGATGGTCTTTGATCACTGTCTTGCTGAGAAAAACTAGGTCATTCATAGCTGTTCATCAAAAATATTGTTGTTACTATGTACAATGTTCTTCTGGTTCTGCTTACTTCACTTTGCATCAGTTCACCTAAGTCTTGATGGGCCCCTTTTGTAAAAATTATGGGGGGATGTGGACATAGGTAATAAAGTATGGGCAAGCAAGCCTGGATTGCAATCTGCATTATGGGAGGGGGTACTCACAAGGTCAAGATTACAGATCCATTGGAGCACAATATGTAGGTCTAATCACATCATTTACCAGGTCAAAAGTTTTCAATGGGCCTCTACCTTTTAATTGTGGTGCCAAGTGGAAATGGGAAATGGAGGGCAGTTCGCCTGGCCAATGCCAGAGAGAAGAAAAACAAAGATGTTAATGATGAGGTGCATCCATTTCACTAGTACCTCTAGACTCACTGTGTCTCTCCTGGCTGTTCATTGCCATTGGCCTGCTCCTAACTCACATGCTCTATGTTTGCGTGGCTTCTTCTCTCCAAAAGTCTGTTTAAGGTCAAGAACAAGAAGACTAGAACCTCAAAGTAGTCTGTTATGCTTGCAGACAAAAACCCTGGTTGTTAAATTTCCATGGCAATGACTATGTGGACATAGTAATGGCAGAGTTGTGCTTTATAGTCACATACCAGAATGGTTCATGTTTAATTTAGTGCTTTCGATGCTTGTGGATTGATTGGTTTATGATTTTTCAAAGCACTTTGCATCCATCATTTCCTCTGATCCTTCAGGCTCTATGAGGTGGGAAGAACCTATTTCTTCTATGAAATCAGCTATCTCCATTTCATATGATTACCCAGTCTGTTTCTTTAATGGACTTGTGCAATAATATGTATTTAACTAATAGCAGATACAGGACTAGAACTCACTTCCTTTTTCATTGTTACATCCTGTACACTGTGTTCATGCAGGTTCTTGGATCTGTCCCACCATGAGCCATTTCTAAAACAAAAGATTAATCAGAGGTATCTGGAGGACAGCTTTTCGTGTATTTAGGGGACAACAGTCTTCGAAATAGGTCAACAAGTATTAGAGTTATTTTATTTAAGCATCAAACTCAGGTATTTTGTGTAAGTTAATATCTGAACTTGAACTAAACCCCAGATCTGGATTGTAGCCTCTTATACTTCCTACCACTCCATGCCTTCTTTTGACTCATATTGAGTGGTCAAATCAAACCTTACAGATTTTCCATATGGCTTGATGTTAAGCCAGTTTTCCTTCATTGTGCCCCTCTGTTGGTGTCTGTGGACTCATGCGTTTTGTTTTTGGATGCCTGCGTCTTTACCTCTGTAATCTGTTCCCGTTCTCCCTCTAAGCTGCTGACTACCAGCTTCTTCAGTCTAGCTGATGTTCTATCACTCTCTCATTTGATTAAGCTGTGACAAACCATTCTCTGCCCTAAGAGAGGAAACTTTTCTGAAAATCAGTGCAAGCTTTATTAAAGGCCATGTTGGCAGACATGTCCCATTGTTTTTGCCTGTTAAGATCCTTTTTGAATCTCAAGTTTGTTATCCAATGTATTAGCCAGCTCTTCTGGCTGGAATTCTGTTGTCTTTATTTAAGTTGTGGGCAAAAATGTTGACTAGGAATGAATCTAGGAGACTGCCATTTGAAATCTTTCCTTAAATTAACATTAGCTCAACAATCAATATCTTTACATCCAACCAACACTGAATTTATCCAGCTATATAATCCTCCTTCTTATATTTCTGCATCCTGTGCCCAAGGACATCTTGTCATCTGCCCTGCTGCTGACTCTTCCCCTACTCTGCTTTCCATCTCCTGCTCTGGACACAGTAATTAGATCAATATTACATTGCTTCTGGAAAGGAGATAACTGACTACTCGTATAGCCCCATTCACAATCCCTGTGACCACCTAGACAAACTCTTCCTGCCTGCCACCATTTTCCTATGTATATTCTCTCATCATATCCCTTAGAAGATAAGCTCTTTAAAGACAGAGACTATCTCATTTTTTTATATGTATCCTCTGCATTAGTACTTGGCAATATTTGGTACTTAATAAATACCTTCTCATTCATTCATTTGTAAAAGGGGGGTTAGGAATTGAATCAATCATTCTGCCCAACTTAGGCGTAATTATTTTAACCAGATAAAAACATTTCTTTATTGAATCAATTAATCATAGGCTGTAGACTAAGTGTGAAAAAGTCTTTGATCAGCTTAGATGTCCTTAAAAACTAATGGATGAATTGAGTGACATTATACAACTGCACAGGACTTCTGAGTTACTCCTTTTTTGCTACATATATTTTCTAAGGCTAAACCCACTTTCCTCTGGACTTTGTATGTACTTGTGAGACAATGAGAAGATTTATTTCTAATATAGTGAATTATTTCTATTTCTGGGTTTTGAGGCTGAAGGTTATCCTTGAAACCTCTTTGCTCATTCTTTTGATTTTAGTAAAATCACGGAATTATTCTTACATCTCCTACTCTAGAGTATCTCCCACTGGAGGGCAATTGAAATTGGAGAATGGGTTCTATCTTGCCTGGTAAATAAAAAACAGCTTAGGCCGGATGTGTCTGGGAGCATCAGGACAGAATCTTTGAGTCTTCATTGGAGCGAATGGACAATATCACTCTTAACCAGACGGGACCTGATCACAGGACCAGGGCATGGGATTTTCCATCAAAGATTAAGAAATCAGGGAGAGACTGAGAGAATGGTGGACTACCTCCTCCTTGGCTATTCACCAATTAGAGATGTCTGGGGATGTATAGTAGAGGGCTGAATAACAAACTTCCAAAATTGTACTTAATGATCCTTAAGGCCGAATTTCTTGGTCTTTGATCACTGACTAATTTATTGATTATTGCTAGCCTAATCAATAAAATGATTTTCTTACTCAAAATCTAGTCTCTCAGATTTTTTGATCATCACAATAGTGTGTTACAGACTTTTGGGGGGAATATTTTACATCAATTCTTCTTATCATATCACCTTAGTAAATCCTCTTAACTAGAAGGTAATTAAATCTGTCTGACTGACATCAGCTGATAATCATGAGGAGAGGAGCACACTGATGGGAGCTTATGAGTTATAGCATGAGACAAGCACGCTTATCGCCTCTGGGTGACTCCTAGAACATACGGAAAGAGATGTAGCCACCTTGTTGTGGAGACCTGACCACCTAGGAGAGTGGGGCTTGGAAGGCCCAGGCCAGAGAATGTGCTGCCCATTCAAGGAGTTTATGAGAAAACACTGCAAAATGCCTTGGTGAAACTCTACCATTTTATAGCCTTAAGAGAGTTGCCTAGAACACTGAGACTTTGACAAAGGAGGGAGAGAGGCAAGACAGAAGCTGACGACTTCCATCTTCTCTCCGTAACAGGGCTGGCTGGTAAGGAGGCCTGGTATGTTGAGCTGGTACAACCTCCATGTGGACTCTGGGCATTGCGGACAATCTAGAACTGGTTCTGGTCCTCTAACCATGGCGGGAAGAGAAGCCTTCTTCATTGGCTTTTGAAGATGGAACAGAGATGCACTGAAAAGCATTAGCCAGCCAGAGGGAAAGTTTGTTCTTGGTCTTCTTCCCCGTGGAAGCATTTGAAGAGAGACACATGCTGAAAGTATCTAGATTAGGAGGAGAGGCCATGGAGAAGCCTGTGAATACAAGCCTCCATTCTTGGCCTCTTTGTTTGTTTTTGTTTCAGGTGAAGGAATACAGGAGATAGTTATGACTTTGGGAGCCTTAAAAGATCAGAATAGAAAACCACCAAAGATACAAGAATGGGAGTCCATGATGGGTTTTGTGGAAAGTTAGAGCCCTAAATAAGGTCCTGAGGAACACTTGAAGGACTCTGCTCAGAGAGTCACTGAGATGACAACTCATCCACTTAGTTTGACCACATTTGGAAATAAACCTGATGGGATGAATGTTATATAAAATTTTCTTTAAGTTTGACCTACTCTTTCCTGGAATTAATTAATTAATTCCACAATTAATTAATTATGGGAAAGAATGTTTCCTAGGTATTGGAGGGAAATGATTGTTACTTGTTATATTTTTGTAATCTCTTATGAAAATTCTTTGATGTTAATTGGTTAAATGAAACTAAGGTACTAATCACTGGTGATTAGTAATAGTATAAACAAATAAATTAGAAACCAGAATCCAACAATATGTAGTTTGTAAGAAACACATCTGAAATAGAAAGATATACACAGAGTTAAGATAAGAAGCTGGAGTAAAATTTATTATGCTTCAGTTGAAGAGAAAAAGGCAGAGGTAGTGATTATGAATTCAGATAAAGCAAAAGTTTAAAAAGTACACATAATTAAAAGAGATAAGCAAGGAAACTACATTTTGCTAAAAGGCACCAAACACAATGAAGTAATATTAATAATAAACATATGTGTACCAAAGGCATAGCATCCAAATTCTTAAAAGAAAAGTTTAGTGAATTATAAGAGGAAACAGAGTAAAATTATATTAGTGGGGACCTCATCTTTCTTTTCTTAGAGCCAGATAAAACTAACCATAAAGTAAATCAGAAAGAAATTAAGGAAATGAATATAATTTTAGAAAAGCTATATATAATAGACCTCTGGAGAAAATTAAATGTGAAGAGAAAGGAGCTTTGCTTTTGCTCACTGTTCATGACACAGTCATAAAAATAGATCAGGTATTAGAACATTGAAAGCCTTACAAACAAATACAAAAAAGGAGAAATATTAAATGGTCTCATTTCATACCATACTGCAATAAAAATTACAGTCAATAAAAGGGTATGGAATAAAAATTAATTGGAGGGGATAGCTAGGTGACTCAGTAGTTAGAGAGCCAGGTCTGGGTTCAAATCTAGCCTCAGATACTTCCTGTGTGACCCTAGGCAAGTCACTTACCCCTAATTGCCTAGACCAGTGATTCCCAAAGAGGGCGCCACCGCCCCCTGGTGGGTGCTGCAGCGATCCATGGGAGTTGTGATGGCCACAGGTGCATTTGGGGGAGGTGATTAACTGTAAGGGGGCAATGATAGTATGTGACAGGGGGCACTAAGTAATATTTTTTCTGGAAAGGGGGTGGTATGCCAAAAAAGTTTGGGAACCACTGGCCTAGACCTTCCCACTCTTCTGCCCAAGATAGGAGGTAAGGGTTATTTTTTAAAAATTAATTGGAAAGCTAAATAATCTAATCCTAAAGAATGAATGTGAAAAAGAAAAAAATTATAGAAAAAAATCAATAATTTCAATAAAGATAATGACAATAATGAGACCACATTCCAAAATTTATGGGATTCAGCCAAAGCGGTACTTAAGGAAATTTTTATATCTCTAAATGTATATAACAATAAAAGAGAGAAAGAGATCAATGAATTGAACATGCAATTAAAAATATTAGAAAAAGAACAAATTTGAAATCCCCAATTAAGTACTTAATTGGAAATCCTGAAAATCAAAGGAATGATTAATCAAACTGAAAATAAGAAAAACATTGAACTAATAAATAAAACAAAGAGCTAGTTTTATAAAAAAAAACACAAACAACAAAAGCAATAAAGAGATAAACCACTAGTTAATTTGATTTAAAAAAGGAAAGAAAACCAAATTACCAGTCTCAAAATTGAAGAGGGTGAATGCACCATCAATGAAAATGAAATGAAAGCAATAATGAGGAGTTATTTTGTTCAGTTATATGCCAGTAAGACTGACAATCTAAGTAAAATGAAGGAATATTTCCAAAGATATAAATTGCCCAGATCAACAGACAAGGAAATCAAATTTATAAATGATCCTCTAAGAAAAAGAAACTGTGAATAATCACAAATTAACTCCCTAAGATAAAAATCACCAGAAGTATATGAATTTATAAGTTAATTCTATCAAACATTTAAGGTATAATTAATCCCATATTATATATACTATTTGGAAAAAAAGAGTGAAGAAGGAATCCTACCATATTCCTTTTTTGACTCAAATATGGTTTTGATATCTAAACCAGAGAGCGAAAACAGAAAAAGAAACTTATAGACCAATTTCCCTAATGAATATTGGTGCAAAAAATTGAAATAAGATATTAGCAAAGAGATTATAGCAATATATCACAAAGATTATATACTATGATCAGGTGGGATTTCTACCAGGAATGCAGGAGTGGTTCAATATTGGAAAACTAAAAGCATAATTGACCATATCAATAACAAAAACAACAAAAATCACATGATTATCCATTATTATGGATAAAGGCAAGGCTTTTGAAAAACTATAAAGTCCATTCCTACTAAAAACACTAGAGCTAGAAGCCTTCTCAATAAGATCAATGATGAAACAAGGATGTCTATTATGACAATTATTCAACATTGTATTAAAAATGCTAGCTATGGGGGTAGCTGGGTAGCTCAGTGGATTGAAAGTCAGGCCTAGAGATGGGAGGTCCTAGGTTCAAATCTGGCCTCAGACACTTCCCAGCTGTGTGACCCTGAGCAAGTCACTTGACCCTCATTGCCTACCCTTGCCACTCTTCTACCAAGGAGCCAATACACAGAAGTTAAGGGTTTAAAAAAAATGTCAGCTATATTCACACATATAATTGGTATCATATTGCTTGTTTTAGTATGTAGGAGAGAACTTAGAAGGAGAAATAGAACTTGGAACTCAAAACAATGTTTTTAATATTAAAAAGCATATACACATACATAAATCTCTTCCACAAAATGATTAATATGGAAAAATGTTTTACCTGATTGAATATGTAAAACCTATATCAAACTGCTTACCTTCTCAGAGGGGTTGGGAGAGGTATAAAGGAGAAAGGTAGGGAGAATGTAAAGATGGAGAGAATTTGGAAATAAAAACTTTTTTTAAAAAAAAGAATGTTAGAAATTATTTTTACATGTGATGAGGAAGAATAAAATATTATTTAAAATAAAAAATGTTAAAAATAAATAATCAATTTTAAACAAACAAAAAATGTTAATTATAGCAATGAGACAAGAAAAGGGAAAAGGAATAAAAATAGGCAACGGGAAACAAAACTATCATTGTTTGCAGATGATATGATGGTATTTATTTAGAGAACTCTAGAGAATCAACAAAAAACTAGTTGAAATAATTAACAACTTAGGATTTCTATATATTATCAACAAAACTGCAGAGAGATAGAAAGAAAAAATTCCTTTTAACAACAGATATTGTTGGAGTTTTGACTTGATCCAATCATTCTGGAGAGCAATTTGGAATTATTTCCAAAGGATTTTAAAATTGTATATACACTTTGATCAAACAATACTGCTAATAGGTCTGTATTGCAAAAAGATATTTTTTAAGAGAAAGAACTTATTTGTACAAAAATATTTATAGCAATTCTTTGTGTGGTAGCAAAAAATTAGAAATTGAGGGGGCAACTAGGTAGCTCAGTGGATTGAGAGCCAGGCCCAGAAATGGGAGGTCCTAGTTCCAAATCTGACTTCAGACACTTCCTAGCTGTGTGACCCTGGGCAAGTCACTTAACCCCCTTTACCTAGCTCTTACCACTCTTCTGCCTTGGAACCAATACACAGTACTGATTCAAAGCTGGAAGGTAAGGGTTTAAAAAAAAAAAAAGAAATTGAGGGGATGTCCATCAATTGGGGAATGGCTAAACAAGTTGTAGGATATGATTGGAACAGAATACTATTGTGCTCTAAGAAATTAAGAGTAGGCTGATTTCAGAAAAACCTGGAAAGACCTACATGAACTGAGCAAAGCAAAGTGAGCAGAACCAGGAGGACATTATAAATAGTAACAGCAATATTGTATGATGAACAATTATGAATTTATTTTCTATTCTCAGCAATAGAGTAATCCATGACAATCCCCAAGTCCTCAAGATGAAAAATGCCATCTACCTCTAGAGAAAGAACTGGAGTCTGAATGCAGACTGAAACACTTTATACTTCACTTTTCTTCATTTTTTTTGTGTACTTTCTCTTCCACAAAGTGGCTAATACGGAAAAATATTTTATATTATTGCACATGTAAAATCAATATCAGATTATTTGCTGTCTCAGGGAAGGGGGAGGAGAATAAGAGAGAGGGAGAATTTAGCTCAAAATTTTTTAAAGGGTTAAAAATAATTAATTGAGGAAAAAAATAAAATATATTAAGAAATTGTCAAAAAATTTTAAATAACTGCAGACAATATAAAACACTTGGGAGTATACCTGCCAAGACAAACCCAGGAACTATGCCAATTACAAAACATTTTCTCACAAATATAGACATAAACAAATGGAAAAATATTAAATTTCTCATGGGTAGGCTGAGCCAATATAATAAATATGACAATTCTACATAAATTAATTTACTTAGTCAATGCCATAACAACCAAAATTGCCAAAGAATTATTTTGTAGACCTAGAAAAAATAACAACAAAATTCATCTGGAAACATTAAAAAGTTAAGAATATTAAAAGAATCAATAAAAAATGTGAAGGAAGACAGCCTAGCAATACCAAATTTCAAACTATATTACAAAGTAGTAATCTTCAAAAACAGTCAAAAAATAGAGTGGCAGATCAATGGAGTAGATTTGGCATTCTATGTATAGTAGTAAATAACCATAATGATCTAATGTTTAATAAATTCAATGATCCAAACTTATAAAGAAATAACTCAACATTTCACAAAAAGTTTCTGGGAAAACTGGAAAGTAATTTGGCAGGAACGAGGCATAGATGGACATCTCATGCCATGTACCAAGATAAGGCTAAAATGGGTAAATGATTTTGTTAATTGTGGATGTTTAAAATATAATATGGAATAATAACTCTGATGTTAAGATTATAATAACATACAGTATGATTGTCAGAAATCCTTGCCAAGTGCAGCCACAGAGGCCACCATGACTTTCATTCCAGAACTCCTATCAGCCATCATGAGATTAGTTGAATAATGTTCAACTAGATTTTTTTTAAACCCTTACCTTCTGCCTTAGAATCAATATTAAATATCGGTTCCACGACAGAAGAGCAGCAAAGGCTAGGCAATGGGGGTTAAGTGACTTGCCTGAGATCACATAGCTAGGAAGTATCTGAAGTCAGATCTGAACCCAGAACCTCCCAAATCTAAGTCTAGATCTCTGTCTGTCCATTGAATCCCCCACCTTCCCCACCAGCCAGGTATTCTAAAGAAGGAACCCTAAAGACATCTTCCCTTGAACTTTGGTGCTGATGAAGTAGATTAGTCCAGAATTCCATCTCCTGCTTGGACATCCTGTCTGTTCACAAGCTGTTCAAAACCTGATCAGGAGTCTCATCCCCTTCCCACTTGTGGTGCTAACTTTTAAAATCCTGACCACAACCTTTTCAGCTGTCTATCTTCTTTGCTAGGGAGGCTTAAACCCACATACATATTTAACTTTTCTCTCTCAATAAATCTTTAAGACAGATTTCTCCAAAAATTATATTCCAAATTAACTATTTCGACATAAAAGGTGATATCATAAATAAATTGGGGGAGCATGGAAAATTTACCTGTCAGATCTATTTGTAAGGGGAAAGTATATGACTAAATGAGAGACAGAGATGATTATGAGAAACGAAATGGATAATTTTGATTACATGAAATAAAAAAAGGTTTTTTCCCACAAACAAAACCAATATAGCCAAAATTAAGAGGAAAACAGGGAACTGGAAAAAATTTATATCATAAATGATGAAGGTCTCATTTCTCAAATATGTAGGGAGCTGAATCAAATTTATAAAAACAAGACCATCCCCCAACTGATAAATGGTCAAAAGATATGAAGTACAGTTTTCAGAAAAAGAAGCCAAAACTATTAATAGTCATATTTTAAAGAAGCCAAAACTATTAATAGTCATATTTTAAAGTACTCCAAATCCCTCTTGATTAAAGAAATGTGAATTAAAACAACTCTGAAGTTCTACTTCACACCTGTTAGATTGTCTAAAATGACTGTAAAGGAATATGATAAATGTTGGAGGCGATGTGGGAAAATTAGAGTATTAATGCTCACTTGGTGGAGTTGTGAACTGATTAACTACATTCTGGAAAACAATTTGGAAGTATACTCAAAGGGCTATAATACTGTGCATACCAGCAGTACCACTACTGGGTCTGTATCTCAAAGAGATCAAAGAAAAGGGGGACATATTTGTACAAGTATATTTATAGCAGCTCTATTTGTGGTGGCAAAGAATTGGAAATCAAGGGGATGCCCATCAATTGGAGAATGGTTGAACAACTTGTACTATGTTTATGATAGAAAACTTTTAAGCTATAAGAAAGAGTGAACAGGATGTTTTCAAAAAAATCCTGGAAAAACTTCTATGAATTGATGCAAAGTGAAGTAAGCAGAACTAAGGAACATTGTGCACAGTAACAGCAGCATTGTAAAGATGATCAACTATGAAAGACTTAGCAACTCTGATCAACTCAACAATCCAAGACAATTCCAAAGGACCCATGATAAAAATGATAACTATCTCCAGGGAGAACTGATAAACTCTTGAGTATAGGTTAAAGGATTTTTTTTTCATTTTATGCTTTTTACTTTTTACTGTGGGTTTTAATTTTTGCATCATAGCTAATATGTAAATATGTTTTGCATGACTTCACATGTATAATGATATCATATTGCTTGTCTTCTCAAATGATGAGGGAGAGTGGGAGGGAGGAAAAGAAACTGCAATTCAATTTTTTTTAACGAATGTTAAAAAATAAATTAAAAACAACAACAACAAATAGTGGTATGAACATACTGGAATAGAGGGCAAAGCCAAAAGTATTGGAAAAAGATACCCCAAACCTGTAGCTGTAGATAGAATAGCAAGCAGCCTAGCTCTGGAAACCCAGTGTGCTAGGAAACTTAGGAAACTAAGGTCAGAATCTCAATACAACTGTACTTCCATAGCCTTAAAAATAGCCTTTGAGGCTTTCAGAGCCTTTCTGCTCCTAGCAATAGATAATGAGCGATTCCTTCCTTGTTCTTCTTGCCCTTGGCACACCTTAAAAAGCCTTATTATTATCCTTGTTATTTTTTTTCCCCGGCTTCAATTCATTTTCCTTGCCTTCAGACCTCTTAACCTTCTAACAAAGTCATGTTGCTTTTTTATATTCATTCTGTTTTATGTGGGTTGTTTTGTTTTTAAGCAAAGAAACCACATTTATCCAAGTCAATGGCAAAAGAGAAATCAGAGAAAATATACAAAGGAAAATATTTACCAGACCATACAGAAAGATCCCCCTGGGAGGGAGGTAACTCAGCTCCACCGAGAGAGAGAGAGAGAGAGAGAGAGAGAGAGAGAGAGAGAGAGAGAGAGAGAGAGAGTCAGTCTAGGATCTCATGCAAGGGAAAAATTCCTCAGTTTTGTACATTTCTTTTTAAAATCAAAGCTCACAGAAGACCTCCCTCTATGAATACAGTTTTAGATGTTTCTGACTTAAAATATGTTTTATAAATTTTGACTTAATGACAAAGGAGAAAGCAATATTGAATATGTGGCTAAGTAGGGTAGACAAAGATATTGGCTATGAACCCTGGCATTCTGAGAGCCTGTGGTGCTGAAGGAGGAGGAAGAAAGGGCTCAATTAATGCTAGACAGGACTAGAAACTTAGAAGCAGTACTGGTGAACACAAGCATCTTCTAAAATATAATTAACTGAAAATGTCAGCATCTATTGCTTCTTTCTTTAAAATGTCAGAGGGAACTCTAGGGACTTCCATCTTAGTCTATTCCCTTATCCTCCCTTTCTTCAGGGCTGTAGGCAGGATGCCTCTCCTTCTCCCCAAACACCTTCCAAACACTGAAAAGACTGATCATGGTAATGAAAGCTAACTTCCCTTGGGTGATTAACCACTTAGGATACTGCAGACTTCTCCCAAATTCTTCTACTCTTCCTGCAAGTTTGAATGGGAGTTGGAGCACTTAGGTCTAGACTCAGTGGATAGAGAGCCAGGCCTGGATATGGAAATGGAGACAGGAGGTCCTGGGTTCAAATCCGAATTCAGATACTTCCTACCTGTGTGACTCTGAGGAAGTCACTTAACTTCAATTGCTTAACCCTTACCCTTCTTCTGCCTTGGAAACCAATACTTAGTATCCATTCTAAGATAGCAGGTAAGGAGTTCTCTTTTTTTGTTTGTTTGTTTGAAGAGGAATCTCCAAGAATAAGCATGAAAAAAAAAAAACAACCCAGATCCATATTATCCCTTTCCTTGGTCATCCAGGGGACAAAGACACACTGAAGGGGCATAAACAGAATGCTGAGAAGTGCCGGGTAGCACACAGGCTAGTCCTACACTTTTTTTTTTTTTTTTTACTAATGGGTGTGGGAGCAATGACCTTTATTTCAATGAACAAAAGAGGTATTCAACACTAAGGACAATGATGTTATTCTAATGAAAGCTCTGTGGCTGTCTGAGGAAACTTTAGCATGTAGATTTGCTTTTGTCTTTAGTTTGGCTACTTTGGATCCACATAGACCAGTTTCCTTCAGATACAAGATTCTTAGTCTCTTTGAGTTATCCAGAAACATTTTTGCTAAAAATGTCTGAGTCAAATTTGAACACAGGACCTCCTACCTTCAGGTCTGACCCTCTATCCATTGAGCCACCTAGCTGCCCCTTATCTATTAATTTAAGGCAAAGAATAGCTCTAGACAAAGTGTGGTTAGAAAACTTGAAGAGGAAGAGGTTATTTTCAAGCTGGGGGAAATCAGAAAAAGCTTCGTGGAAGATGTAGGATCTAAAGTGGGTCTTCAAGGAAAGAAGGATTTTAACAAGTGGAGATGAGGTAATTTCCAAAAATGGGGGAGGCCAGAGTGAGTCAGGCAAAATCAGTAAACAGTAAATGGCCCAGTTTGGATGGAAAGTATAGTAGAAGGAAAGGTGGACAAGCCACTCCTAAAGTGATGCCTACATCTCTCTTTGTGGAGGCTGCTTTGGTCCTGGCTCAGACGGGCCACCTGGGCTTAAGGCTAATCTCTGACTCCTTAAGTGGGCAAATCATCATTTAGATGGGCCAACGACCCCAGGCAAATCACTTCTTAAACCCTCAGTGTTCCAAGGTAACTTCTCTAAGATTCCAAGTTATAGAGTTATTAGTATTCTGCCTCAAGGATGGAGTTCCCACATTAGAAATTCCCTACCATGATGAAGTGTCAGAGGACAAAAAAAAAATGGGCTTGATATTTTATAAACTTAGCATTGTGTAAACTAAAAGAATTTTAAGACCTGACTCTAACCCTCATTCTGATTAATAATTTCATTTGAGTAGCCAATACATACATGAAATAATGAGAAAATCACACTATCATAACATATAATGAATGAATGAATGAATGGATGAATGTGTAACACTAATTCAGATATAACCTTGTTAGACCAAAGATGTCAAGTGTGCTGTCTCCTGGCTGCCTTCGGCCCACAATGCTCTCCAATGTGACCAAAACCAGATTAAAATATAATTGGGGAACATTTATCAAAATACATTAAAAAAAAACATAGACAATATCAGTATGTGATTTTTCCAAGGCAATCTGTGGCCCACAGGGATCTGTATGTATGGTTTAGTGGTACATATTTCTATTTAAATAATGTGTTAGGCCCTTGGATAGCAAAAGGACCAGGTGTACTTCAGGGGATTTTCTTAGCCTTTATCTCATAACACACATAGAAACCTCAAAAAAAGTATGATACTTTTTTTACTCTATTTTTCTTATTTTTGTTTTCTGTGTTTTCTTTTGAAATTTTTTCATGTAATTATATATAGTTTTGACTTTTTCATCCACAAACTATCTGTTCATATCTTTTGGCCACTTTTCAATTGGGGAATGGCTTATTCCTATATATTTGACAAAGTTCTCTACATATTTTATTTTTCACTGTATATTTGAGATATGAGATCTCTGAAAAACTGTTTATAAAAATGTTTTCCCAACTGATTATTTTCCTTCTGATCTTGACTACATTAGTTTTATTTGTAGAAAAACTTTTCAACTTAATTTATTCAAAATTATCCATTTTATACTTCACAATGCTTTCTATCTCTTGTTTGCTCATTAATTCTTCACCTTTCTATAAAAAAGGTAATAAGTTCCCTGACTTGTTTTACATGGAAGACTTGTATGAATTTGATATCAATATAAAAAGGTAATGGTTGATTAGGGAAATACCTTTGATAAAGTTCTGGTATCTAAGGTATGCAGGGAAATATGGTAAAAATATAATACCAAGAGCCATTCCCCAGAGTATGAGTGGTCAAAGGATATGAACAAACAGTTTTCTAAAGAAGAATCAGAAATTAGTGGTATACATATGAAAGGTTGTTCTGAGCCACTGTAAGATAAATTCAAATCAAAACAACTCTGATCTTCCACCTCATCCATAGTCATTAATAAAGATAACAAGGTGGGAACATGATAGGCTGGATGGGCTGAGGAAAGACAGATACATTAGTAACTCTTAGTAGAGCTGAGAATTTTCCTAGTAATGCTGGAAAGCAATTTGGAATTGTTCAAAGAAAATGATTTAAACATTCCTACCTTTTGACCCAAGATCTCAATTTCTGTGGTAATAAAGAGCTAGAGACATTAATTTTATTATAAATTATTATTGTTATTATTAATTATTATTAATAATACTAATCAGTCTGAGGGCTAAGGCTGATACCCATGAATCGGGGGAATTTCTGAACAAATTGTGTTAGATAAATGTAATAGAATGCCATCACACCCTAGGATATGAAGGATATAGAAAAGCATGAGAAAATGTGAACTAATGTAAAGTGAGGTAAACAAAACCAGAAAAAAAAATATGGGTGTAAATGTGTCTCTTGTGAGAATTAAGGCAAGGCATGGAAATCTTACAAGAGGCACGAAATGTTGGCAAAAGGGGAATCCAAATGACAGAAGAACAGAGACTTCAGGGAGTTCTGGACCTAAGAGAGGGTCCTTCTGGGGTTTGAGCTTGTGGGGGAGGACCTGAGGTTTGAGCTCTGTGGCCACCAGAAGAGACATCTTGAGGTTTCTGACCAATATAGAAGACCTACTACCTGATATTCAACATCAGCCTGTCGTCTCCTGCTTGCTAGAAGTGCTTTTCAGGATTTAGGGATTCTGGACACCTTGGGGAGCAGTTCCCTGAACCACTCACACGTAGGACCTTGCCAAACAGTGTCCCATCTTTAGATTATCAAACCATACACACTTATAGGCAATAATATAATGGTGAAGGGCAGGTGAAGTTCTGGATTGAGATAGACTCGGTCATTCCTGGGAGAAGGACCTGACAGGAGGATAAACTCTTAGGGTTCCATGTATCCACTTTCCTTCAATATCCTACATCCATTCCTCATCCCTAGTTGGTTCAATAAATAATAGAAAGATTGATTGTGTTTGGGTCTATTTGGGAGACTGTTTAGGAAGGGTGTGTAACAGCTTAGTCAGGCTGTCCTCCATCTTAAGCCTGATTACCTGCTGTGAAGTGGGGGATGTTTCTGTGAACCCCAGTTCACATCAACATTGAACGGGGACCTCACTCACTTCTTGAGGGGGTACCATTCCTTCAGCCCCTCAGCCTGGCGCTCCCTCCCCGTTTTCCAAGTTTTCCTATTAGTCTCATAGGGGTAAAAGTGAGTGAGAAGGGGATTACTATACAGACTCAATCTTGCTCCCAGTTACATCCCCCCACTCATATTACACCCCCTTAAATACAAATGGTGAGCCAAAAGGAATTTTATAGCCTAGAGGAACATTTTTAATAACAAAAAAGGATAAAAACCTGTAGAGAAACCAGGGGAAATACGCATCAGCCATGGGGGGCGGGAACTCGGGGGGGGGGTGAAGGGAAAAGTAATAGCACGAATTATGTAACCATGTTAACTTTTCTAAAAAATAAATATTAATAAATGTTAAAAAAAAANGGGGGAGGTTAAGGGGAAAGTAAGAGCATGAATTATGTAACCATGTTAACTTTTCTAAAAAATAAATATTGGGGCAGCTGGGTAGCTCAGTGGAGTGAGAGTCAGGCTTAGAGACAGGAGGTCCTAGGTTCAAACCCGGCTTCAGCCACTTCCCAGCTGTGTGACCCTGGGCAAGTCACTTGACCCCCATTGCCCACCCTTACCAATCTTCCACCTATGAGACAATACACCGAAGTACAAGGGTTTAAAAAAAATATTAATAAATGTTTAAAAAAAAAACCTGTAGAGAAACCAAACAGCAGCCATCTTTTTTTTGGCTTCCTACAGGAACACTCAAGGGACAAATTTCCTTGAGAATCACTAATAGGCAGACCCTTAAAGGAACAGTACTAAGATTCAAACAAAGCTAGAATGGAAATAGCAGCAGGCAGAACAGCTTTTATCCTCCTCAGTTGTTCCTTTCTTTTGTACACATTTTGGAACATGGTGTACAATCTGTGGATTGTGGTTATCCCTCAATATATTCTGGAGATAATTCACTTATATGACAGCTATCAATGGCTGAAGCTGGACTTAGAATACTTTTGTACATTTCTGCCTACCATCATGGCAGTGGGGGTTTCTTTCCTACAATTTTACTGGACCTTGAAAAAAGTAGTTAGACAAATTCTAGGACATAAGGATGAGGGCATACTTTTAATTGCAACACTAAAAAGGGAACTAGCACAAATAATTGAAGAAGAAATAACCAAACATCTAAAAGGAGTAAAAGGGGAAACTGCAGAAGCAATACTGCAAGTGGCAGTAAAAGAAGGGTCAATGCAACAGGGAGATATCACAGAAAGCATACAGAAAGAAAATGCACAAGGGGCTGAAGCAGCTATCCCAATTCTACCCATTTGTGACAGGGAAATTCTTCAGCTGATTTGGGAGTGGTCCATATTAAGGGTCATAGACCTTTCGCCATTGGGGATCTAGATAGCCTAAAAAGCAGAATGCCCAAATATTTTATTGACTCATTCAAATCGATAAAGGAGTTCGAAAGGACACTCTGGTTGTATGATCCTACCTTTAAGGATGTAGAAATTCTTCTAGGGGAACTTTTTATACCCACATAATGAAATCAATTCATCCAAGAGACCAGAGGCAACCCTAATTTAACCTCATGGCCCCAGCAACTTGAGGAGCTTGAACTTTCTAACTCAGGGAAGATGGCATTTTTAAGGAGATGTAGGGAAGACCTCGTGGAAGCAATGGAAACCTACTCTAAGTGTTCCAATTCCTGGGGAAGACTCGAAAAGGTCAAACAAGAGGCAGGAGAGCACCTCAGTACATTTTGGGATAGATTCGTGGAAGCTAGAGAAAATCTGCTCAGTTTCTAGGACTTAACCAAACCCAACCTCCAACACACCAGGAGACAATTCATCAAGGGTAGCAATCTCCCCATTAGAACATATTTCAACTTACATTGTCCTGGGTGAGAGAATTTATCTCTGGAAGACCTGAGAAAGACAGCTTCATATTTGCATGATTCAAATGACAGAGGACAAAGGGGTAACAAGGAATCAGACAAAAGCAAGGATGAAACAATTGCAGAGTTTAAAAAATAACTCAAGGAGGCCAAAACTACCATAAAACAAAGAAATTGAAGACATAAAGAACTTAGCCATCCTGGAAGCCAGAAACAACAGAAATCAAATCCAACAAAGGCAGAACACCAATAATAGGCGATGTTTACTTTGTGTGAAATTCAGTCACATGGTTAAAGATTGTTATTACAAATCACAGATAAACTTTAATAATAATAATAATAATAACAGAAAAAAGACTTACAATAACCCTTACACAAATTCAAGTATAACAACAATAACAGCAATAACAACAGCACTTACACCAAAAGAAATAGATGTTGCGACCATGAATGTGGAAATTCAAGTAATAGTCCAGACTTAAAAACAATGGAAAAGGGGGAAGCTGGGTAGCTCAGTGGATTGAGAGTCAGGCCTAGAGATGGGAAGTCCTAGGTTCAAATCTGGCCTCAGACACTTCCCAGCTGTGTGTCCCTGGGCAAGTCACTTGACCTCCATTGCCTACCCTTACCACTCTTCTGCCTTGGAGCCAATACACAGTATTGACTCCAAGATGGAAGGTAAGGGTTTTATTAAAAATAAATAAATATAAATATAAATATAAAAACAATGGAAAAGTATATCGCACAGGGAGCCAGACCTCACTATTCAGAGACTCAGGCAAGCTTATGAATCGGGGAAACAGTGTTGGCTCTCAAAACAAAAGGAGTGCAAAAGTAAAAGTAGGAAAGAAAACAAGAAAGAGAAACTTTGGGACATACAAATAGATGGTGGGAATGGTGAAACTAAGACTAAATCTAGAGAAATGATAGAAGAGGAGATGCAGATGGACAGAGATGTTGTAGAGTTTAGGAATAGAATTTGTGGGATAACAGATAGTGATTTAAGCAAACAGCAGAAAAACATAAATGCATTTACAAAAGACTGGGAAGCAAACACAATGGGTATCCCAACAAGCAAAGACACAGATATTACCCAATGCAAAGCACAAGAAACAACAAACTTAGACCTTAAATCCTCAATATACACTGGCAAACATACTACAGACATGCAAAATCAAATTATACAAACAGAAAACATGCTACAAGAAAAGTTACCAACAAGAACAAAAGCAAAAGTTACAGACTCAAGTTTGTTAGGGTGTTCTACACAGTCTAACACACAAGCTGCTAAGCAAGACACAAAGAATACAAACCAAATCATCACATTGGATACTGGGAAGGAAAGACAAAGATCTTTAGGCATGCAAGCAAGCAAGCCCTCAAAAAGAATTGGTACAGGAAAATGTTATAATGGAAGTGAATTACTGGAAGATAACAATGATTTCTAAGTTGAATCCAAGAAGTAAAGAGGTTATTCCTAAACCATCTCCAGGAAAGAACTCAGTGCAAAATGTACCAAACCTGCAAGCTTGTGAAAACACAAAGGAGCCTATAGAAAGATCCAATTGCTTAAAGGAAAACAAAAAACAGGCATCCAATCAAACTAATGCAGAAACAAGAGAGAATAAAGGGGAGAAAGGAAATAAGGAACATACAGGGGGGAGTAGACACAGAGTTACACTTCAGCACAAAAGCTCTGTTGCCTATGAATGCAAAACATAACATCATGTTTCCTTCACAATCCCCAACTCCCTTCAATCTTGTAAATGTCTCATACACAGTTTCAACAACTGCTTGAAATGGAACCATTAATCAAATGCAAGCTTTCTTTGAATCAAACTTTGTCAAACCTCAGAAAAGTGAGTTTAAGGAAGCAAACCCACAGTCATTAACCTTTCCCACAGTCATTAACAAAGCCAAGGCATAACATCAAAACCACTAATGGCAACACCTTGCCACAAGAACATGAAACCATCCACAACATCACAGAAAAAAAGCAGTCAAAAAGAAACCAAGGCAATAGCTAAAACCAACCTAGGGGAAATGAGTTCAAGCCAAGCTGAATTCAAAGAACAAAAAAAGAATCTTGGTGAAGAGCAAAGTGGGATTAGTGTACAACAAGAGGAAGACATGGGGACAATAAAAATGGAAGCACTTGAGGTCCGAGAAACTCAAGGCACAGAAAACAGCAAACCCCAGCTGATGATCACAGTGGGGAATGAAATCTGTCCTGCACTCTGTGACACAGAAGATACAGTACCAGAGCAAACTGAGGCTGATTGTCAGCAAGAGGAGGAAAGCACAGTAATGTACTTCAGCACGTACCTGGACTTTAAACTGCACAACTTCATGCCATAAATATGGGATAAAGTTTATGTAAAGAACTTTAACAAAAGAAACAACAAAATCTTTACATGGTCTCTTGACCATGAAGTATCATTCATTGCATATGACAGGATAGGTATTGAAGGGAGATGCTCCTGGCCACACTACATGAATGTGAAACCAGTAGAGGAATAGGAGCAAAGCAATATTGGCTTGGTACCAACAATGGAGAATGTTACACCTCCAAAAGAAAACTAGATGCAAGTGGATATTGTTCCACAAATCAGTGCAGAGATTTTAAACTGAATGTATGTAAGGAACACAGAAACCATCATCTGAAAAAGTGTAAAGGCCCAGATACAGAGAACTCACACATATGACACAAATCTCACATAAAAAAGCAAAAATCAAACATAGAACACCCAAAACAAATAAATCAAGAAACTGAACATGATGCACATAGAAAATAATGGACATAAAAGTAACTACTAGCTCTGAGGGATTTATGGTAAAGATGCTACCCACATTCAGAGGAAGGACTGCAGGAGGGGAAACATATAAGATAAACAATTGCTTGAATGCATGGGCTGAGGCAGACATGAATGGGAAATAGACCCTGAACAAGGACACATGTTACAACCAGTGGAAATGTGCGTTGGCCATGGGTGGGGATAGAGCGGGGGGGGGGGGGGGAGAAGGGGAAAGTAGGGGCATAAAGTATGTAAACAGGTTAAAAACAAATATTAATAAATGTCTAATAATAAAAAAATGACAGGTATAAAAATGAAGGTCATAAATAAAATATTACAGGACCAATTTTGAACTCTGAAAAAAAAAGTATGAGGTGTTAATAGAATTGCTATTTTTTTGGCAAATTAGATAATCACTATAAAGCATATTGCAAATTTTGCAGTGCTATGTAAATGTTATATGCAAAAAAACAATTCACCCATTAAAGTAAATCTTTATACCTTTAAAAAAAAGTATAGCTATGTTTGGATCAGTTATGATTTGTTTACTCTTTTATTTACATTTAATTTTTCAGAGTTTTCACTGGTTTTTATTCTCTTGTATCTCAAAGGTAAATAATTTATAATTAAAATAAGAACATAATTTCCTGAAGTATCCAAATAAAATTTTAAATTTTTGAAAAAAAAACACTTCAGGTCAATAAAAAATGAAAACTGAAAAAAAAAATCTTGGGGGAAAGAAAACAGAAGGAAGACTTAAAAGGATCATAGATGAGCAGGACAGTTTTGAAAACAACATATTGAATTTATTATATACTTGAAAAGCAAGCTTTATATAATAGGGACATGCAATTTGATTTGTAATCTTCTTTTTCAGTTTTATTATGTTTTGGAATTATCCATTTTATTTGGAGTTTATTAAGTTCAGAATAAAAATGAAATTAAGTTCTTTATTTAAAAAAAAGGAACTACTACACAATTGATAACATAACACAATCACAACAGTTCCAGTACACAATGAGGAGAGACACCAAAGACAAAAGGGTTGGACGACAGGCAAAAGAATCAAACAGCCACAAAGAAGGGGAAAAGATTAGTAGAAAAGATCAACTGTGCAACAAGATGGACACTTTAAGAACTTTTGAACTTTGAACTTTGCAAAATGGACAATTACAGCAAGAAGAGGACAAAGGGAAATGGTTTATGAAAGACTGGTATGGTGTAAACACAATAAAACACAAAATTAGCATCACACTTTAGGAAAAATACATCCACAATACATGACATCAAGATACAAGAGAAATCTACAGACAACTCAGAGAACACTGACAACTGTGAAAATTTGGGTGAGTATGTTGCATGCACAGTACATAATAAGAACATAAAACACAACACAAAACTGACATCTAGTCTATACCTCGTGTAAATAAATGACGGTCTGAAGATTGTGTAAATGAAAATGTACATATTGTACATATGTATATAAAGCTGTAAATATTTAGCTAGTCCCATAAAGGTCTAAGCCAAATATGAAGGTTGCAAGGCTTTCTTATCTGGCTAATGCCAAATACAGGACTACAACATTTGTACAAATGTATAATGTAAATCTATAGGTTCATAATGTAGCATAGGTTCAAACTGGTTACCCTAGCCTTGTAAAGACATTAACATACTAACAAAATAGGATTCGTTAGCATAAATGCAGGGAAAGTATAGCTCTGTGGCCCTGAGCAAGTCACTTAACCCCCATTGCCTAGCCTTTACTGCTCTTCTGCCTTGGAACCAATACAAAGTATTGATTCTAAGATGGAAAGTAAAGGTAAAAAAAAAAAAAAAAAAAGAATAAGGCACTGATACTTAGTATTAATTCTTTTTTTTAGCCTTACTTTCCATCTTAGAATCAATACTGTGTATTGGTTCCAAGGCAGAAGAGCAGTAAGGGCTAGGCAAATGGGGTTAAGTGACTTGTCCAGGGTCCCACAGCTAGCAAGTGTCTGAGGCCAGATTTGAGAGCAGGTCCACCCCACTCCAGCCCTGGCTGCCCTCACAGACTCTTAAATGATTGCTGACTTGTTGACTTGGTGGAAGCAATATACTAACTAGCTAATGCCATTCAAATTAGGCTAATTTTTCTTTACTTTATAAGATTTTGAAGCCATCCTCAAGCCTTGAGTGGCTCAAGCTATTAGATTAACATCCTAGTCACCTGAGAATAGAGCCATTGTGAGCCACTCTGCGTGTGCTTTCTGATGTTGGGCTGGTAGAAGACTAATGGTGAGCCCAGAGACTGCCAGGAGATTGGTTCAGCTGAATAAGCTCTAGGTATCATTCTCAAAGTATATCTTTGTTAAATATCCTTTTCTCAGCATCACTAAGTAAATCTTTTATTAACTATTGAATCTCACGTCATTGTCTCATTTAATTCTACTACTGAATTTATACCATTAGGATCTGGCCTGAGTCAGTCCAGTCCAGTCCAGGATATGACAAAATGGTGATATAAAATCAAGACACCATTAATTTTTTCAAAGATCAAAAAATAAAATGTGGCACACGGTTGGGGGTAATACAAAGAAAGCAAAAGAAAAGGGACCTCCCTGAGAAGAAAATGAAGATATAAAGAAAAGGAGGAAAAAAGAACAAAGCCATTCAAAGGGAATCTGACTCTTGTTTGACTAGTGCTTTGAGATGTACAAAGTGTCCTCCTCCCAACAAATTTGTGAGGTAAGGAAAACATATATTTTTACCCTTATTTTACAGTGAAGTAAATGTGTCTCTAAGAAAGGTTAGGTGGCTAGCTTTAAAAGAAGGGAATGCCAGGGCAAAAAGACCAGAAGGACTGCTATTAAGATGACTAGTTTCCAAGACTGCTGTTAGCTCTGACTGTGGGAAAGCCACTGTGTATGGGAGCATTCTTACAAATGGGCTGCCGTGCTATCTTTTCACTCAAATACATTCATATTCCAGCCAGCTTGACCTCTGTCAATAAAACATGTTCTAAAGTCCAAGGCTGACTGGGGAGAACCTGTTGGTTTCTTTATCACCTACACTTAGTACCATTTTCTAACTCGGGGGTTTTATGAACTTTTTTTATGTTTCCCTGGATGGGAGCTAAGGATAGCTCCAAATCTGGGTCAGTTTTGAAATGAATGATGGCTATTTTTATCTTTATTCTTTTTATTCTTTTATCCACTTGTTCTTCACAATCATTTTACTGATGTAAATAATACCTAGTACAGTATCCTGGCTATCTGGGAATGCTTAACTGATGATAACGTTAAACCCAGAGCATAATCAGTAAAAATAGTTACTTATTAGTAATACAGTGTCACAGGTGTTTACTAATTGGTTTTCAAAATGAGTGGTGTGACTGTAATATGACTTTGGAGTGACTCAACCTCCTTGTATAGGCTACTTTAAGGCAAGCTTATTCACCTAGGATCCATGAACTTGTTTCAAAAAAAATTTTTTGTATAACATCTATCCAATGATGTTGCCATTGTGGAATGGTGTTCAGAGAATGTCAGGCCTTTGAATTTTTTCAGTAGTAACAAAATTTTGGTTTTGCTTTTGGGCATAGGTCCAAAGTTATTTGGAATCAAGTCTGGTGAATAAGATAAATGATGATGTTGTGAGGATCAAATAAGATACTATTTTTAAATATATGCAAAGCACTTTGCTAACCTTAAAGCATCATATAAATGCTAGTTATTAGTCCAAACAATATGGAATTATGGGAGAAAAGTCACTAAATTACATAAATTTGACTCAGTGATACCACTACTGGGCATATCTACCAAGGTGGTCAAATATAAAAAGAAAGCCCCCCCCACATAAATATGGCAACACATTTTATAGTAGCAAAAAAAATGGAAGCCAAATAGCTGAACAAATTGTAGCATATGAATGTAATGAAATTTTGTTACTATAAAATAAAAATACAGAATTCAGAATGACTTAGGAAGACTATTAATAAATGTAAAGTGAAGTAAGTAGAATCAAGAGGGACAAACAATAATAGAAGTGTCAAACATGGGACTCTGGGGACAGGAACAATATTAAAATATAATTGGGAAATATTTTTTAATTTAAAATACAATAAGACATAAATTATGTTAATATGTGAGTTTACAAGTCAATATGCAATCACAGGGATCCTTATATATGATTTAGTGGTCCCGGTTTTTTTTTTGAGTTTGAACATAAAGAAAACAATACTGAAAAGCATCAGAACTCTGATAACCTATATCGACTCAGAAGAACTAACAGTGAAGCATGCTTGCCTTTTCTTGGCATAGAGTTGTTGGACAACAGACAAGAAATGAGACGTTAGACAAAGTTAATGTGTTGGTTTATATTGCTTATTAGCTATTTTTTGTTTTAAATGAGGAATCTGTGAGAAACTATAGGAAGGCATGCAGGAAGCATCATTGAGAAGGCACAGGGTTACAAAAAAAATTGGGACAGCCAGGTGGCTCAGTAGATAGAGAGCTAAGCCCAAAGATGTAAGGTCCTAACTTCGAATCTGGCTTCAGACACTTCTTGGCTGTGTGACTCTGGGCAAGTCACTTAACCCTAGTTGTCTAGCTTGTACCCTACTTCTACTTTGGAACCAATATTTTATTATTGATTCTAAGGCAAAAGGTAAGAGTTTAAAAAAAAAGAAAAAGGTTACTATGCGCCAGGTGCTCTGCCAAGAGCTAGAATACAAAGAATTGCAAAAAATTGTCACTGCTCTCAACAAGGTCACGGTTTACCAGGAGAAACAACATGTAGACAACTATGTACAAACAAGTAGATAAAAGGGTAAATTGAATATGATTTCAAAGGAAAGGCATGAAGATTAAGGAGGACTGGCAAAGGCGTCTTGCAGAAGGTTGCACTTGAGCTGAAACTTGAAGGAAGCACATACCTAGTTCTACTTTGTAAGTGTTCTCTTTAGAGAAGGAAGCAAAGTCTGTATTTATTACACTCAAACACTATCTTTCTCATGAAGCTTTTCCTGATTCCCCTAATTTTTTTGTAGATATCTGTATTTATTCATTTTATATTTATTCTCTATGTATTTATGCATGAACCTGTTGCTTCCTCTTCCCCTTGCAAGTAAGGATTATTTCTTTCTTTGCACTTGTAGTCCCATTCACTTAGTATGGACCTTGCACATAGATGAAACATATAATAAATTCTTATTGATTGATTTATTGATTATTACTGAGTGGTCATAATCACGCAACAGGTTTTTTTTCTGATTTTAAAATTAGATTCAAATATTCTCATTGATAAATATAGATAGGGTTAGATACTGTGATCCTTAATTTTCCAAATAAGGAATCCAGGGACAGGTAAGTGACTCAGTGGATAAAAAGCTAGACCTGGAGTCAATAGGTCCAAGGTTCAAATCTGGCCTCAGACACTTCCTAGCTCTATGACCTTGGGCAAGTCACTTAACCCCAACTGCCTAGCCCTTATTGCTCTTCTGCCTTGGAACCAATATACTACTGATTCCAAGACAGAAGGAAAGGGTTTAAAAAGAAATAAGGAATCCAACACCAGGGTCATAAATAATATGAATGACTATTTGTGATCTAATGTAGGGGTCTACAGTCTTTATAGTCCACGAGACTCCACAAATTTTGGTCTCTAAGCTGAAAAACCCAAATTGAAAGCTAGATAGGAATACACTAGCATTATTGGAAGACACAAATTTTTGTACAAATACCTATATATGACACAACTATCTCATATGAGAGATTCAGGGCCAAAAGGGACTTTGGAAGTAATTCTACTTAACTATGGTCCTCAGGAGAATCCAAGTACAAGACCCTATTTTAAGACATTAACAATACATTGTTATTGCCTTCAAGTAGTAGAGAGCAGGCTCCCTCTAGTGTTTAAATGCCCACTGATTTCCTTTTTTTTCCTATATTTAAGTTCTACTCCCTGCCCAGAATCATTTTTTAAAATAATTAATCAAAGAAAAGTTGATATTGTTGATTCATTGAACAAACTGGGTTGTTAAAGAGGCTAAAATGAGGATACTGAAAATAGAATGTTCTTAGGAGGCAGAATAGAGTCTTAATCTTACAACATGTAAATATTTGTCGTTCTATCCGAAGTAAGCAAGGAAGGGTCAAAGGCCCTATCCGTGTCTCCCTGTGACTCAGAATGAAGAGCAGAGCTGGATGTAGGGCCCTTCTAGTCTTCCATGTATATTGGTAGGATGGAAAAACCTTGGATAAGGTGGAGCTACCAACAGTTTACACAGTTCCAAAAGGGCCGAAGAATGATGGTACGTGTGTAGTGCAGATCAGATTGCTTATCATCTCTGGAAGGGAGGAGGGAGACAATTTGGACCTTATTATTTCAGAAAACTTATGTGAAAATTGTTATTACATGTAATTGGTAAAATAAAATATCTGTATTAAACCTTTTTTAAAAAGGCCAAAGAATGTTTGGACTTTTGCTAAATTATACCCAGGGCTATAATTTAGGCAGGTAGGGGGCAAAATAGATAGTGCCAGGTCTGAAATCAGGAAGACTTCTCTTTTTTTATTTTTCTAAAAAATTATTTGTTCAATGTGATGGTCCTCTGGGACAGAGGAAAAGGGAGTAGAAGGGAAATGAAAGGAAATTTAGGGTATGTTAAAAAACAAGCAGTAAGAAATTTTTTAACATTTATTAATATTCATTTTTAACATGGTTACATGATTCATGCTCCCACTTTCCCCTTCTCCCCCCGCACTCCCCCCACCCATGGCCGATGCACATTTCCACTGGTTTTAACATGTGTCATTGATCAAGGCCTATTTCCAAATTGTTGATAGTTGCATTGGTGTGGTAGTTTCTAATCTACATCCCCAATCATGTCCGCCTCAACCCATGCGTTCAAGCAGTTGTTTTTCTTATATGTTTCCTCTCCTGCAGTCCTTCCTCTGAATGTGGGTAGTGTTCTTTACCATAAATCCCTCAGAATTATCCTGTGTCATTGCTTTCTGCTGGTACAGAAGTCCATTACATTCGATTTTACCACAGTATATCAGTCTCTGTGTACAATGTTCTTCTGGCTCTGCTCCTTTCACTCTGCATCAGTTCCTGGAGGTCATTCCAGTTCACATGGAATTCCTCCAGTTTATTATTCCTTTGAGCACAATAGTATTCCATCACAAGCATATGCCACAATTTGTTCAGCCATTCCCCAATTGAAGGACATCCCCTCCTTTTCCAGTTTTTGCCATCACAAAAAGCGCAGCTATAAATATTTTCGTACAAGTCTGTTTATCAATGATCTCTTTGGGGTACAGACCCAACAATGGTATGGCTGGATCAAAGGGCAGGCATTTTTTTATAGCCCTTTGAGCATGATTCCAAATTGCCAGCCAGAATGGCTGGATCAGTCCACAACTCCACCAGCAATGCATTAATGTCCCAATTTTGCCACATCCCCTCCAGCATTCATTACTCTCCCCTTCTTTCATTTTAGCCAATCAAGCAGTATGAAATTTTAAATCATATTATAAAACTGTAATCATAAAACCTATCTCGTATGGGTTAAGAAATAGAAAGATGTATCATGTAGAACAGAACAAACACACAACAAACAGCAGTTAAAGACTGTAGTAGCCTTCTGTTTTATAAAAGCATAGATCCAGGTTTTTTTTTAATAAGAAATTAACATTTGGTAAAAATTGCTTGGACAATTGGGAGCTAGTTTGGCACTAGGTACAGACCAATATCTTGCACTATTCACTAAGATAAGATCAAAATGCATACATGATCTAGATCAGTGATGGGCAAACTTTTTAAAGAGGGGGCCAAAGGAAAGGAAATGCTCATCTGTCAGTCTGTTTCTAAGGCAACTCTTTCGAAGTTTCATTGCATTTTATCCTGTTCATTGTATTCGTCAGATTAGGAATAATGTAGCACAGCCAGATAGAACATTTCAGGGGGCCACATCTGACCCACGGGCTATAGTTTGCCCATCACTGATCTAGACAAAATAGAAGATATAAGTAAATTAGAAGAATGAGGAACGTGCTACCTATCAGATTTATGGACAGGAGAGGAATTTGAGTCAACAAGAGATGGGGAACATTGTGAGATGTAAAATGGATAATTCTGAGTACATTAAATTGAAGCCTTTGTGCAAATGAAACAAATTTGCCAAGATTAAAAGGAAAACAGAAAATTGGGAGGGGGGGTGTTATGTGGAAATTTATAAGCACCCACTCAGATGGAGGTCTCATATCTAAAATGTGTAGAGAATTTTATCAAATTAATTAGAATAATTTTTTTATAAAAATAAGAGCCATCTCCCATTGATAAATGGGCAAAAGATACAAACAGACAATTTTCAGATGAAGAAATCAAAACCATATGTAGATATATGAAAAAAATGCTCTAAATCACTACTGATTAAAGAAAAAGAAGCCAAAACTACTCTGAGATATCATCTCATACCCATTAGACTGGCTACAATGACAAAGGGGCAATCTGACAGATTCGGAGGAAATGTGGAAAGAATGGGGACACTAATCCAGTGTTGGTGGAACTGTGAACTCATCCAACCATTTTGGAGAGCAGTTTGGAATTACACCCAGAAAATGATAAAACTGTATGTAACCTTAGACCCAGCAATACCATTGCTCCATCTATTCCCCAAGGAAGTCAGGGAACAAGGAAAAGAACCTATATGTTCCACAATATTTATAGCAGCTCTCTTTATGGTGGCAATATACTGGAAATTAAGGGGCTGCTCATTAGTTGGGGAATGGCTAAACAAATTGTGGTAAATTATTGTGATGGAATACTACTACACCATAAGAAATGATAAACAGGCTAATTAAAAAAAAAACTTGGAAAGAACCATACAGGATAATGAATAGTGAAATGAGTAGAAGTAAGAGAAAACTAACAGAAAATAATGCTGGAAGAATAAACTGTGAATGTTATCTCCAGAAAGTGAACTGAAAGGTGAAAACATGAATGAGATTTTATGAACATGTTGGTCTTCCAGATGATACCTTCTGTGATGCAGGGAAGATGGGAGGAGCTGGGACACTTGTGGATGGGATATTTTATGTAGATATGAAGAAAAATAAGCTAAACATATATGATATTTATGATTTCATTTATATATAATCTTTTTCTTTGTAAGTAGAAATGCTTGTTTTATTTGGGTTTGTAAAATTTGGCATTAAAAAAAGAAGTAATGATTATATATTTTGAGGCTGAAAGGACATTTATTAGTTATTTAACTCAACTCATTTATTTTTCCACCATTTCGATTTACTTTATTTAATATTTTATGTACATGGTGATATAACAGAGTATTACACATTAAAGTGTGAATCTCTATTTCAAAGCAAAAAAGAAAAGAAAAGAAATACTTGGTTATTTTTAGACCTGGACTCACTTGGTGCTAGTTAAACCTTTTTTGCAGAAATGAATGGCCATACCCAGTAGTTCAGGTTCCCTTTCATTTGTTTGAGACCTTCAAGCTAAACTCCAAGACCTGAGAGCCTTAAGCTTAGAGCAGAGCTTATCCTTTCTTGCTGCCCTTCCTGGGTATATTGAGTAGTCATGAAAGCCGAGCAACTTTAAGAGAAACTTAACGCTTACTACAGTATTATGAGCCTTGTTGACCTGCCCTGATTCTTTTTGCTTTCCTCTGGGTACTGACTTGGCGAATTTTTTAAAGCTTTTGATTGCCCCCTTCTCACCTCTGTCAAAGACCCATGTTTTGAGATGCTCCTTTTTAATATAACATCTCCTAAGCTATGCTATAGGAGATGACAAATGCTATCTTGAGACTATAACATGCAGTGTATACTCTATTAATTCAACTCTCCCTGAATTAACACAGGTCAAAAAAAGTCACAGCCCTTTACTTGTCCTGTTTTTGTAGACTTCATCACAATTTTAATTCTATCATAGAGTTTGCTATGCGGTCAGCAGTGACTAAGCCAAATCATAGTAATTGTTAAATATATGAGATTTCGAAAGAAACCAAAAAAAGGAAGCACCAGAATTCTAGTTTTCATAGATTAAATTTCAAGAAGCTAATAATTATTAAACCTTAAGAATACTGGTAAACATTCAACTCAATTCAATAAACCCTTGCTAGGGACCTAGTAGGGTAACAGCATTTTGCTAGGTTCTGAAAGATGCAAAGTTTATGTACAACATAGTTCCTGTCCTCATGGTCTTGCCATCTAGTTAGAAAATAATCCAAGTTCTCGGGAGCATCAGGGGTATGCCGGATGGAATCCTTCAAAAACTCTCCCTCTACAGGATTGTTTCATATTGAAAAGTTTCCAATGGGTATTGTTCAAAAGGTCTTTTGTATGATGCTCAGTCTTGTTCTACTGATAACAGGCTCATCGATCCTGCCAACCTATGTGGCGTAAGTCTAATGATGGCCAGAATGAACAGGCCTCCTCCTGTCTGAATTGTCTTCATGAAGTGCTCTTCGTTGTCTTTGAGAAGTTATCTCCATTATTATCAATGCCTTTAATGACTTCTGGGTAGGTGGACCTTAATCATCTATTTGTAGGGAAAGAAGTGATGTGGGGGCTTGTAGGAAGGTAGGACAAATGTCACCTTCTTTACTAACTTGTTGCTGCTGGACTATTTCTTCTGCTGAACTGTTATCTATTCATGCTCTTTTGCTTTGCTCTTGTTGCCATCTGCTGGTTCTGGAACTATAGCAACTGTGTGGCTGATTCTCTACAAGGGAAGGGTCTCGGCTCTTATCAGCCCAGTCTCAGGCTACTTTAGCTCTTCTGTGAGCCAGATCTATAACTCACCATAGTAGCTCTTGTCCTAAATGAAGTCGGCCACTTACAATCTTTTGCTGCTGTCTTAACTGCTATTCCCTGAAGACCACAAACATTTATTAAGCATTTACAGTGGACCAGGCAGTGTCTTGAGCATTGAGGCATCAAATAGGAGCAAAAAGAAATATAATCCATGTTATCAAGGATCTTACATTCAAATGGGTGAAGACAATATATAAAAGGAAGCTGGAAAAGTGGGCTTGGGCAGTGGCATGGGGAGATGAATGGTGGGAAAAGAAATATGGATAATCAGTGGGGAGAAATGAACATGGGTGGCCTGGGTACTTACTTCAGATGGAGGAAATGACCAACTAGAGTAAGGTGCTACAATGGTGGAGAGATCTTCCAAGTTGAAGAGAGGTAGAGCTAGACAAAGTCATACACCTTATCCAAGAAATGGAATCTTTAGGGGGCAGCTCAGTGGATTGAGAGCCAGGCCCAGAGATGGGAGGACCTGGGTTCAAATCTGACCTCAGACACTTCCCAGCTGTGTGACCCTGCGCAAGTCACTTGACCCCCGTTGCCTAGCCCTTTCCACCCTTCTGCCTTGGAACCAATACCTAGTATTGATTCTAAGATGGAAGGTAAGGGTTAAAAAAAAAAAGGAATGGAATCTTTGCCGTTTAGTTACTGCCTGAAATGAAAGTCAACACTATTTTTTGGTCAGGGAATCACAACATAGTGATGGAGGGGTGGGAATGGGGGACAAAGAAGAAAATTATTAAGGAAGCTGTTATTGTACTAAGGCAGATGTCCTGTGGTAGATCACTAGTAGCACTTGTGGGCAAAGGCTCTGAAGAAACACCAACCTTTTTTCCCCCTCTGAGGCTGCCCACAGGAAGCAGATAAAAGCAGGGAGAAACAGAATTTGGGGCACTGTGTTACCAAGGTGTTCCAAATGTCTTAGTGCAGTTTTAAGCTCTCTTAGCTTTTAAATGTATCTTAAAATGTAATTTAAAATAGCTTAAACTATTTTAATAGCTTAATACTTCACAGAGACTTTTGGGACACTTTGAGCTTTGGGTATAGAGTTGACTATCTTGGAAGGAAGAAAAGATTAAGTCAGATGAAACCATTGAGAGCTAGCAGCCTTGTAGTTCTGTTGTTTCTAGCCTTGTTCTTTATGGTGTGTCTTTTAAAGTGTTAAGTAATGAAGTGAATTCTTGAGGCCTTACGCCAAAACAAACAAAAAATTTCACACATACACCCCCATTTCTATCTAGCTCTCAGCCCTGTCTCAGCCTCCGTGGCCCCTGGCAACTCTTCTCCCCACTTCTGTTTATTAAATTTTCCTTTATCTCAGGCTTCTTTCTCTTACATACTTTTTTTAAAATGGACTTTTTGTGGATATCCTTTGTTTTTAACACCTCCTAAATTTTCCTCTACATCCCTTCCTCTCCCTCTTGGTATTCCAAGAGGGAGAGTTGGCCTAAGCCTTGCTCCAATTGACATTCCCAAACCCTCATTCTGCCCCAACAACTGTACCACTTGATCGACCTGATCTCCTTGGCTGTTATCTACTGGGGGCACAAGTCCCTCATTATTAGTGTGACTGAAAAAATCTCTGGACCTATCTTGGGTCTAAGATCCCTCATTTGTAAAATGAAAGGATTGAGTTAGATGGTCTCTGAGTTTTCTTTCAGCTTGAAATCTGTGATCCTTTTTATGACTCTACCTACAACATACAACATACAACATACAACATCTCTCTCCTCATTAAAAAAAAAAGTTACCTTGATCCTGTCACCCCCTCAAGCTTCTTCCTTACATCTCTCTTCTCTTTCACTGCCAACTCCTAGAAAGAGCCAGAATTCACCTCCTCTTCCACATCACAGACTCACTTCTCAACCGCCTGTAATTTGGCTTCTGACTCAAACAAGCAATTCCTCATATCCGGAAGGCACTCCTTCAATTTAGTCTCTCAGAAATAATTATCTTCTAACATTTGCCATCTTCTTGGTGAGGCTTCCCTTAATATTTCAAGTTGTTAGTGTGCTCTTGTCCCCAAATACCTTATATTTACTTATTTAGGTACATTTTGTATGTCCCCAGTGGATTCCCTGAGGGCAGAGGAAATTTTTAAAAATTGAATTGTAATGGTTTTTATATAAAACCTTTCTTAAATCTCTGGTTTTGAAGGTCAGCCAGCTTCCAAGTAATTTACTCCCAGGCCTCAAGGCACCTTACAGAGCTAGCTTTTGTGACAGGCAAGGTGGAGACCTGCTCCCTACTAATCTGTAAACAAGAAGTCTCTTAGGTAAGAAAAGTTGGCAAGTCTAGTTGACATTTTGGATGGCAGTGACCCAGCCATGTGTCAAGGGGGAAGAGGGAATGTTGGCATCCTTCTGAAATTCACCTCTTCCTGTGATGAGGGAGGAGTTGGAGTCTCTAAGTCCGCCTCCTCAATGGCTATTTGCCAATCTTGGGATGTCCAGGAGAGGGACTGAGTGGTGAGGTCACAAGGAATATATATTGGCCTGTGGCAGAGAAATACTCTGTTGCCCCTCTCTTTTGCCCTCCTCACACTCCTGGGATTTAGATTATTGAGGGAGTCAAGTGACTAGTTTAGATTTTCTTTATTAATAAATTAACTTAGAATTGAAGAAATCCTGCCTCTTAAGAATTCAGTGGTTGCAGCACAGTGCCTAAGAGAAACATAGACAAAGTATTATGGATGTTCATAGGATGAATGGGAAAAAATTACTTCTGGCTAGAAAAGGAAAGTTGAATTTGAATGTCATTTCCCAACCTTCTACATGTGTATAAGTAGTCTCATAATGCCTTCAGTTAAGACTTCAGGAAAACATGGAACTTGTCCCGAACATTGAAAGATGTCAAATCTCACTAGGCAGAAATGGGAGTATTCCACATTTAAGGAATTTCAGGGATAATAACAGAGAAGCAGGAGTAAAAATAGAGATGCAACATGGAGAAGTAGACTGAGTATTGGTTGTGGAGTGAGGAAGTCCTGAGTTCAAACACTGCCTCTGACACTTGCTGTCTGTGGGATTCTAGGTAAGACTCTTACTTTCTTTGAACTTTATTTTCTTTGTCTGTAATTACAAATTGGACTAGATGACATTTGAAATCCAGGATGCATTGTAGAGATATTGAATAGCCCATTTTGACTGCAATATTGATTATATAAAGGCAAATAGTGTGAGGTAAAACTAGAATAGTATGATAGTGCTAAATTATAGAAGACATTTGAATGCATCTTTAGAAAGATGGATTTATTTCACAGACAATAGAAAACCATTAATGATTTTCAATAATAAAAAAGTATAATCAGTACCATGCAGTAGGAGGATTGATTTGTCAAATTTGTGTAGGAATGGTTCGGGAAAAGACTAGAGGTAAGGAAATCAGTCAGGAATTTATTATAATAGTCAAAGGAGTGATAAGGGGGAATGGAAAAGAGAAGGTGGATTACCCAGTGAATATGGGCAAAGGACATAAACAGTACTCAAAAGAATTGCAACTATTAGCAACTATTATATAAAAGAGTGTTCCAAATTACTAATCATGACGAATGCAAATCAAAACTCTGAAGTTTTAATTCATACAAAGCAAACTAGCAAAGATTAATGTTGGAGGGTGTACAGAAAAACTGGAAACACTAACACTGTTGGTAAAACTAACCACTCTAGAAAGCAATTTGGAATTATGCTCTAGAAAATTAGTTGGGGCAGCTAGAGGTCCTGGATTCAAATATGGCTCCAGATATGTCCTAGCTGTGTGACCATGGGCAAGTCATTAAACCCCAATTTTCTAGCCCCTTACTGCTTTTAGAACCAATACATCATATTGCCCTGCTCACAATGGAAGGTGAGTGTTTAAAAAAATGAGAAAAGAAACTGACTAAAATGACCATAGTCCTTGACTGATATCCCACCTAGGTTGGTACTATTCAGGATTAACAGCAACTTCTGAGTCTTCTCAGGAATTCCTGTGTCAGAGGTTAAGGAATCTCAAAGACAGAAAGGTCCCATATATAGTAAAATACTAATTACAGTACTTTTGTGGTAGCAAAATACTCAAAACAAAGTATGTGGCCATCCATTGGCAATGGCTAAATAAACTGTGATGCCTGAAATCTTTAGAAGCTGTAGAGTTGGGGAAAGAGAAGAGGAAAGGAAAGGGAAGGGAAGGGAAGGAAAGGGAAGGGAAGGGAAGGAAAGGGAAGGGAAGGGAAGGGAAGGGAAGGGAAGGGAAGGGAAGGGAAGGGAAGGGAAGGGAAGGGAAGGGAAGGGAAGGGAAGGGAAGGGAAGGAAAGGGAAGGGAAGGGAAGGAAAGGGAAGGGAAGGGAAGAAGCAAGAGAAAATTTTGAGACAGAATCAACAGGACTTGGCCACTAATTGGATATTGGAAGAGAGATCATGTTCCACAATGACAGACTTTGAAAGGGAACTGGGAAAACTGTAGTTCCTTTAAGAGATACAGGAGAAATAAGACAGAGAAAACAGATTTGGAAGAAAGATGATGAATTTGTTCTTAGTTTATTGCCTCTGAGATTATGCAAAACATCTAGGTGGAGAGATTAAGTAGACAGACAGAAGTGCTAGGCACAAGTTTCACCCCAGTCCTTCACTCAATTCCTGAGGCCACTTCTAGTTAAAGCTGACCTCTTGATCTGGATTAAGAGGTCATATCTCACTAATTCTCTCTTCTACCTGATTCTGTGCCTGTCTCTGAGGTCCAGCCTAGCCAGATTCAGTAAAGCTTTTCAGGTCCCAGAATGATTCTCTAGACAGTGGTGTTCTTGAAGGCCACCTGCTAAATTGCACAGAGAAGTTGCCATGAGAGCCATAACTAGGAACTTTTACACCTTAGGTAAGAGGGTAAGAGACATTGGGTGGTAGCAGGAGCCACTTGAAATAATGTGAATTGGACTACATTTGGGACAAGAGTAGAGTAGAGTAGAGTGTGGATTAAATAGGCTATGTCTCAGCAGGGAATAGTTAACATAGAGCATAGTCACTAGGAAGGGGTGGAAGAACACTCCCCCCTCCCCCCAGATGGTATTCTTTGTACCCTCTGAATTTTGCACTTTCAGGAGAAGCTCCAGGCACCTGTCCTAGTTACAGCTCTGGTTTCAGACTTCATCACCAGAAGGAATATACACATATTCAAAGGTCTGTGACCCATGAAATACTAGTGAACCAACAAACTGCCCAATCTAATCAGAGCTTCCTTTAAATTATCTATTATATGAGGAGTATGGTTTCACAAAATCTGAGAAGGCTTATAAAGGGCTGACACAAAATGAAGAACATTATACACTGTAACAACAATCACAATGATGATCCAAGACAATTCTTTTTTTTTAAGTTCATTTAATTAATTATTTAAGAGTATTTTTCTATAGTTACATAAATCATGTTCTTTCCCTCCCCTCCTACCACTCCCCACCCACCCCCAACCCCTGTAGCCAAGGAGTAATTCCACTGGGTTTTACATGTGTCACTGATCAAGACCTATTTCCATATTATTAATATTTACACTAGGGTGAGTGTTTACAGTCTACATCCCCAATCATAACCCCATCAAACCATGTGATCAAGCAGTTGTTTTGATCCAAGACAATTCTGAAGGATCCATGGTGAAAAATTTTATCTGCCTCCAGAGAGAGAACTGATGATATCTGAGTGAGATTGAAGCATACTTTTTTCACTCATTTTATCTTGCTTTTTTTTGCAACAGAAATATGTTTTCATGACTTTTCATGTATAACTGGCATATTGCTTGCTTTTTCAATGAGTGGGGAGAGAGCTGGAAGGAGGGAGAGAAATTGGAACTCAAAATGTTATAAAAAGAATGTTAAAGTATAATTATGCAAAAATGTTAATTAAATGCATCTCTTACTTTCCTTTCTCACAATTGTCCCCTTAGTTCAAGCCCTCATTGCCTGTCTCTTAAATATGTCATGCCTGGGCCAAATAAGTTTCTTCTTAGCTTCCATAGGAGGGAAGAGTTAGGTATATAGTTTGTTTCTGAATTCATTTCCATGTCACACTGGAAAGGTATTTTATTCATTCCAGGACTATGCCCCCTAAAAGGGATAATAAAGCCCTGCCTTCTAAACTTTGTTCTTGGTATCAAAAAAATTCACAAATTGAGAATGTGGAAACCAGTAAGATGATTATACCACAATTCTTCCAATCTCCCAGATTTATAATTTCAGCATTATCATCTACTCCTTACTCTCCTTCCCCCACATATCTAATCAGTTGTCAAACCTTGATATTTCTATGCCAGAAGTTCCTTATTAGTCCCCTTATCATTATTCATATGGCTACTAGTTTAGGTAAAGCCCTCATCATTTTTCCCTGGACTACTGCAGTGGCTTTCTAATTGAATTCTCTGCCTCAAGTGTTTCTCCAATTCATATTCCACACCACTATCACAGTAACTTTCCTTAAGTACAGCTCTGACCACATCATTCACCTATCAATAAACTCTACAAGTTTCCTATTGGGCCACTGGGATCAAATATAAATTCCTGTTTCATTTTTAAAATCCTTTACAACCTAGCCTCAATTGAACTTTCCGAACTTACTGGGCAATTCTCCTACTCTCTCCTGGTAGTTAGCCTTTAGAATGGCCAAAAAAAAAAAAAAAAAAAAGGAGAATTATGGCATGTACAATCCACTTCTTCAAACAGATGGTATCGTGCTTCTTCTTTCCCCAATTTAATTCCTGGAAAAAGTGGAGTTTTGTTTGTTTGGGGGTGGTTTGTCTAAATATAGCTACACTGACTTCCTTTCCCTGTTTCTCACACATGGCATTCTATCTGCTCCTGCCTTTGCACCGGCTGTCCCATGCCTGAAATGCACTCCTCCTTACCTCCACTCCACAGAATATCCCTTTTCCAATACTACACAACTCAAGCACTAACATTTTCTGATTCCCTCCTCCTCAACTTCTCCCTAAGACACCTGAATTTATAATTATTCTGAATATATTTTATATTTGTTATGTTGTATCCCCCAGCAGAATGTGATCTCGAGAGAAGAGATAATTTCATTTTTTAAAATTTGTTTCCTCATCAGAATAGTAAAATGTCTGGTACTTAGTAAGGATTTAATAGATATTTGGTGATTGATTCATTGAATGATTAACAAAACAGAAGGTAATGGATTTCTTACATCTCCAGGACTTCTTTCTTCCTACTCTTAAGTTGATCAAATATCACAGAAGATGAAACTGGAAGCTGAGAGACAAGAATAAAAAGAAAGAATCAGTTTTATAATTCACAAGCCCTGTGTGGCATCAGCTGGTCTAGCTTCTGCACTAAAGACGGGGTAACACTAACTCAGAGGTTATTAACCTGGGGTCCATAGACCCCCAAGGGTTTGTGAAGAGGTTTCAAGGGGTCTGTGAACTTAAATAGGAAAAAAAATACTGATTTTTTTTCCTAAAATTTTTTTATAAATATGTGAATGTAAAATGAATGTTTATTTTAAAAATATTACTATGTATTATTTGACCATTATCAAATAGTATTATTTTAAAATACATTTTGGTAAAATAGTATTATAGATTTATTGAGCTGTTATTCAATGATTTGAGTTTTTAAATAATTATAATTTTATAATTTATTATTTTTAATAAACTTTATACATATCAAAGCATTTATTTTCATTAAACTCTAAGTTAAAACAGCATTTCCTTCAATTATTTCAAAATATTATTCTGAAGTTTTATCCAACTTTCAAAGGGGTCCATGGCACAAAAAGATTAAGAACTCTCCTGCCATAGCCTGACTTTTAGTTTCATGAAAGTGATGTGAAGGAAGGACATGAAAATAAAAAGTGGGGAGATGGAATAAGTAGGGAAAAAATAAGGCATAAGTTTTCATAAGTTTACTCATTTAACTATAATCCTTTTGATGGACAACACTTAGAAAGTTTAGGAAATGTCAACATTGGAAGACAGAAGAGGAATTCTCTAGTTTTGGGAAAGAGGTGTATAAAGAGAGTGAAAGTATAAGCTAGGTGGCTCAGTGAATAGAATTCTGGGCCTGAAGGCAGGAAGCTCTGAGTTCAAATCTAGCCTGAGCCATTTACTAGCTATATAAACCTGGGCAAGTCACTTGATGTGTTTGCTTCCATTCTGTAGAGAAGGATATGGTAAATCAGTCCAATATCTTTGCCAAGAAAACTACATAGACAGTATAGTCCACCAGGTCAGGAAGAGTCAGAAAAGAGTGACAAGAAAAGGCAGTAGTTTTTGTATAAAAAGCATTTTTTTATAGTCCCTAGTTTAGTGTGTAGCAAAGTGACATCCATATACATGGCTAATGAATGAAGTGGAAAAAAAAATGTTAGGCCCGTTAATGTTAAGTATATTTTTAAGTCTATATCAGATGGTATTGAATCTTTGGCCACTTTTAAACCTCCCTCCCTTGTAGGCAGATGGGTCTGGAGGACACACCTTTTCACTCCATTGAAAAGGAGCCAAAACGATCTTCCTAAGGCACAGCTCTAATCATATTACTGCTTCCATTAAAGTCTTTCACTCTTAAAACCCCATATTGCCTCAAGGATTCAATGCAGACTCCCCAGTCCGATAGTTCAGGTCTTCCATCAATGCCCTATTTCAAACTTCTCCCCTTCCTGGTCTCATGTTCTGCTCAAACTGGCCTCTTGGCTGTTCCCCTGGCCTCAAAATGACTTCTCTCACGAGTATGCCAGCATGCTCACAAGCTGCCCCCATATCTAGAATGCACTCCCTCAAAGATTTCTTTCCAAGTCCCACCTTACTCCCACGGTTCATGCCTCCTTCTCCTTTAAATTGCCTCCTAGCATGAAGTAATGGATTGAGAATCCAGAAGCCCTACATTTGATACATACTGAGAGTATGCCGCTGGGCAAATCACTTAGCTTCTAAATTCTCTAGGAAACCATTGCAGACTCAAAGATCTAGTCTCTGTCTCCATCCTATCTGTGAATCTATATCATGTTCTCAACAGAATGTAAACTCCTTGAGGGCAGGGGCTGTTTGTTTTTTTAAGTAGCTGAGCACCCAGCCTCAGATCCTTGCACAAGGTTAAGGAGGAACCTGGTATTGATAAAACATTAACCTTGGAATCTTGAAGACCCCAGGGTCAAATGTCACCTGTGTGAACCTGGGGAAGTCAATCTCTGGCCTCTGATATCTTTATATTTATAAATAAAGATAATATTACTGTTTCATAATGTTGATGTAGGGTTCAAGTAATGTAATAGATGTGAAGTCCTCTAAAGCTACATATCAGAAAATTATTATTAAAAATTGTATCTACATGTAATCTGGAAAGGAAAATATAATTTTAAAAAAAACCTTTAACTTCTACATAAATGTGACCTGGTGAGCAGTAAGGTGAGATCTAGACCTTTCTTAAGCCCTTGCTCTGTGCTGAGCATAAAGCTAAAGAAATTAATTGAATGAGATTATACTTATGGGTTCCTCTGGGCATTAGAGCAGCTTAGGAACTAGCAAAGAAACATCAGAGATCTGGAGTGAATAGAAGCTGATTCAAATATGGCTCTGCTACTTGTTTGGAGTATGACTTTGAGCTAGTCAGTTTACCTTTTGGTCCTCAGTTTCCTCATCTGTAAAATAAAAAGGTGGAACTAGAGGTATTCTATGGAAACTAGCAGAAGACAGAGACAGGCACAATAGTTAAATGTCATTAAATATTAACAAGTACTAAATAATCATAGTTGGCATTTATTTATATAGCACTTTAAGGCTTGCAAGGGGCATTTTAGTCATCCCACGTGAGCCTCACAACAACTCCAGAGGTGGATGTTAATATTATCCCAATTTTATAGATGTAAATAAATCAAAGAGAGATTAAATTATTTGTCCGGGTCACAATGCTATCAGTATCCAAAGCTGCATTTGAACTCCGGGTGTCCCGACATCAAGTTCAAAGTTCGAGCGCTCCAAAGAGGTTTATAGATTAAGTCACCTATATCAGCTTTAAGCTGAACCGAAACTCCCATAGCTATGGGAGGAGCCTAACTTGATGGAACCAATCAGAAGCCACACGTAAATGATACCCTATCATGGGAGAGCAGAGACTTCCTCTATTTTGCCCACCGAAATGCACTAACCCTGCATGCTCAGCGGTCTCAGAGACCGCGAGATTTGCTAGGCGCCTGCGCAGCATCTTTTTACGGGGGAAGAAGGGAGGGAAAGACGTCATCGCGCTGGAATGCGATTGGCCAGCTTGGTGAGTTCTAAAAGTGTGCACTTTGCCTCCCGATTCCGGCCGGGCTCCGGCGAAATGTCTCCAGATCCGGGACTCCCCAACGCAGAGGAACTCCTGAAGCTACTCCCTTCAGATTCCTGGGACCGGGGGACACAGCGCTGCCGCCTGGGCCCTTTCGCCCTCCGTGTCCTGGGGGTCCACCTGGGTGCCACGCTAATCATCACCCTGCCAGACGGCGGCTCCTGCATCTGCACAGCCTGGCCCCGGCGCGATCTGACCGATGGCTTCATACAGGTGGACCCAGGGTGCGCGAGCCCCGGCGCGGCCACGGAACCGTGGAGTCCCGGCCAAAGCGTCCCCCTGAGCAGCCTCCGCGCCGTGCCGTGCCCACCCCTGCGGCGCGTCACCGTGTGGCCGGTACTGCGGGAGTCGCCGGCACCGAGCGGAGCCTCGAACCGGCTCTCAGTGCTGGAGGCGGCACAGGAGCTTTTGCGAAACCGGCCGGTCTCACTGCGTTCTGTGGTGACGGCTCCCCCGGGCGCCGCCGGGACTGTGGCCGCCGTACACGTGCTCGGGGGCGACCCCAGCCCGGAGCCCGTTGGGCTGGTCACGCCGCACACTCTTGTAGAGCTGGACGAGGCCCCGGCGCCCCCTGCCCCGGAGCTGCCCGTGGAGGCGACCCTGGGCGGACTGACAGAGGCTGCCGCTGAGCTGCGGGAACTCTTGTGCCTGCCGAGCCTGCACTCTAGCGCTCTAACGGCACTCGGCGTCTCCGTGCCCCGAGGGCTCCTCCTTGTCGGGCCTCCCGGCGTGGGCAAGACGCAGCTTGTGCGTGCTGTGGCCCGGGAAGCACGCGCCCAGCTGCTGGCCGTGAGTGGCCCGGAACTGCAAGGTTCGCGGCCCGGTGAGACCGAGGAGAACGTACGCCGTGTGTTCTCGCGGGCTCGCGAGCTGGCCAGCAGAGGGCCTGCTCTCCTCTTCATCGATGAGCTGGACGCGCTGTGTCCCCGGCGTGGTGGCAGTCGTGGCGCCCCGGAAGGTAGAGCCGTGGCCCAGGTCCTCACCCTGTTGGACGGCGTGGGCAGTGAGCGTCGGGTGCTCCTGGTGGCCGCCACCAACCGGCCGGACGCGCTGGACCCCGCGCTGCGCAGGCCAGGCCGCTTGGACCGCGAGGTGAGACCCGAAGGTCTAGGTTCGGGATCGTCCAACCTCTGTGCACTGAGCAACTCTCTCAGACCTTATATTTTTCAGAAGGTGCCAATCTGCACTGAAGAAAGTAGTATCCTCACCCTGCAGTGCCCCCACGGGTTCATTTCAAATGCTCATTTCCCTTTTGGAGCTTGAATGGTCCTCTAAAGTTTTAATATACATCTCCCAGCATGGGCTCATATGAAGACATAGATAGATAGCCTTGTTCGTTTCCCAGCTATTCATTCTCCATTAATATCACACTAATGAAAACTAAATTGATGCACTTTTAACACTGTTCTTTGGAAGTTTTCGTGTTTTTCTCCTTCCATGCGTTTCTGTGAATGTATCTCATTGCATATTAGGAGGTGCTTCTCACAGTGTCTTTAAGCGTATATGCTTTGAGGATGGGTAGGTGACTCAATGGATAGAGTGCCAGGGATGGGAGGTCGTAGATTCAAATGTGCCCTCAGACACTTCCTAGCTGTGTGATTCTGAGCAAGTCACTTAACCCTCATTGCCTAGCCCTTACTCTTCTTCTGCCTTGGAACTGATGGTATACATTTTTAGAAGGTAAGGATTTTTTTTAAGTATATGCAGTGAGCATCTGATATTTTGGTTTATATCTCATCACATGGAAGAAGGGAGTTATTTCTAAAACTAGATTGCCTCAAAGTACAGGCTTATTTCCTTATACAACTTTTAGTTTGCCATCCTTTTGGAAACTTTCAGAACTGTTGCTATCAAATTCTTTATTATAGGAGGTGACATCTTGGGCCGATGTGAAGTATGAAAATGAAAGCAATACAAAAACAAAAATTGCAACAAATTTATTTTAAGGGGGAAAGCTTTACTATCTGAACTTTAAGCAAAATTGAGCCTTCAGCATTTTCTAGATTTAGTTAGTACCAAATTGAATTTTTTTGTTAGAGCAATAAGGCCTTAGAAGAACATCTAGCTTGATTGATCTAACTTGACTAGCATTTTAAAGCTGGGAAAACTGAGGTGAGAGAACTGACCTCCCAGGTGTTACAGCTAATGAGTGGCATCAGGACCCAAGCCATGTTTTCTGATTCTAAGTGTTGTTTCCACTGGATCACATTTCATAACTTCTTAGCAGACAATTAGAGATCTTTTTTTTAATTTTTAATCCTTATTTTTAGGTCCATAATTTTTTCATGCCTTTGCCTTATTTTATTCTCACTGAGAGCCCAAGTAGGTTTCTACTATACTACATAGAATGCACATCACAATTTCATTTGCAAAATTTTCAATCAAGTCTCCTGGTAGGATTAAAGCTTCTCAGTCCTTTATATTCTTTGTAATGGGTGCTAAAAACGATGTAGACTTCAACTTGTGGGTCTGTCTTTCTTTAGATCATCATTGGGACACCCACACTTAGACAACGGAAGGATATTCTGCAAGTACTAACCTCAAAAATGCCTGTCTCCAATAATGTGGATCTGCTTCACCTGGCAGAATTGACGACTGGCTACGTTGGAGCTGATCTCACAGCACTCTGCAGAGAGGCTGCCATGCAGGCAATGCGCCACACTAGTGAGGTATGAAGTCATTTAAGTAATGGAGCCTTTTATGCTGTAGACTTTTTAGTTACTCCACAAGCATTTGTTAATGTCTACTGTGTGCCAATTGCTAGGCTGAGAACTGGGGCAAAAACAGACCCTCCTCTAGTCAAACATGCAAATAACTGTATCTAAGCAGGATATATTCAGGATAAATTGGAGGTAAACAGCAGAGTAAAGACTAGTATGAAGGGGAATCAGGAAAGCAGAAGGTGAGATTTTTGCTGGGATTTAAAGGAATTCCAGGCATTAGGGAGGGGGCAGGGTAGGCCAAGCTGGTGAATATATCCAGTCAGGAAAGACAGGAGCTGTGAGAACAGCCAGAACAGGAAAAAAACAACTCACTGTCCCAGAATCACAGGAACTGGGGGGTGGGGTATAAAGTGTAATAAAAAATAGAAGTATAGGAGGAATCTTGACTGAGTGTAAATGCTAGAGAATTTTATGTTTGATCTGGTAGGCAATAGAGGGAGCATGGTCAGATCTGTACTTTAGGAGGCTCAGTTTGACCCCTGAATGGATGCCACCTTGAGGCAAGGAGACCAACAGCGGGCTCCTGCCATAGCCCAGGCCTGAGGGATAAGGGCATGGACCAAGGTGGTCCCTGGGTCAGAGGAGAGAAGTGTGGGGTAGGTGTGCAAGAGATATGAAGGTAAAATCTGTAGGATTTGGGGACTGATCAGATGGGAGAAGTTAGAGTTATTTAAAATAACCTTGAAGTTTGGGGAGAGCTGAGTTGCTCAGTGGATTGAGAGCCAGGCCTAGAGATGGAAGGTCCTGGGTTCAAATCTGGCCTCAAACTTTCCCAGTTGTGTGACCTTGGACAAGTCACTTTACCACCCTTCTGCCTCAGTACCAATAGATATTAGGATAGAAGGGGTTTGTTGTTGTTGTTAAGTTTGCTTTACACATTCAAACAGTGTTTATCTCCCATTTACTCTATATCTATCTTGTTAAAAAAAGTTATTTGCATGTTGTCTTTTCCTTAAGATTGAATTCCTTGAGAGCAGGGAAGATTTTGCCTTTCTTTGTAGCACAAAACAGTGCCTTACACACATTATTTAAATGAATGCTTATTGATTAACTAGTATTAAAATAAAGAACTTCAAGGTTGTGTCAAAATTTAAAAATTTCTTAGTAACTTTCTAAAGCAAGGCTTTATGTTTTTACGTTTTCAGTTGTTTCTTGACTTTCTTTCTCATTTTCTCTAAAACATTTTCCAGTTAGTTTGAGTTTTTTTAGAGCTTAAACAGAAAACCTGGCCTAAACTTCAGACCCATTTACTACATGGTCACATCACTCATTAAAACTGGCCTTAAACTTGACCCACTAGCTGCTGAAAGGAATGATTGTCGGGGAAGGAGAGGGTGTAAAAGACATTTTATAACAAGATCTAGGAAAGGAGAATGAGAACCTGGGCTTGATATTTGCATTCCCTTCATGCAAAAATATCCATCTGTAATTTATCCCTCTTCCTCAAACTTGTCAAGTGCCTTCTCAGTTTGAATATAAGTTCATTGAGAGCAAGAACTGTCTTTGCTTTTTTTTTTTCCTTTTAATTTCCCAATGCTGCCTTTGGATTCATTTATTCCTGCTGAGTTTTAGCCCCTACATCATCACAACATAGTATGTGTTAAACTAGTGTGAATCAATTCTCAATCATTTGGCACCTGTATTGCAAGTCTCTCCTTTCTCTATCTCCATTATTGAAAAAGTAGTGTTTATTCTGTTTCTAGTAGTTTTTGAGTGCTTTAGTGGCCTGTTATCTTTAATTTAAAATTTCTAGACTAAGAGGGCAACTGGGAGCCTAGTGGTTAGAGCTTTTTTTAAGTAACATGGAATAAAATATCTATGAAATAGAAGCTTGTGGAACTTTTCAACTGCTACCCAATGAGAGTCTGTATTCCATTTATGACTGCTGTTTACTGGTTAGTTCCTAAAGCAGCTATCTGTTGTGGAGCTAAAGAAAATACAGAAGGGTCCAGTTTTTGTAGTGGTCTTTCCAGAAAGTAAAAGTACATGAGTTCACACAGAATTAATATTAATAACTATAATAGCCTCTGGCTTCCCAGTTGTTAGTACTATAACCTTGGGAAATTTGCTTCTTCTAGGCTCATTCAAAATAAGTGGTTTATAAGAACTAGAGTTCCAGTGCTTTCTAGTGGATTATTGTGTGTGTGTTTTTAACTTTTACCTTTTGTCATAGAATCATACTAAGTCTTAATTCTAAGGCAGAAGAGTGGTAAGGGCTAGGAAATGGGGGTCAAGTGACTTTCCCAGGGTCACACAGCTAAGGAAGTGTCTGAGCTCAGATTTGAACCCAGGACTTCCCATCTCCAAACCTAGCTTTCTATCTAATGTGCTACCTAGTTGCTCCTGGACTATGTTTTAAGGGCAGGTCAGAGGGGGTTCAGCTGGTCCAGTCACAGGTGATCAAGAAGAGTTGGCCTTATCACACCAAGGAAAGATCTAGCAGAATTTCTCTCTCTCTTCTCTTTCCTTCTGTGTAAAGGGAGCCCCTTCCTCCCAGGCTCGGGAAGTTCCTGCTCATTGGGGCCAGCCCATTAGCATGACTGGAAAGCTCCAGACAGAGGTCACAGGTTAAGAGCCAGAACTAAGGGTTATGAGTCTGGATCAGAGAGACTTTGATTGGTTCCTGAGATGTGATAGACCAGTGCATGGGGAAAGGAAGTGATGTGGAGAAAGAGAACTATAAAAATGAGACCATAGAGGAGATCAGATTCTTCTCTGGAGATCTCTGGCTGGGAGTCTTTCTGTGATTTGGCATTGGTGGCTTGGGCAGAAGATACAGTTTGTCAGCTGGTGAGATTAGGGTGGTAGGCTAGGAAATATTTTTTTATTTCCTTCCTCTTTATTTCTTTCTTAGACTACATTTATATTAAAATTAAATTGTTAAAAGCTACTGTCGTCCTCGTGACTTAAGAGTTAATTCATAAATGGCAACCACAACAATCTTTTTTTAACTAATATTATATTTCCAAATCAATTTAACACAATATTTTTAGTATTATACTTCCTTCCCTATTACATGTCTTCACCGCAATGCAAGGTATGCTTTCATGTCCCCAAACCCTGAGTGATATAAGGAGGAGGGCATTTAAAGATGGAAACAGAACACTTGGTATGGTGCCTAATTCCTGGCACACCAAGAAAGTTGAAGCCTTTTCCCTGACCCTGGAGTGATGATAGTGGTTTCAACTTGGTTTCCAAGAATGGTTTGAGTAATTTTCTTATGAACACTCTTTGCATACCCTAGTAGTGTGTTTGTGAGTTTGTGAGAGGTAATTATAATAGTTTATATTTGCAATATGCTTTAAGATTTATGAAATATTAATCACTTGGCTATGTGGGCACCCCATTTGGGCAAATACTTGAATTGTCCCTGATCAAAGGCTTTTCATTTAGTTTGAGTAAAATCTTTCCATTTGTGTTTTCCTCTTTCATCTCTCCCCCATCCCCCAAGTACTTGGTTGTATTTGTCAGGCACTTGTTATTGATGTAAAGGTCAGTGGAAATTGTGGAATTTCTCTAGGCTACATAGAGATCACAATTGTTAAAGAGAACTGCCACCTGCCCTCACCCCCAACCCCTTTTAAAAACTGTTCACGAAGCCTCTGGTGGTGCAGCCCAGCAGCAGCTTTTCCTGTATCTGAATATTTATTTTCTGGAAAGAAATATCCCCATTATAAGTCTGTCATTAAGTACTTCAGACATTTGTTTTAAAATAAAGGTGTGAGGGGGCAAGTGGGTAGCTCAGTGTACTGAGAGCCAGGCCTAGAGATGGGAGGTCCTAGGTTCAAATCTGGCCTCAGACACTTCCTGGCTGGGTGACCCTGGCAAGTCACTTAACCCCCATTGCCTAGCCCTTAGAACCAATACACAGAATTGATTCTGAGAAAGAAGGTAAGGGTTTTAAAAACAAAACAAATGAATAAAATAAAGGCATTAGTTGTTACACCCTCCCTAGTGCTAGTGGGTTTCCAGCATGGTTGACTATAATCAATTGTATGCATACTAAGTAACAATTGAATCCTAACATCATTGAAAAAAGTTAGCGTGGTTGTATTTTTTCAGATTGGGAATTCTGGGTTGGTGAGTTTGTTTCTTCTCTGAGAAACCTTGCAGTACAGAATAGCTGGACCCAGAAATAGCTGACCTGAGTGCTGGCTCCAGTTCGCACCAAGTTAGCTGTGTGACTTTGGGCAAGGGATTTGGCCCTTCTGGACCTAAGCTTCCTGACTCTAAAAACAAAGGGATTGACTAGATGATCTTGAAGGTTTCCTCCAACTCCAAAAGAAATTATGCTTTTTTAACTTTTTCACTCATTTGAATTTTTAGAAAATGAAAAAAGTACTTCACCCTAAATTGTGAAGAATATTTTGTGTACTTATGTAATTTAAAAATTTCAGTTCCCTAATATTTTCACTCAAAAACTGGAGGCAAAGGGATTATATTGATTCTCATTAGAGTCATGACCTGTTAATGAATAAAGAAAGAGGAATGATGTAGGCCTAAAAATGTGTAAGGAGGAGAGAGCAGGTATAAGCAATTGCCTTATATTTAAGTAGAATTTCCTTTCCTTAAAGTTTCAGGTTGGGAACTTAAGCATCTTTTTGGTCCAGGGAAAGGAGGATTGAACAGCTACCCCAGTGTCACTTCATGAGGTTGGTACTGGATTGGGAGCTTAAAGAAATGCTTTCCTAATGGCAATTATCACAGTTCATTGCTGATCAGACTCAGGAACAGCTGAAGTGGGGGGTAGGAGAGAAAAAGATAACCTGGGAGAGAGGCAGTTTGGCAAGAATCTTAAAGTATCTGTGTCCTCCCTACTTCAGATGCAACTGCATGCTATTTGTTACCTTAATAATTTGCCCTTTGTCTTTTGTGGCACAAGTGAAGCTCACCTGACTTCTTATATATAAAATGTCTTTTAATGCAAATATGGAGTCACTGTAACAACACAATAGGGATTGCCAGATTAGAAAAGCTGGCATTTTTTAAGATCCCAGAAAGTCTTTACTGAAAACTAGCTTTTTTTTTTTTTTTTTTTTTTTTTTTGGTAGAAAAAAAGGGGGGTGTAGAAATTTGTTGTGGGTGGCACATTTTTCTTGTCTTTCTTAAAAACTGATTAGGGACAAGTTATGAGGACAGTCTTTGAATTATTCTGGAAATACAAAAATACTAATTATAAGTACAATAGTTTTCTGTTCAGGGAAATGTCAGGAGGGACTCACTAAAAGATTGTTTATTATTCTAATCCTAACATTTGACTTATTGGTGTCTATTTTCCTCCCCTCCAGAATTCTGAAAAACCTGTGATTGATGCAGCGGATTTCTTTGAAGCTTTTAAAAAAATTCAGCCTTCTTCCTTTCGAAGTTTCATTGGACTAACAGACATTAAGCCTGTTAGCTGGGAACAGATTGGTGGCCTTGAAGATGTAAAAGTAAAATTAAAGCAGGTAAAACATTACCATTGCTATTTTAGTTGTAATTAGTGAATAATAGGAACAAATTTAGGTAGTTTCTAAAAGAGTTTGTGTGTTTTAAAAGGGAGATCACACCTCATCTAGCTGGAATACACAGATAGAGTTACAGATCTTGAGCTAATAGGGACCTCATGGACCATGTCGTTCAGCTTCCTCCTTTCGGAGATGAAGAAACCAAGACCCAGAGAGGTTAAGGGTCTTGCTTAAGGTCACACAAGATAGTAATTAATAATCATCACTGGTGGGATTTGAACCTAGAACAGCTTTGTCCCTGGTGCTCTCTTTTTCCTCTGCTAGCTCCCATGGGATCAACTGCTATCCCTGCCAAGAATTCCCAAATTGCTATGTCCAGACTTTGCTCTCTTCTGGGCGTCACTCCACTTCACCAGCTGTTTTTTAATGTCTGGAGTTAGATATCCCATGGGCATCTCAGACTCAGTGCAACCCAGAGCTCGTGATCTTTTTCCAAACACCCTGTTTTTATGGAGGTGTCATTATTTTTCTAGTCAGTATCATGGAAGGCCCACACTTCACCCCCCCCCCCCGCCCCCCCAATACTTAATCTGTTATCAGCAATTCTGCACCATCGACTTGCTCTTGTCGCTCCTACTTCTTGAGCTCTGCGTTTGCACTGACTGTCCTGGAATGCTTTTTCCTCACCTTGAACTCCTGGAGGCTTCTTTAAGCCTCAGTGCACATCTCCCCTTGTGCAGGGGGCCTTTGCCACTCTCTTCTCCCCTGCTTCCTCCCCTCTCCCCTTTCCTCTGGGATGGTGTTGGCAAACCTATGACACACGTCAGCACTGACACGCGGCTGCATACAGAGAAGTATGGGGCCGCATGCTGATGATGAAACATTTCCTGTAGTGTAGTGTAGATACTCCTGCACTACAGATGTCAATTCTCCTTATATTAATTTACCTATTTTGGTTTATTAAATACAGTTATGCATTATAATTATACACTTTTGTTATTTAAACTATAAATGTTGTGAAATTGTGGTGTTTTTTTTCTCAAAGTGACTCACCACCAGAGTTATGCTTGGTTTTTTGGTGAATTTTGATATACCAAGCTCAAAAGGTTGCCCATCACTGCTCTGGGATCTTCTGCCATTTACATTTTGTGTCTCAAGTATGTATACTGTTGTTTGCCTGTGTCTCATCCAGTACAAGGGGAACTCCTTGAGAGCAAGTACTGAGATTTTTTTACCTTTCTTTATATCCCTAGCACTTAACACATGCTTAGCACATAGTAAATACTGAAGCTTATTGACTCCTACTCATTCCAGAACCAGTGTTCTTCACACTATGCCATACTGTCTTCCCTTCTTTAGATAGATGACCCTAAATTTGGCCCTGTGAAATCATGAACCATTGAAATACTTTCATGCCCTACAAATTTGGGTACTAATGCTTTTAAATATATATTTGTTTTAAAAGGTATTATTAAACATTATTTTTTCATACTAAACTGCCCTTTGGGGGGGGATATATTTTCAGAGTGTTGAATGGCCTTTGAAATTCCCTCGGGAATTTGCCAGGATGGGCCTGAATCCACCTAAAGGTATTCTCCTTTATGGACCTCCAGGATGTGCTAAAACCACCCTAGTGAGGGCTGTAGCCACAAGCTGTCATTGTTCGTTTGCATCTGTAAGTGCGGCTGATCTCTTCTCTCCTTTTGTTGGTGATTCAGAAAAAGTTTTGGCTCAGGTATGTTTTCTATGGTTTTTTTCCCCTCACAACTTTTCCCTCATTTTCCTCCTTTATCACAATTTAAATTTATGAAATACATTTTTAATAAACATAATTATTGTCTTTTACAAAAGGTTTTTCGACAAGCAAGAGCTAATACTCCAGCAATTGTATTTTTGGACGAAATTGATTCAATCTTGGGATCCCGATCCATCAACAAAACTGAAAATGGTATTCAGGAGAGAGTTCTTTCTGTCCTTCTCAATGAATTGGATGGTGTTGGACTCAAGACCATAGAGAGAAGAGGAAATAAATTGAAGTTACAGGATAACTCTGAAGAAAAGAGAGAAAATGAGGAAGAGGAGGAGGTGTGTGTTTGTATAACTGTACCAGATATTTTGTCAGCATTCTCTACACTGAGCAGAGCCCTTCCTATGCTGAATTCCTTACATAAAAACAGTGACGTAATTAATGTCCGGTTTGGCCACATCAGCTTCTATATGAAATGTGATAATGGATTATAATCCTGCTGGAGTGGCACGGCCATATTGTATGTAGCACACATTATTTTGGTTCTGTCTAATTAGGCCATGACTTTTTCTGAAGGTTTAGAATCAGAAAGTGTTACATAAACATAAGTAGCCATTAGGAAATGAGAGATCTGACTGTGCAGTCTGAAGAACCAGGTCCAGCTTTCTTTGTCAAATCATCAGTTCTAAGTAATGATTCTAAGGCAGAGGTCAGTACTGGCTAGACAATTGGGGTTAAGTGACTTGGCTAGGGCCACATAGCTAGGAAGTATCCGAGGCCAGATTTGAACTGAAGACTTCCTGTCTCCAAGCTAGGTACTCTGCTGCCCAGCTGCCCCCAAATTACTTACAGGATCCTAGAGTCAGACCAGACTTTAGCATAGTCATTTAGTGTAACTTTTCCCACTATATAAATTCCTTCTAAAAAATCCTTCATAAATGATCATCTGGCTTCTGTGTAAAGACCTGTGCCCTGTGCCTGGGAACTCACCACTTCTCAGAAGAGCCAGTTCCATTGGGTCTGCTCAGTAAAGAGAAAAACCCATCCATGAGGAAGCCTAGTTTCTGACATTTGGGGCAGTAGAGACAATCCGTTTTCTTTCACAAGGCAATCCTGCAACTATTACACAATAGCCTTCATATGTTTTCCTTCCATTCATATCTAACCTCTACAGGGTACAGCTTAAGCCTTGTTTCTTTTTGTATTTTATTCTAGTTTCTTAGCACAGTGCTTGGCCCATAGTAGGTGCTTAAGAAATGTTTATTAATTGATTATTCCTTTCTACTCATAATGATTCAGTAACATATTCTCTACATTTTCCTTTGGTTCTTAGAGTAATCCTGGATATAGGTAGAACAAGTAGTTGGTATCATAATTTGGAGGTGAGGGACTGAAGTGCAGAGAAGTTCTCTGATTTCCCACAACTAAGATGTCAGAGCAGAGGTGGGATTCACATCCAGACCTTTGGGCTTCAGGTTCAGTGCTCTTGCTTGCTTTACCATACTCTCTTTGTTCATAGAAGTAAGCTCTTTCTCATCTCTAAAATCAGCTGTATCTGTGGTCTAATTGTATTGACATTTATTCCAGTGTTTAGAGGAGTTTTAAAAAATCATTGGCTGAAATCTTTACATGATTGTTTCCCAGTATAATTTTTTTCTTCCTGTTTACCTAGTTCTTCCAGAATCCTTCTTTATCCTAATTTAGCCCACTTTTGTATGTGTGTGTGTTTGTTTAAATTTGTTGTTTTTTTCATCTGTATATGTTGTGGTTTTTTCCAGCTAGAGTTCCAAGAGGTTTTTAATCAAAATGTCATGATAATTGCTGCAACAAACAGACCTGATGTATTAGATGATGCCTTATTACGTCCTGGAAGACTAGACAAGCTTATTTATATTCCACCTCCAGATCAAGAGGTAATTTATATCTGTGTCTGCTGTATGTGCATATAATAAACTGGATTCCAAACATTTTTGCCTCTGTGAATGTGTACAGGGTCTTACTGTGCTTGTTTTATAGTCTTTCATCTAATCTTGTCTCAGGCCAGTTTTGTTCTGCATCTGTTGGTTCTTCTGTCATTATTTTTCTTGTCAGAGAAACAGGGGGATCATCTCTTTCCAGTCTTGCAGCAACTATTGACTCAGTATTATAGTATTTCCAGCTAGAATGGGAGAACTGTAGAATCAAGGACTGCTGTGGCAACAGGTTCTTAGGAACAATATGGAACCAACCATGTCCTCATATAATAGATGAGGAAATTAGAGGCTAAAGAGTTTCAGTGATTTGCCCCATTTCACAAACTAGTTAATCTTTTGCTCTAGAATTATTCCCTGGTGATATAGGGCTTTACTTATTCTGAGAATAAGTGCTGAAAAAAGTAAGAAATTTCTTTTTCCTAAGATAGAGTTTCCTTCCTTAATGAAAGAAGGATTAAAAAGCAAAGTAAAATTTCAGGGCAAAATCAAGCAATCAATAATCATTAAGTACCTCCTATATGTCAGGAACCATGTGAGGTGCAAGGGTCACAAATCGAGTGAAGTTCCCTACTTACACAGAGATTATACTCTTAGGGTCCATATACAAGTCCAAATAAAAGTATTTAAAGAATAAATACAAAATAATTCAATATAAAATTCATGTGAAGAAAACAGAGGTCTAGAATTTTGATAGAAAGTACAGAAAAAAATAGAATTGAGGAGACCTTTACATTTTCAGGTTTCCAACCAAGTAAAATTGAATCATTAATTCTAGTTAAATACTGGTTAATAAATACAAGAGCAGAGTAGGTCAGTGGGACAGATTTCAATAAGTAACTAACTTCACATGCAGCAAATGGGCAAAAATGAAGAGACAAAAATTGTTAGAATTGGAGAGGCCATAAGACAGGAACTCTGATGTACTGTTGGTGGAGCTGTGAATTGTTCTAGCCATTGTGGAAAATCATTTGAAAAATCAGGGGCAGCTGAGTGGCTCAGTAGATGGAGTGCTAGGCCAAGAGACAGAAAGTCCTGGGTTCAAATCTGGATTCATATACTTCCTAGCTGCATGAACTTGGGCAAAATCACTTAACTTGCCTATCCCACTCTTCTGCCTTGGAACTAATACACAGCACTGATTCCAAGGCAGAAGGTAAGGGTTTTTGTTTTTTGTTTTGTTTTTTTAAATACTAAATCGGGTCTGTATTCTGTGACCCACCACTGAGCATTCCAAAAAGGTCAATGACAGAAAAGTTTTCATATGTTTGACAAAATATCCATAGCAAAACCTTTTGTGGTAGAAGGTGGAAAAATACCTGTTTTTTAGAAAATGTCTGAACAAATGGTAATATGAATATGGTGTAATACTATTGTGTTTTAAGAAATGAGAAATGTAGGGGACAGCTAGGTAGCTCAGTGGAATCATAGCCAGGCCCAGAGATAGGAGGTCTTGGTTCAAATTTGACCTCAGACACTTCCTAGCTGTGTGACCCTGGGCAAGTCACTTAATCCCCATTGCCTAGCCCTTACTGCTCTTCTCCCTTGGAACTAATACACAGTATTGATTCTAAGACAGAAGGTAAGGTTTAAAAAAAAGAAATGAGAAATGTGAGGAAGTCAGAAAAACATTTGTAGAATCTTAAAGTTTGCAAAGCAGTTTATGTTATCTCATTTGTTGCCAGTTATGCACACCAATCTTGGTCCTGAACAACAAATGAAACTCATTTCTACAGAAGTCGGATGGGAAGGGAACTGTTTATTCACAACGGTTGTTAGGCTGACAGATGTAGTTGCATCGACAGTTGGGTTGTGATTAAATTTTTTCTTTGCATAACAAGGGAGTGAAATTTGGGGTATGTAATTGGGTAATATGATTGTGAAAAACAAGGCATCGGTTATTTAAACAATGAAAAATTAAGGGGGCAGCTGGGGTAGCTCAGTGGATTGAGAGTCAGGCCTAGAAACGGGAGGTCCTAGGTTCAAACCCGGCCTCAGACACTTCCCAGCTGTGTGACCCTGGGCAAGTCAGTTAACCACCATTGCCTACCCTTATCTTCCGTCTTGGAGTCAATACTGTGTATTGGCTCCAAGGCAGAAGAGAGTCTTTTTTTTTTATTAGATTAATTTCATTGCATATCTTGGGACAGATTAATTTATCTTTGCCTAGGAGGATCTTTTTTCTAGGAAGGTTTCTTTTTCCTAGAACAGATCTTCCTTCCTTAATGAAGGATTTAAAAGCAAAATAAAATTTAATCAAGCAGTCAAGAAACATTAAGTACCTCTTGTGCACAAAACTTTAGGCTTTAAGTGCCTAAAAGGCAAGGAGGAGGTATTTCTAAAAATGAGGTTTTGAAAGTTAAATATATTTCAGAGCTTTCTGAGTTTTAAATATGCATTTTTCCTTACATACAAATTATGTGTAAATAATATGAAGTATTGACATTGGAATTCATTTTTTATAAATTAATTGTCCATCAAGACACCATGATAGCATGGATAAAGTTACTAGACTCAAGTTGAGAAAAAACCTGGTTTTGAGGCCACCCTCACTATTACCAGCTGTGTGTTAGCCCGTTACCTCATTTGTAAAATGGAGATAATTTGAGAATCAAATGAAATACCTATATGTGAAGTCCTTTGAAAATCTTAAAGTGCTGGTGTAAATGTTGTTTATCTATTACAGTTATTGTTGTCAACAATAATTGCATTTTTTGTGGCCATCGTCGAAACTGTAAACAAGTGGTTAAGTATGTTATGTTCTTTCAGGAAGTTAATATTTTTGTATTTTTTACCTGTATCCCAGGACAGACTTTGTATTTTGAAAATCTGCACGAAAAATACACCCCTGGGACCTGATGTATCTTTAGAAAACTTAGCAGCACAAACCTGTTTTTTCTCTGGAGCTGACCTTGGAAATCTCTGCAAGGAAGTGAGTTTTATTTAAGTAAATCTGCTATTCAGAATGTGTATAATGAATTGGGCCAAACCAACAAGTACAGTTGAGAAAGCTTCTAACAGATTTGCTACCTGTTATTTTATGCCATGGGAAGGAGTATATAATACGGCAATCCACCTGACTGAATACCAAAGAGCAGTTTGTCCCATGTCTTCTTTCCTTGAAGCTTCCAGAAAAAGAACTGCCAGCTTTCTCAAGTTCATATTACGGTGTCTTCTTGCTCAAGACAATTTTCCCTGAGCAGAAGGGAGCTGGATTGAGGTAGAACTGTAGCCCCACACAAACCGTGGCTATGGCATCCGTCCTTTTAAGGATTTAGAGGAGAGGGCAAAGTGGAACAGCACAGGTGACCTACAGGAAAAGCTGCTTACTCAAGCTTCATCCCCAGGATTATTCTCCTCAGTTGCCTCTACTAGCTAAGTGGAGTAATAGAAAACAGATAAATAGTAACTTGGTTTAAACTCAGTTCGGGCATTGAATTTTCCTACATTATGAGATTGAAAAGAATTTAAAATGATTTAATTTCTTGGAACGAGAAAGTTAATCACTTTAAATGATGATTTAAATGCCTACAAATATTTTTCTTGTTTTTAAAATAATTAATTGATTTGCGGTCTTTTCTCGTGGTTACGTGATTCATGTTCTTTCCCTCCCCCTCCTGGAGCTGACAGGCAATTCCACTGGGTTATACAAGTATCATCATTAAAAACCTATTTCTATTATTATTATTTGCAATAGAATGATCATTTAAAGTCAAAATCCCCAATTGAACCATGTGATTAATCATGTTTTTCTTCTGTGTTTCTGTTCCCACAAAATGCCTACAAATATTAAATTGAACCTAATAAAATAGGGGAGAGACTATCTCACAGAATGTTAGGAAGATACAATGCTGTGTTTTAAATATTAATTAAAAAGAATTAGTGGTCATGACAAATCATATTCCTGGCTTACAGCAGCAGCTCTGTTCACAGCAAACTTAATTTGTGAAGGACTTCTGTCTACTCCCAATGTCTGCCTTTATTCTCCCATTTTTATTGGGATTAACCAAATTTACTGTCAGTTCCTATTGTCTGTTCACTGCAGACATATTTCCCTGTGTGTCTGCAGTGGAATAACCACTCCTGTCTGATTCTCTCTTTCAATTCCTATTTCATAAGTAATACGAGTGTTTTCATTTCTCCTAGATATCTGACTCTCTTTCCCTCTCTTCATCTCCCTCTTCCCCACACACTTTCTTCTTCCTCCATTTATTAGTTGTATTGTATCTCTTTCAAGACTACCTACATAGTAAGTACAATCTTCCCATTGCCTCCCCCCCCCCAAAAAAAAAAACATAACATAGAAACATCACATAAACATAGGGAATGCAACTTAGAGAATGTATTCTTTTCAGTTAGTCTTTAAGTGTTTATGATGGAAATTGTTCTCTATATTTTCTTTATGTAACAATCGTTTTTTAAAAATTGACTTGAAAGTCTGAATTGGCATAAAAGGAATGAAGGCTTAGCAGGAGTGTTCAATCTAACTAGTCAGGCCCAAGTTTCATGAATATTGGGTTGACTAAAATGATGTGTTCAGATTATTTCTTGTCATAGTTTAAAAGTTTTAATATTAACTTTAAATTAAATATTAAAGTTAATACTAACTTTATTGGGGTTTTCTTTTTATAGGCTGCTTTGCTGGCTCTAGAAGAAAATGGACTAGAAGCAACTACAGTGAGTCAGGAGCACTTTCTGAAATCATTGAAGACTGTAAAACCATCCTTAAGCCGTCAAGATTTGACACTCTGGGAAGGATTTCAGAAGCAAGAATTCTCCAGTTTACAGACTCTTTAGATAACTTTCATTGCCTTATCCATCATTAAAATAAAACATAGGTTGTTTCCCTCCCCCTCCCCCCACCTCCCCTCCCACATTTAAGGGGGGCTTGGAGAGAACTGGGTCATGCATGGGTGCAGGATTGCCAGCTACAAGCACAGAAGGCCCTTAGTAAAATAGAATCTTGCTTCAGTGGTTATTTCACCTCACCTGCCTGTTCAATTAGGTCATGGTGCATGGAAAAGAACAGAGAACTTGAGTCATGGGCTCCGAGTTCAAATAACCTTTTCCACTTAAAACCTGTGCCAGGGAGGCAGATCACCAATGGGCCGCATCATCCTTATCTGCAAAATTGAGGAGGCTGGACTAGATGCCCTGAGCTGCCTTGTGGTTCTAAAACGATGTTGGGAATGCTTACACAGCCTCCTGCTTCCTTTAGACCTACCACCCCTCACTGGATACATATGCCAGTGGTGGCTACTGATTGACAAGCTACTATGAATTCAGCATCCTTTTCTTACTATTATTATTTAAGTATTTTTCCATGGTTCCATGATTCTTGTTCTTTCCCTCCTCTTTTTCCTCCCCCTGAATGCAGCATTCTGTTCAGTGATTTCTATCAGTCACAATAATATCTTACATTTAGAAACATTTGTTTGCAGCATAGTCTATAGAAGGTATGTCTACATGGATGTACACAGATGACAGAGAACAGGGACCCCAGGATAGGCTGGGGGACATGAGAAAATAGGTTTTGGGATCAGGAGGGCCAGAGACAAGCTGGTAGCAAATCACAGCAAAGTTTATTCATCACAGCTTCTGGTTTTTAGAGAGATTGAACGGAATTCTTTGAACATGAATATACAATAAAGGGTAATGATTTATAAGTTTAGTATGATGGATTTGGTTTACATCATCAAATCTAGACAGTTTTCTATAGGCTGATAAATATGTCCTGTAACCACCTAACCCAGATTCCCAGAGAATGCATACATCAGTGGGTTTTGTGAAGCCTCAGGTGAGGAGTGAGCTATGTGTCTTGAGTTTAGCTGGGGGCACCTTTTGGGCTTTCCAGAGCTTTGCTCACTGGAGGCCCTGGCTGTTCTCATGCTGTCTTCACACACGGATTCCCATGTAGTGTGGTATGGCTCCTGCAATATCCAACCCCACAGTGGTCTGTGACCTAAGATGAACCACTTCTGTCCTTTGGAAACTTCACTTGTGCTCGACTTTCCTATTTTCAATTCAACGCTACCTCAAAGTATGCACAATTTCCTTAATGAGCAAAACCTATGATTACATCTCTAGAATATTGATTACTCTAGAAAATTGATACTCTTCCCTTTTGGCAGCAATGTTGTGTTTCACCCTTTCACCTATTTCAGTTCTTGCCTCAGTTTATTTGAGTAGGGAAAAAACATCACAAGGCCCTTTATTCATGGTAAGACCCAGGTCAAGATTATGGTCACTGCAATCAAATCCCTGGTTCCTTTTTGGAGGTTGGGTGGCCTTATTTGTAACTCAACTCATGGCAAAAGACAGTTAACCACCAGTAACATTGAAAGGTTGCACGACTAGCTTCTGTTTTTGATCAACTTCATATGCTTCTTGTTATACAACACATCCACATCTTAGCCACCATCTTCTGGCTGCTAACTGTCAGCCTAACTAGCCAGAGTAATCCCGCTCATTAGAGGCAGTGGCATCTTCTAGAAGGAGCAGAGCCCAGCTATTCCCTTCTGCCCCCAAGTTAGGAAGAAAAGGATGTCAGTTAGAATTTCTATGGAAATAACTGAATGCAGTAAATTACCCCATCTCTTGTGGCTGCTGGTGAAGAGTAACTTACTTGATGGATGTAGGTCATAAACATAGGGGTCCCCAGAAGATTCCCCTGATTGGTCCATCATTGGCTCTCCCTTTCCCCTTAGGAGAAGTAAATGGCAATTTGGTGCTACATCTGGTAATCCAGGAATGCCCACGGTGGTAAGTAGACAGGGGCAGGGGGATTTAAGAAAATAACCAGAAGGAATAAATCCTAGTGAGACATTTGTGTAGACAAGTACAAGATGAACTGTTGGAAAGAAAATTTATAGATATATGCATATTATATTTGAAAGTTCATGCTCAAAATTTTGTCTTGCTAATGAGATTTGATCGAAAAGATGGCTGCTCTAAAAACAGGATTTGGAAGATGATGTGGAAAAGAACTTTTAAATCATTAACAGTTGCTTTTTTTTTTATTTTGAAGTCCAAATTCTACCTCTACCCTGCCCATTAAGAAAGCAAGTAATATGATACCAGTTGTATGTGTGAAATCATGCAAAACAGTTGAAAGGAACTTTCTAGATGAAATTTCAGAATTGGAGATATCACACTTTCCTTGAAAGACATCTACTAGAGAACATGAAGCAGTAGACCTGTTGAGTTGACGAAAACAGCATATAAATGCTATTCATAATCATATCCTCTGCCTCATATTGAGACTGACAGGTTACCAACCAACATTGATCTGGTTTGGAGAGATTAGGCTGAACATCATAAATATTGGACAAAACATAACTTGTGATTTTATAATGCAATATGAACTCAACTTTTAAAATTAGTATCTACTACTGACTCATTGAGTTCTATAACTAGGAATTTACAATTATTCCTAATGCATTTCATCTAATTAAATTCAGCCCTACATTCTTGTTAAAATCTTGGGTTCAATAACAGACTTCTCTACTAGCAGCAATGAAAGAATCCAGAGCAAGGCTGACTTATGAGAAAGAAAACTAGCCACATTCAGAGGAAGAACTGTGGGAGGAGAAACGGAAGAAAAACAACTGCTTGAACACATGGGCTGATGAGGATATTATTGGGGATGTAGACACTAAATGATAACTAGTCCAACTATCAATAATATGGAATTAGGTCTTAGTCAATGATACATGTAAAAAACCCAGTGAAATTGTGCATTGGCTAAGGGGAGATAGGGGGTTTGGGGGAGAGGAAAGAACATGAAACATGTAACTATGGAAAAATTCAAAATAAAAAATCTTGGGTTCAAATCTTGTCATTCAATGATAGCAATCACATTTAATTTCATGTTATCTTCAAACTTGATAAATGTTTCATCAAATTCCATTTCTGCTTTCAACTCATTTATTAAAATGAATAGAACATGGTCAAATAGAAGGGTCATTTGACTGCCCTCTGGAGACCTTGCTCCAGGTTAATTTCAAACCACTTGTTTTTGGTTCTGGTTATTCAGTCAGTACCATATTTATACTGTTAACCTACCCACATCTCTCTGTCTCACCCACAAGAATACAACAAAAGACTTTGTTAAATATTTTTCTAAAATCCAGCATTCACCTTATCAACCAATTTAATTTTCATATTATATTACTTTTCAGCGCCCTCTTCCACCCATGCTTTAGGAATGTGAATCATCATCTACTAAATTACTGTAAACTTAGAATTCACTTAAAGCAGGATATATGTGAATAGCCAAAAGAACAAATAGTTCAAAATAAAAAAGGTAATCATGATGAAGATTAAGTATTGTAATATTAACTTTTTTTTTTTTTTACCCTTACTTTCCTTCTTAGAAGCAATACTGTGTATTGGTTGCAAGGTAGAAGAGTGGTGAAGGTTAGGCAATGGGGGTTAAGGGACTTGCCCAGGGTCACAGCTCTTAAGTGTCTGAGGTCAGATTTGAACCCAGGACCTCTCATCTCTAGGCCTGGCTCTCAATCCACTGAGCCACCCCGGCTGCCCCCTGTAAGATTAACTTTAGTTTTCTTAAATAATATATTAAGTAGCTATTAAATTATTCATCATAGAATAATACTTTATGAAGCTTTAGGAGTCAGTTGGATTAGATCAGAGAACACTAGTCCCGTAATGCATTTTAGTGTACCAAGAAAAGGAATAAGACTTCTTAAGATCTATTCCATAGAGTAATTAGCCCAACCATTTCTAGTAATGGTAAAAAAAAAAAAAAGGAGAAACAACAGATTGGAAAGGAAAAAGCTGACAGATGAGGAGAGCCTAATTTAAGGTTGTTGTCCTGTGTAGGGAGGAGATGTGAATGTAGAAATGACTAGATTTGGCAGTGAATTGGATTTGGAAGGTAAGTGAAAATGAAGAGTCCAAAGATGACCCTGAGATTGCCTTTGACATTAACAGGCAATTTTCTAAAATATACAAATTTCATTTACTCGGAGGAGAAGGAAAGGAGGGAGTTCTGTCAGACCTGGATCATTAGATATTTGCAAATGAATCAAACTTACTACTTTCAAGTTCAGCACTTGAATTTCCTTCTTCAATTAGTAGATTAGAATAATCTATCATTAGCATATTTATGTAAATTAATGTTGCTGCAATGATTTTATACTACTTAATAACTGTCACTACAGTTAAGTTAGATATAGATCTCGCCCTACAATTTTCATCATGTTTCAAATTATCATGCTCCAATTAGCAAGAATTCTAAATTGGTGAGATGCAAATGAATTAGGTTTCACTATCATTCAATTCAGATATTTATTTGATGGTTCTAAAGTATATTTTACAACATTTTAAAACTATTTTGTAGGTCTTTTGATTTTATATCTCCTTCATTTCTGATTATCTCTCCCCCCCTCTGCTACCCATTGAGCCACCTCTTGAAACAAAGAATTTTTAAAAAGCAGTTTAGTAAAAACAACTAATAAACCAAGTATATATTACAATATATCCAAGAGATGTCAAATAGAGTTATCTAATCCCTTTAGAAGAAATAGCTTCCCAAATATCTGTTCTCCTGTACCTCTTGGCTAGATTGCCTAAAGAAATTTTGTTGTTCAGTTGTTTTTCCATCATGACCGATTCTTCTTGACCTCATTTGGGGTTTTCTTGGCAAAGACAGTAGAGTGGTTTGCCATTTCCTTTTCCAGCTCATTTTATACATGAGGAAGTGAAGCAAACAGGCTTATGTGACTTGCTCAGGGCCATAAAGCTAGTAGTAAGTGTCTGAGCCCAGATTTGAACTGAGGAAGATAAGTCTTTCTGGCTGCAGGCATGGCATTTGATTGTGCCACCTAAGCTTTCCTTGTCTAAAGAAAAGGAAACTAGAATAAAAACTTAAAGAGTCTTGAGTTCTAGTTCCAGTTCTGCCAGGAGCTGTATGATCTTGGTCAAGTCACTGAATCTCAGTCTTCTCATTTGAAAAAAGAAAAAAAAAGGTATCTTCTCTAAGTCCCCATCTCCACCTAGCATTCTAATATGTCAATTTTTTTCTTTTAATAATTTTATTTTTTAGAAATTTTTTTCTATAGTTACATGATTCATGTTCTTACTCTTCCCTCCAACTCCCCCAATCCCCCCCCCCCATAGTCAACACGCATTTCCACTGGTTTCTTCATGTGTCATCAATCAAGACCTATTTCCATATTATTGATAATTGCACTGGGGTGGTCATTTAGAGTCTACATCCCAAATCATGTCCACATCAACCCATGTATTCGAGCAGTTGTTTTTCTTCTGTGTTTCCACTCCTGCAGTTCTTCCTCTGAATGTGGGTAGCATCTTTTCCATAAATCCCTCAGAATTGTCCGGGATCCTTGCATTGCTGCTGGTACAGAAGTCCATTACATTCAATTGTACCACAGTGTATCAATCTCTGTGTATAATGTTCTCCTGGTTCTGCTCCTTTCACTGCATCAATTCCTGGAGGTCATTCTAGTTCACATGGAATTCCTCCAGTTTATTATTCCTTTGAGCACAATAGTATTCCATCACCAGCAGATACCACAATTTGTTTAGCCATTCCCGAATTGAAGGGCATCTCCTCATTTTCCAGTTTTTTGCCACCACAAAGAGCTCGGCTATAAATATTTTTGTACAAGTCTTTTTCCCTATGATCTCTTTGGGGTACAACCTCAGCAATGGTATGGCTGGATCGAAGGGCAGGCAGTCTTTTATAGCCCTTTGAGCATAGTTCTAAATTGCCTTCCAGAATGGTTGGATCAGTTCACAACTCCACCAGCAATGCATTAATGTCCCAATTTTGCCACATCCCCTCCAACATTCACTACTTTCCCCTGCTGTCACATCTGCTAGGTGTGAGGTGAGTTGTTTTGACTTGCATTTCTCTAATTATTACAGATTTAGAACACTTTCTCATGTGCTTCTAATATGTCTAATATTGACCATGATGAATTATGCAAATGAAAGGATTGATGTATCCATAACTTTCAAACCACAACTAGGCATATGGTCCAAGGAGGTCATTGATAAGAAGGAAGTCTTCTTATACACAAACATATTTACAGTGGCATTTTTTGTTGTAGCAAAGAATTATATACAAAGTAGAAAGAATTATATACCAAGCCAGTCAATTGGGAGTGGCTAAACAAATTGACATATGAATATAATGGAATGTTCTTGTGCCATAAGAAATAATGAGGGGGCAGCTGGGTAGCTCAGTGGATTGAGAGCCAGGCTCAGAGATGAGAAGTCCTGGGATCAAATCTGGTCTCAGGCTCTTCCTAGCTACCAACCATCAGCACACAAAAAAATTATCCTTCCAATGGGAATTTTAGAGCAAGCTTGTTCTATAAACTTCATTATTAGCATCTCCATTGTCTTTCACATCAGTGTATCTTTGGTCTTTTTGTGGGGTTTTGGTTATGTATGAATGTGCTCATACAATAATGACCAATATGGAAGTGTGTTATACATGACAATAAAAAAGAAAAAACAAAAACACAAATTTGCTCCAAATAGGAATCTTTTTTTACATACGTTCATATTCATAAAATGTTTGTTGACTGTGTACTATGTGAATTGACTTTTGAACCAAACAGTAAATAAATAAAATTAAAGATCAGTATTTTTTTATTCCTGTCTAGAGTCAGAAGTTTTGCGTTCAAATTCTATATCTCCTTCTTCCTACTGTGTTACTTCCTCCACCCTGGGCCTCAGCTTCCTCATCTGTAAAATGAAGGGGCTGGACCATCAGCCCCCAAAGGCTCTCTCTAACTCTAAATCTTTTTTCATTATTTAATTAATTGATTTTTTTTTAAGCCCTTACCTTCTGTTTTGGAATCAATAATGTGTATTGGTTCTTAGGCAGAAGAGTGGTAAGGGCTAGGCAATGGGGGTCAAGTGACTTGCCCAGGGTCACACAGCTAGGAAGTGTCTGAGGTTAGATTTGAACCCAGGACCTCCTATCTCTGGACCTGACTCTCAATCCACTGAGCCACCCAGCTACACCCCTCCCTCCCCTTTTCTTAAACCATTATCTTCTATCTTAGAATCAATACTGTGTATTGGTTCTGTGTGGAGTAGAATCTTGGGGGTCTGCATCCCAAAGTCACTCTAATGAGCAGATAGGAGACTCGATAAGATGCTGGCAGAAAAAAATTAGGCCTTTATTAAAGAAAGGGAGAGGACAGGGGACGCTGCTCTGAGTGGTCAACCCAAAGCAACGGCCAAGGGTATACCAATAAACTCCAAATTTATAGCGAATGAGCACAATGCTTCCTTTTGGCCGCCCACCAGCTGTGTGGGTTACAATGTCTGTGTATGTTTTATTTTTCTTTATCTTGGCCTGCCCTCCTTCAGTTTCCCAGAGTTCTCGAACTCACTGGAGCATTCCTCAAGTTTAGAGTTTCTAAATGGAGCTTAGACTCTGCCAAGGTCTTTCAGCGGGAAACATTTGGGACAGGAAGTTACGACCAACTTTAGGTTGGGGAACCTTTGGAGCTCTAATTTTCCAGCTCCACCTCTTTAACCTTTTGAATGCTGACTGTCAGAGCTATTAGGAATCCATAATAAAAAAAAGGGGAAAAGGGGGGAAAAAGAGGGGTGGGGGCAACCACCTTAGAAAAGGGTTAATTAGGACAGTTAAAGGTTTATATATAAAAAACTGCTTGGGGAGGGGGATTTCTCTACTTATGAATAAGAATTTCTCTCTCCTTATGAATACCGAGAGATTGGTTTCTGTCTTCTGAAGGGCACCTAACTTTCATTAATTTTCTATAGGAAGCTGCCAATCTAAGATTATTAATACTAGCTAATGTAGGAATTAAAATTAATGTTATTGAAATTAAAATTACATTCTGGTCCTTATACTAATATATGCTGGAGAATGTCAACCCACACGGTTCCAATGCAGAAGATCAGTAAGGGCTAAGCAATTGGAATTCAATGACTAGCCCAGGGTCCCGCAGATAGGAAGTGTCTGGGGCCAAATTCGAACCCAGGTCCTCCCAACTCCAGGCCTGGCTTTCTATCCACTGGGCCACCTGGCTGCCCGCTGGCAATCATTTACTGTGTGTCTCTTCTGTGTCAGGCATTCTGCTAAGCACTGGGCCTAGAAAAGCAAGTGGGAGGGAAAGGAAGGTTTTCTGAGTATCCATGTCTTCTCTTATTTTGATCCATTCACTAAGCCCACCAGAGGACGGCAGAGTGAACTCTTCTAGACCCTGAACCCCTGAATGGGCATCAGAATTAAAATTTTAAATTGGGGATAGGGTTGGGAGAAAGGGACAGGAAGGAGCCCCACTCATCCCTTCCCTGCAGCAGCACAAATAGAGGTCCACTTGGAGGGGGCGGGGCAGGAAGGTTCTAGAAGTTTCTGACAGTTAGTGAAGGGAAAGGGTGAAAGAAAAGTGTCCCAGGGGCTCATGGGTAGATTCCTGCCATTTGACTGACAGCCCTGGCACTCTCTCAGGAGGCTCCATCCTGCCTGGCCCTGGCCAATGAGAGCTTCCGAGGGGCGGGACCTGGCCCAGAGGATTGTGGGCCTGGAGCCGCCCTGAGGAACCCGGAGAGGGGGACCGAGGTGGTGGGCAGCCGACTGGAGCAGCTGTCTACAGGCTCTCCTGGTGCGGCGGGCAGGCTTGAAGCCTCTTCTCCCCTCAAAGGCCTGGGTAGGATGGAGGCCTGGCCTCGCGCACTGCCATCTTGGAATCTCTGTGTTTTGAAGGGGTGTCTGTGTGTGTGTGAGAGTGTGTGTATGAGAGTGTGTGTGTGTGTGTAAGTCTTCTGGGTCACCCCTTCATTTTTTTTTCTTCCTTTTTAGTCAATAGACTTAAAATTTTTGATTTACTCGACATAAGAATTTCCACAAGTGAGGCAGAAAACGGGCCTTCCCACGTTGCCCCTCATTATTCAGGTGTCGAGGGCTCTCCACAGTCCCACGTAGGGTTTTCTGAGCAAAGATCCCGGAGGGGTTTGACGTGTCCTTTTCCAGTTCATTTTACAGGTGAACAAGCCTAGGCCAACAGGGTTAACGTGGCATGCTCATATACACCCATAAGTGACTGAAGCTAGATTTGAACTTGCGTCTTCCTAAGTCTAGCACCCTAGCTTCCTACACCTTACACCTTGGGCTAGATCTTTAATTTGATCAGCATGGAGATTTCCCAGTATGGAAATCCCCTCCCCAAAGTGGACTCGTCTTGGAGAGCTTCCTAAGGGCAAGAAGAAGGTTAAGTGGCTTGTCCAGCTTCACACAGTCATATTTGGTCAGAGGCAGGACTTGAACCCAGGGTCTTCCTGATTCCAAGACCAGCTTTGTAACCACTACATTAGGACAGTTCTCTGCCTTGGTCTTCTTGGCTATGACCAAAAATGAAAACAGAGTGTCCATTTTAAGCCTTTCCAAAACAGACGAGGCCTGTGTTCAGATGGCAAATTAAGTGGGTGACTGGTGCCTATCTTCCTTATGTTACAAACAGGAATGGGAATATATCTTGTCGATCAGTCCATAAGCATATATTAAGGGCCTCCTCTGTGCCAGACACAGGGATAAGCAGTGGCGGGATACACATGTGGAAAAAAAAAAAAAAGCTCTTGCCTTCCAGGAGCTTACAATCTAACTGGAGAAGAAAATGCAGATAGAAGCTGAGTATGGCTGGGTAGGAAATAAAGAAATGGCAATCGCCTTAAATGAAAGCTCTTCCTGTCTTCTAATCAGGAGGGAGGAATAATGATGTGGGAATAACAAGGCTCATGTCATCTTATAGGAGGATGAGGTTCTAGGAAGCACGTTGGAGAAATCCAAAGGAGTATAGAGCCTGGTGGGAAGTAGAAAAAGACTTTTGTTTTGTTTTTTAAACCCCTACCCTCTGTCTTTGAATCAATAATAAATATTGGTTCTAGGGTAGAAGAGCCACAAGGGCTAGACAAGTTGGGATTAAATGACTTGCCCAGCATCACACAGCTAGGGCACGTCTGAGACCAGATTTGAATTCAGGTCCCCCCAACTCCAGCCCTGAACCTGTCCATTGAGCCACCTAGCAGGCCCCCTTCTCTCCTCCCACCCCTGAGTTTGTTACTAGAAAGGCAGAGGGACTTTGGAAGAGCTGCTCCTCTCCCCACCCCACTATGCTTCCCTACCCCTCTGCCCATCACCCTCCTCTCTGCCCAGTAGTCCAATGGGAGAGCATAGGAGGTAGGGTGGGTGGCTCACAGGTGGCAGAGCTGGAGGGAAGCAGAGCACTGGGGCCACTCCTCTCCCCTCCCCTCTCTATACTACCTGGGAACATTTCTCACTTCACCTGCCCCTCAGACCAGCAGCCCAATGGGAGTGCTTCCTCCCTCCCTTAAGTGAGATAAGGGGGTGGGAATGGTGGTGTGGCAGGGCACAGCTCATGGTCTTTAAAAGGTTTAACATCACTGCCTTAGACCAATGAAATCACACACAAAAATAGAACACATAAGAATTATAGTTTACTTGGTCTGGAGTTAGGAAGACATGGGTTCAAATGAAACAGGGAGGAGGCATTTATGTGGCTCATTGGATAGAGCACCGGGCCTGGAATGGAAAACTCCTATTTTCAAATTTAGGCTAGCTAATTTCCTAGCTATGTGACTCTGGGCAAGTCACTTAACCCTGATTGCCAACCCTTGCTCTTCTGTCTTAGAGTTGTTACAAAGATAGAAAGTAAGAATTGTTTTGTTTTGTTTTAAGAAAAAAGAAAGGGAGAGAGCTAGAGACAGAGCAAGAGTGATAGAGAGATAAAGACAGAGATAGAGGGAGAGACAGAGAGAGAGAAAAGAGAGACAAGGAAGGAAGGAAAGGAGTTAAGTAAAAGAGGAGAGAGGGGAGAGGGGGGCATCTGTTGGTGGAGATAGGATAGAATGCAATCATCTCAAGCAGGTAGAGAGGAGTTAGCCTTGGTAAGGAGTAAAGCTTTCTAATCATGTGAGATAGGAGTAAAGGAGGAGATATTGGTAGAAGGCATCTGAAAGATAAGAGATGAGGAAAAGTGGAGAAGAGGGAGCTCATAGAGAAGAGCCTCAACTTTTCCTGTAAAATATAAGGTGCTCAGCTAAGAGGGTGGAGGGAAGTGGACCTATGGAAGATTTGAGGAAGGATGAAAAGGTTTGGAAGAGCCTTAGTAGGGTTGGATAGTAAATTGATTAGAGAAATATAGTAGGATTGCCTAGCAGCAGTTAGAGCCTAATTAAGGTTATATAACATTAATTTGTAGTAGACCCAATCAGAATAATTGCATGATTTTCTCAATCTTTGTTAATTTTTTTTTCATTTTGCTAAATTGCAGTCAGGAATAATTAGTTGTGATTTTAAAATTTTATCTTTTAGTTGCATGTTGAAACAATTTTTGACAATTGTTTTCTGATATTTTAAGTTTCAGGTTTTTTTTTTCTTCCTTTCTTCTTTCCCCAATAGTCTGATATATATACTGGTGCCTTCATGTGTCAACCTTGAAAAACACAGAACCACTAAAGTAGTAATACTTCCTCCTGGAATCAGACACAATCATTAATCAAAGTCCCATCTGGGTCTCCATAAATGTAGGACTTTAATATCCAACACTCCAAAAATTATATATATTATATTTTTAGTGTTTATTAATAATCACTTGAAGTAGAAGGAATAAAAAGGAAATAGAAGCAAAAAAAAAAAGTAAAAAAAAAACAATTATTTAACAAAATTAAGACCACATGACTAAGTTCTTTTTTGTTTAAAAAGCCCACTCCACCAAAGCTGCAACAGGAAGAGAAGAGAGCAAGAGATGGGACTACACCAAATAAATATCCTCCCTACATCAGCATGTAATGTGAGGAGAATGGGGTGCTGGGAATTGTAGTTTTTAGGGCAACAGATTCTAATTACACAATAGTTAGAAAGAACAAGTCTTTAATCATGACAAGGAAGTCAATAGCACCAGATACTACATAGAGTCAAAGTCCTGGAACTCTGGGAACAGTGTCTCTGGCACTCTGAGAACAATGTCTCTGGGGAAAAGTCCTGCCCAAGGGGATTTTCCAATGGACTGAAGAATTTGGTATTTTATATACCTTTTGGGAAATAAAGGATAGGAAGATTCAATTGATTGGCCTTACAATGGACACAAGGAAAGGATGATTCCAGCCAGGGGCTTTGTTACCTGGAAGAAGCCTTTGATACCATGGGAGAAACTTCTAAGACAAAAGAGTACTTAAGATTTGATTATATCTATTAATTCTATCTAAGCTGAAATTGTGTGCTTAAAGGTTTATAGTTCAATCTAAGACTAGGTCAGTCTGGGGCTTCCCTGAAGGGAAGTTCCTAAGGCACAGAGGCAAAAACAGGGTTCCATAAAACAGTTGACACATGCAGTATATATTTTCATATTTCATATTCCTCATGTTATGATAAAGACTTAAAATAAAAAAAATAAAAAATAAATAATAAAATAAAATAAAATAAAAAAACTCATTAAGGAAATAAAATAGAAGATGGCATGCTTTGATCTGCAATCAGACTCCAACAATTCCTTCTTTGGCTATGGATAACATTTCTCATCTAAGTCCCTTGTGGAAACTTTGCTGATAATGATTTATTCCTTACAGTTGATCATGATATGTTTCTATTATTGTTGTCAACTTTGTTTATGGAACCTCCCAAGTTTGCCCCAGTGCCTTGGAAAGTTGACTTAAGGGAAGTCTCAGACTGACCTTGTCTTAGACTGAATAATAAACCTTCAAGCACCCATAGAACTCAATTTAGATAGAATTAGTAGATATAATCAAATCTTAAGTACCCTTTTGTCTTAGAAGTTTCTCCCATAGTATCAGAGGCCTCTCTCCTGTAGTCCAGCCTTGGCTGGAATCCTTTCCTTGTATCCATTGTAAAGCATCAACCTCTCCCAGGTAAGTCCAGCCCCTAGCTGGACTCCTCCTCCTTCCCTTGTGACCACTGTAAAGCCTTTCAATTGAACCTTGCTGTCCTGTATTCCCCAGAAGTGTACATAAGACCCCCCCAAATTCTTCAGCTCATTGGAAAATCTCCTTTAGTGGGGCTTTTTCATGGAAACATAGTTCCCAGAGTCCCAGAGCTTTGGCTCTGTTGTAGTATTCTAGCACTTGACTCTGTGTAGTGGCTGAATCCGAGCATTGTCTTCCTTGTCCTGATTAAAGACTTATTCTTTTTAACTACTATTCTTTGGTGGTTCTGTGTTTTTCAAGGTCAACACTGTGTACATTGTTCTCCTGGTTCTGCTCACTTCAGTTTACAACAGTTCATATAAGTCTTTCTAGGTTTTTCCCATCTCATCAGTCAATAGTATTCCTTTACAACCATATACTATAACTTGTTTATCCATTTCCCAAGTGATGGATAACCACTCAGTTTCCAATTCTTTGTCACTACAAAAAGGGCTGCTGAAAATATTTTGGTACAGGTAGGTCCTTTCCCCTTAACTCTGATCTATTTGGGGTACAGAATCAGTAGAGGTATTGCTAGGTTAAAGGGTATAATTGCATAGTTATGTGGCCCTTTGGGTGTGCTTCCATATTGCTCTCCTGAATGGTTATATCAGTTCACAGTTTCTTTAACAGGGTATTAGTGTCCCAATTTTCCCACATCCCCTCCAACATTTCTCAGTTTCCTTTTTGGTCATGTTTGGCTGTGATCTTTTTGCAAATACCTTCCCACAAATCACTTCATCTTTCTGAACATCAGTTCCCCCTCATGTAAAATGGTAGTGCTGGAACTCAATTTCACAAGATTTCAAAACCTCTTTGTAAAGGATTTTAAAGGTTAGATACTGGTTCTGTAAGAGTCAGCTAACTCTTTAGCCCACGTGCACATGCAAACCAACAACCTGGTGTACCATCTAACCAAATCATCTACTTTTCCTCTTTCCCGCCATCCAAAATCGAATACAACACTTCTCATCTTCCTGCTGCCAAATGGAGGGTTCCTTAAAAAAAAAAATGAGGGAAAAGCAATCCTTGCTTAACTGGCATAATTCAATGTCTAGCAAGTGGCACCAGAACTATGTTATCTCTCCAACTCTAATAATTAGTCTTAAACTTAGTCCATCTAGTAACTGCTCCCCAGACTCAAGCCTAGAGAAAATGAGTTCAGGGTGAGGGAAATGTGGTTTGTTTAAGAAAGGAAATTGAGTGACCAGTACGTAGCTCCATGACTTGGGCAGTGATAGGGCTCTTTCGGAAGAGTCTTTCAGAATATAAGGTTTAGAGGTAGCATCCAGGATCCAATTCTGAGTTTTAGCAGGTCAGGTCTCATATACTAGATAGTCCTCACTAGTAAGGGAACTTGTTCCTTGAAATTTTGGATCTCTTAACTCATTCTCTGCAGCAACTAGAAATTCTTATATTATTCTCTTTATTTGGGATTTTGCAGGGTGATGTTGTTGTAGCCGAGAAGCAGAGACCCTTAACTAACAGCCTAACAGCATCCTGTTGAGCATGGAGGTTTACAACATCCATAAATTAGCATATCCCATTGAGTAAGGGAGTTTTACATTGGCATGCTCTGCCCAGAGGGTCACCCTTCCTCCCTAGATAAGACAGCTCTGAAGATTTAGAGTTATATCCTGTGGCGCCTGGACACATCCTTACTCCCACTGCCTAACTGTTAAGTAGACCCTAGCCCTATAGGTGCCAAACCCTAGCCCTCGAAACATATATATATTCCCCCCTTTAAATGCATCACTCGGAATTCTCTTGCTGAGTTCCCCCAGCGCGCACTGGCAATAAAGCTTTCTCTTGCTTGATTGCATTGTCTCGTGTGTTCCTCCGGTGGCCACCCATTTGAACCCTAACATATGGGGGCTCGTCCGGGATGGTGTGCGACCCCCTGGGGATCACTGAGACAGAGAAAGCTCTCTTCTAGGTTTCATGGCAACTTCCAGAGGTAAGCAGTGAATGGTGTGTGACTGTGTATTTGATGGGGAAAGTCAGGATCTTAACTTTAAGGGGTTGGAGTCCCTTTGAGCAGCTCCCTCGGTGAGAGAGGGAGGGAAGGTCAGGGTTTGATTCCCTGGGGGAAACAGTTTCGGAAATCCAGGATTCAAATTCCTGGTGGAACTAATCCCGGAGAAGTCCAGGACGGATGCGTCAGGGGCAGGGAAGCGGGGGCACTGGATCTTTTTGGAAAGGATGCCAGGGAAAGTGGAATGGAGCCCCGAGTGGCTACATCCCAGATTCAAACTTTGTTTGGATCCACAAAGAGAATCTTTTGTTTTTCCTTTTGTTTGTCTGTCTTTTGTGTTGTCCTTTGTCTGTGTCTTTTTGATTGGTCAAAGATGGGCCAGAGTCAGTCAACCCACCCTGGTCTTGGTCCTAAGTTATTATTCAGATTTCAAAACCCGTGCACATGCATTAGGCTTATTAGTAAAAAAGGGGAAGTTGCAGACCTTTTGTAATTCGGAATGGCCTGCCTTTGGGGTTGGATGGCCCCATGTTGGGACATGGCAACAGTCTATTATTTCTGCAGTTTGGGGTCGGGTTTTGCTCAGGGGTCCGGAGGGACACCTGGGCTGGATGCCATACATTTTAACCTGGCAGGATTTAGTCCTGAATCTTCCACCCTGGCTTCTTTCGGTTGTGGAGGGGTCTAATCCCAGCAAGGGAACAGTTACACCCTCCCAGGTTCTGGTTGCCCAGCCCCAGGGGCCCGGCTCCATTTCGGAAGTCCCCTGGTTTGTCCGTGCTGGCTGAGTCTGTGTCTTTGGTGTTGTTTAGGTCCTTGTCGGGAGCCAGGGCGGGTAGGCCTGGTGCTTGCTGGTTTCCCGGCCTTCGGGGGCTGGTTCAGAGGGAGAGCTGCAGGCATTCTGCAGTTCCCTTTCCCCTATCTACATTTCTAATCTTCCCTTACTAGAGAAACTGTGCTGCTCAGACAGTAGACTTAACATCTGAATAGGAGGGGATTTGAAAGTTCAAAGTCCCTTCCATAAGAAAAACAGCCAGCCTAAGAACAGCTCACTTTCAACCCCCCACTAGAAACAGATAGCAGTTTGTTTAGGTGCTGCAAGAAGCATATGTTAGAAATCAGGCCAAAAAGAGAGACAGATAAGATCAATCAGAGTGTAAAGCACAGGGAAAGTTAGGGGACAAGGAAGTCAGTTCAGCCAATCAGATGGCTGATTGCTGTACCTGAGTACCCTCAGTGAAAGGGACAGTGTGCTGCAACTGTTTTCATGAGTTTTTCTCACTGCAAATATTTCTTTTTAAGCATGGATCCTAAAGAACTGATTTTTCCTCTTTCTTCCTTTGGATGGGCCCCCAAAGGAGTGAAAAAGAGAAAAATTCAGAGCAGAAAAGGGAGATTTTACTCCACAATTGGAAGCATTTTCACTTAAGATTTGATTTTAAGGATTGAGGATTGCTAATGATGTTGATATGGTACAATGTAATTTTATTTATTGTGGTAACTGTCAGTCAAATGTGAAATATTAACCGGATTTTATTGAGCACAAAAACTCATGGTTAGAAGTTTGTTAAGCCTTTGTTTCGGTAAATTGAGAATTGTCTAAATGTGATTAATAGCCAATCTGACACAAAGAGGGAATGTTTATTCTATGAAGTCAGAAATTGTACTGGCTACTTTGTAAATGTGAAAGTCATTCATAAAAAGCTGTAATGGTGTTATTGAGAACTTATTCTAGAATTTAACCTTGGGATTTTTCAAAATGAGATGTTCTTTTAATGTATGTGCTGTCAGAACTAACAACAAGTAATCATATGACACACAAGAAGTTATTAAAGTGGTTAATCTGTGCATGGGACTTAATAATTCAGGTACTAAAATTTGGAAAAGGTGCAATTTCTAAACAGTGTTATGTTTGATTAGGGTTGTATGAACTGTTTTTAAAAATGTGTACAATGTATAAGAGGGAACTTGTGATTTAGAGATTAACATGTATTTGGACTCGAATTGCTAGAAATGAATACAGAATATGTATGCATTTGGACTATGAAGAGAAGTAATTTTTCCACCTGAAGAGGTTAAGGTTGTATGATATGCAAACTGTATGAAATTAACAAGAGAAAAATTTGACCAGCCCAAGGAGCTAATAGGATTTAATGCAATTAAATATAGTACTTTTCCTCCTTTTGCAATAATGGTGATAAAGGAGGAGAAGCCAGAAGAAATAAGAGTAATTGATAAAGAAATAATAGGTGTAAATCGGAATAATATTGATGGAATTTAATGAGTTATGTAAGCCATGCTTTGAGGTAAAGGAAGCTAAACTGGAGGTTCTATTCTGTTTTAAACAGAGGTCTGAAAGGAATAAGAGTAAATGGCTTTGAAATTCAGTTGTTTACATACTGAAAGGTTACTAAACGACTTAAAGTTGTTTGGTAGTTGTGGAGTTCAAACTGAACTTTGTTGAAAATAATTTATTATGAAGATTTTGGTACATGCTAAATTTTAAATTTTAAGGTGATCTCACTTGGTGAAGAGAGAAATACTTTTAATTGTTCCACTTTGATACTTAGGAACTGATTTAGCAACACAGTACATAAGTAAGATTTTAAAGAATTCAAAGATGAGTATATTTTACTTATATACTTCAGAGGGTTTAAGGAGATGTTCAAGCAAGTAAAAATTGATAGAAAAGCCGTGGATATCTTGTAAAACAGGTTTTTTAGTAGTATAGTTGTTATAAAGATGCAAATGGTGAGCCCCTGGGTTGGAGTTGGGGGTGGGGGGAGGCCCTTCTCAGGAATGAGAGGACTCCAGGCTTAGAAGTGTGAAAGATTTATTGCTAAGATGGGATCCGTGGCCAGTGGGATAGCATGGGTGGAGCAGCCCTGGAGGGGTTGTCCTCCACAGCACAGCATGGCAGCACGAGTGAAGCAACTATCAGAGGTTGCCCCCATTCCCCCTTTTCAAAAGTGTGCACATGACTCCTTGCACTTGGGTGTTTGGTGAGTGGGGGGTCTGTCTAGGATGCTTGGGGTTTAGGTTATCAAGATGTGGCCAGAGGTGTATCTCTTTTGTTACAGGGGAAAGGGAGTTCCCCTGTTCACAGCCTGCCTGAGTTAAGGGATGCAGGGTCCCTGCCATCTCTGCACGATGCCCATGTTAATCTCAAGAAGACTGTTTTCCTCCTTATTTATCTTTCCATCATAAGAGGTTAAAAAATATAATAGGTCTGAGTGTTTACATTGATCAAAAATGTTTTTTGGGGTTTAAAATGATCATGAATGGTTTTCATCTCAGTGTATGATAAGCAGCCTGCTTGTCAAAAGGCTTGCTTTAAGGTTGTAGTGATTGAAAGGTTTTAATTGGAAATAGACCCTGTAATATTACATGCTTTATGATATTCCTTTAAATGTGACTTTTATGTAAATTGTTGCTAAAGCATGTGCTTTAAATGTTGTTTGAATGTAAGCAAAAGCTCATTGTAAACCTGACTGTACCATGGGTTTTGTTCGATACTCAGTGGTTACCTCAGTTCCAATTTGTACTATGAACTGCAAGTTATAATTGATAAGCACTATGCTAAAGACACAGTGCCTCAATTCTTGGGAGTTATTGATTATCATTTGAAGGGATACCAAATGGTATGTTTATTTTTTTGTGATGATAACAGAGAGTTAGAAAAAGTGGAGAGTTATGTTGTGTTTGAATAGAAGAGAAAAAAAAGAGAAAAGAAAGACTTGATCTCACACCTTGAGTGTGCAGATTTGAGATGGGTAAACGGAAGTTGTGTTTTACTTTTTAAGCAGAGGGTTTTTGAAGGAAAAGGAAGGAGAGAGAAGGAGAGATGGAAGAGAACAGATAGGGAGGTGAAAAAGAATAGATAGATGTTCTACTCTTATAATTGGATCCTTGACCTAGGAATGATTTCTAAAATTAGTGTATTGGGAAAATCATGAATAGTTCTGGAATTCTCTTGAAAGTTACACTGAAGAGATTCCTGTGTGGCTCGTCTTAGTTTTTCAGATGGCCCAGGTACAGGAGAAGATAACAGCCCTGATTTATATTTACTGTGGAGCTACTCAATCCAGCACTCCTGTTCCTTAATTCAGGTTTTGTGACTAAAGTGTGATATATTAAGTATTGCCAGAATATGCAAAAAAACTGAGTGATTAGCCTGAAGGGATGTGTAAGGCTCGTTTGAGGGTATGGAAATTGTTTACAGACTGCTGCTTAGCAGAATTTCTCTGAGCTGTAATGGGAAAGACTGTCTTTTAAGGAAGGAAAAGGCTTCAGAGATCCAGTGGTGATATAGTACTAAAGACAGAGAATGTTCTGTGATGATTAGGAGAGGCAATTCTAGGGCTCAACCTGGACTGGACCTCTTCTGACCATCTAGGCTACTAATCCTTGAGTGACACAAGGATGGCATGAGCCAGTGACAGCTTTGGCCTATACATGGAGCCCCTCACTATGCGTCCCTTGGGACGTGAGGAAGTGTTTTACCTATCTGCCTTCCCTTTTTGGAGCAAGTTCCCATAATCAGCACTTAATGCAAGTTGTGAATTAATGTTTCCATCTCCCCGAACAACCTATTAGGTTAATAATTGAAAATTATCAAATTGTTAGGGAACACATTTTGAGAAGTGAGTGAAGTTTAGTGATAGATGACTTGTAGCTTGCAGCCTTAATTTACCACAACTGAAGTGGGATTTTGAGCTTGGAAATATAACCCAAGACTTTCTGGATTTCCTCCAGAATCTGGAATAAAGAAATTTATCTGTAAAGTATTGTTATTCAAGTAGTTATAGATGCCATATTAATATGGGCTTTACAAAGGATATTTTTTTTAGCAGAAACATCACATGCCAACTCTGCAAACAACTTAGGGATCAAAAATTCCTAAATGGTTCAATTCCTGTCAGAGGAAATTTTCTGGGGATAAAATCTGTTGGCTAACATACCCAAATGTTAATGTTTAATATCAGTTTCTAGTGTGCTAATTTTCTTTGTATCTGATGTTCTAGTTTTTGCCCCAGTCCTAGGTTCTAGGATGCTCCCCCTCGTGACCTGTCTGTCAGTCTGGGGAAACCGTCTCTGGTCTCCAAGCCTTCAGGACCCTGGCATTCGATGCAGAGACGCCCCTGAAGACCCTGTGCCCACAGTTCCTCCTCCTGTTCCCCCCTCTCAGAGATTCTACGCCCCTTCTCAGCTTGAAGAAGCTACAGAAGATTGAAACCATCGGCCCTCTTCCCTTAGACTTTTGGAGGAGGAGAGGGGAGACAGCATGGGACCTTGTGGGACGTTGTACCCCAGAGACAGCATAGAACATTGTACCCCCATAGTGAAAAAGTTTTTCCAGGCAAACTAGAGCCCAGAAAAATTCCTTTTGCTTCCACTATGTACCCTTCCCCTTATTCTTAACCAGCAGCTTTTGTAAAGGAACGAATTAACACTGTTCAGCTTATGGTCCTGTGTCAGTATTACCAGATAACCCCCACCCTTGATACAATGTGTGTTGACACTAATCTTTAAGGGACTACCTGAGGATGATTCCTTAGGATCAAAAGGAAAAGTAGGGAATGTTGGACTTATTCTTTGGCCCTGAGGAGGATTCCTCAGTGAGCAAAACGAAAAGGGTGGAATGTTGTAGCCGAGAAGCAGAGACCCTTAACTAACAGCCTAACGGCATCCTGTTGAGCATGGGGGTTTACAACATCCATAAATTAGCATATCCCATTGAGTAAGGGAGTTTTACATTGGCATGCTCTGCCCAGCGGGTCACCCTTCCTCCCTAGATAAGACAGCTCTGAAGATTTAGAGTTATATCCTGTGGCGCCTGGACACATCCTTACTCCCACTGCCTAACTGTTAAGTAGACCCTAGCCCTATAGGTGCCAAACCCTAGCCCTGGAAACATATATATATATTCCCCCCTTTAAATGCATCACTCGGAATTCTCTTGCTGAGTTCCCCCAGCGCGCACTGGCAATAAAGCTTTCTCTTGCTTGATTGCATTGTCTCATGTGTTCCTCCGGTGGCCACCCATTTGAACCCTAACAATGTTGCACGTGAGTGCTTCGAAGTAGAGACTTCCCTTTTACTGGAGCTGAGCAGGTACTTATTTGAGAATATTAATGACTAGTCAGACCAATAACCAGGTTTCTTTTTTCTAGGCTTCTGTCCTCAAAGCTGCCATCATGAACTTAATTCAACTCATGATGAAGAGGAAAGAAGTAAGTATTGGCCTTTTTTACATTAATCCAATAAACAGATATTGAAAGTAAAAGCATTTTCTGTATCATTTAACATTTTAGAGGGTCACCTAAAGATGTTTCCTTTCAAATTTTTATCCATTAGCTTATTCCCTTGATTGCATTTGTGAGTCTTGCAGGATTTGGAGCAACTGCCATGTCCTTTTATACCCTTGCCAAACCTGATGTGATGTAAGTAAAATGGGGATATAATTGGAAAGCAGTTATCAGTTGGAATTGGGCTGATTTCTGGATTGGGAAAAGTTGTCCAGTTTTCTTATGTGTATTGTCTTCCCCATTAGAATGTTAACTTCTTGAAAACTGGGATTGTCTTATATTTCTAGTTGTATGCTTAGGTTTTTGCACATGGTAATTACTCAATAAATGCTTTATCCATTCATTCTTCTTTCCCTTCATTTGCTCTCAAAGCTAGTCAGTGCTTGGTTTGAACCCCCAACTGTCTGTTCAGGCTGCAGAGGTGCAGGCTGCATCTTTTTTTTTTTTTTTTTAATTTTGGGAATTAAATTTTTAGGAGGATCATCGAATCCTATAAGACTCACCAAATGGGGCATCGCAGAGTCATGTATCTTAATTTGCCAGCATGGCGGATAAGATTACTGACTGGTGGAAGGGTGTGTAGGGACTGAAGTGAAACCTTAGCCAATTAGAAAAAACTTAGAGGAAGGGTTTAGCCTGAGCTTAAAAAGCCAGCGCATGAAGTGGGCTGGGGCTCTGCCATTTTTTTGCTTGTGGAAAAATCTTTCTTGCTGGTGACCTATCCAGGTGCTTATTTGTGTAAGCCATATCTGACAAGCAATGCAGCATGAGGTGGTGTAGAACTGGGCTGGCAGTGACCATGCAGGGCTGGCTCCAATCCCTTCTAGACTCAGACCCGATCCTTAGCTGGCCTTAATTTGTCTGGCCTGACCATGTGGTTAGCTGGTCCTCAGTGCTGCCAATAGAGAAATGGACCAGGGTGGTGGGAATCTAGGAGCCAATGAAGCATAAGTAATGAGACCAGAGGTTTTTAGGCATTTAGGCTGGTACCCCTATTTTTCTCTTTTTCTTTACTAATAAATACTTATAAATTTAGTTTAACGACTCCAAGATTAATTTTATTTATAACAAAACCTTTCCATCTTATAATCAACACTATGTGTTGATCAACACTAAGGCAGAAGAGTGGTAAGGGTAGGCAATGGGGGTTAAGTGACTTGTCCAGACACAGCTAGGAAGTGTCTGAGGCCATATTTGAACCCAGGATCTCCATCTCTAGGCCCTTGAATCTAAATCTGTAAACCTAATACCAAAGTTCTTTCAAGTTCTTGATCCTTCTTGACCCAAAGTCTGATCTGTGCAACTAGAGGTGTAGAGAATAGGCAGTTACCTGATGGCTATTCCCCATGCCTTTAGGTTTGTTTTTTTTTTTTTTTTACTTAAAAAAATTTTTTCTGGGTTACACATGTATTATCACACAAAACATATTTCCTTATTATTCATTTTTATAAGTGAATAATTTTATAAAACCAAAACCCCAAAACATATATTCAAACATGCAGGTGAACAATTACATGTTTTCATCTGCATTCTGACTCCAACAGTTCTTTCTCCAGAGGTGATGGCATTCTTTGTCATAAGTCCCTCAGAATTGTCCTGGATCATTGTAGAGCTGTTAGTAGCAGTCTTATCACATTTGATTGTTCCACAATATTTCAGTTAACTGTGCATAATGTTCTCCTCTTATTTCACTCTGCATCAATTCATGGAGGTCTTTCCAGTTCACATGGAATTCCTCCAGTTTATTATTCCTTTGAGCACAATAGTATTCCATCACGATCATATACCACAATTTGTTCAGCCATTTCCCAATTGAGGAAAATTCCTTTTTTTGCCACCACAGGAAGTACAGCTATAAATATTTTTTGACAAACAGTTCCTTTCCCATTTTGGAGGGTTAGCTTTTAAATTGCAGTCTTGAAGTTATGGTATCATTGGATCATAAGCTCCTTGTAGGCGGGGACGGTCTGTGGCCTTCTTTTATATCACAAGTACTTAGCTTAATGCCTGGCACACAGTAGGCAGCTAATAAATATTAACTGATTGATTGTCACTATGTTATCTAATTAATATTATAATTCTTTTTAGCATTAACAAGAGAAATAATCCAGAACCATGGGAAAATGTAAATCCTAACCATCCTCAAAAGGTACTAATAAAATATCCTATCACATAACATATTTAAGTTGAAATGAGAGGCATTCTTCTAAGCAAATAAGAGTTAATAAATGTATGTAGCATTAATATTAAACCCAATATACAGCAATAATGGAAACTGAAAGTCTAGAAGCCACTGTTGGCAGAATTTGGTCATCTTTAAAAGAGTATGATGTCCACTAGGTTCTGAGGATATTGTGAAAACTTGATTTTATAATTTGTTTTTGAAATTTAAAAAAAAAACTTTATTCAACATCAGAATGAGCATATGGGAAACCCATGCTTCATTTATAACATTCTTGTGCCAGGTAGTGAATAAGACAAAATAGCTATATCTACCAAACAGGAAAATATTAATATCTGTGTGAAGAGAAATGACATTTGTAGAGTTAGAAGAGACCCAAGTTGCCATGTAGTCCAAATTCGAACCTAATTTAGAATCATCTCTTAAGCTTCTCAGACTGGCCATTACCTATCTGTCCTTGAATATTTCCTGGGGTAGGGAACTCACTATTTCTCACCCACACAGTCTCTATTAATGCTGAATAACTAAAGTTCTGCTTTACATGAAACCTAAATCTGTGTGCCCATGTTCCTGGCTATTCTACTATGAAGTTTAGTGAGATAGGAATTGTCTGATCCCTCTTCTGGTGACATCTCTTCAGAATTTGGAGAACAATATGCTCTCCCCATCTTAAGTCTTTTCTTTCCATTAAGTATTCCATTTTTGAGATGAAAATCTGAACTATTGTAAGAACCAAGATTCCTTCATGATATGGATTTTCAAATTTTCAGATTTCAGTTGCTCTTTGACTTGAGGAAGCATGTTTAAAATCTGCTTTTTCAGTTTCTCTAGAAATGTTCAGTGATAGTTTTGGGTCTGAAAATTCTTTCTAGACTTGTCTCCTTAGGATAGGTTAGGGGAAAACCAAAAGATTTTGCTTTGGGAAATGAATTAAAAGTGGTAGTCAAGCTTGGAACAAATTTGACCCTGTTCACCTCACCCATTGGTTATTCACTTTTCTTAGCTCATTTTTATTCTCCATCCCTAGAAGCAACTGGCCATCTTCATTCTCAAGGGAAGTGCCCATTATTCCATTCAATGGAGAGTGTCCTCAACATTTATTCAGAAAGGGTTGAGATTTGATCAGAAGGAAGAGTACTCATTGATTACTCCAGGACTCAGCCTCCTAGAGAGAGTAGCCAAGGAATGAATCAAGTAGTGATTCTTTAAAAAACAAACAAACAAACAAACAAACAAACAAACAAAAGACCTCTTACCTTCCATCTTAATCAATATGTATTGATTCTAGCAGAAGACCCATAAGGGCTAGGCAATAGGGGTTAAGTGACTTGCCAAAAGTCACATGCTAGAGAGTATCTGTGGTCACATTTGAACCCAGGATCAACTTCTCTAGGCTCTCACTGAGCCACCTAGTTACCCCTAATGGATTTTTAAAAAACACTTATTTAATAACAATTCTAAGACAGAAGAATGACAAGGGCTAGGCAACTAGAATTAAGTAACTTGTCCAGGGTCAGTGATACATAGTTAGGAAGTTTCTGAGGCCAGATCTGAGCCAAAATTGTCCCAACTCCACACCTGGCACTCTAGGTGCCCCTTACAATGTGTTGAAGACCATATTTCAAAATATTTGCTGAAATTTTATATTTTTTCCATTTTATAAAACCCTTCCACTTTCATGAAAACATATCCTATCTCATTGCAAATTGCCAATTTTACCTCAGAAAGATCGCACTAATTTATGGTTCTATTTCTAATATGATAGTTTCACAACACTATACTTATTTTGGTGTATTTGCTTTTCTGGCAGTGATACTACATTGATTCCTTAGGTTTCTAAATTGGGCAGCTAGGTGGATTAGTGGATTGAGAGCCAGGTTTAGAAACAGGAGGTCCTGAGTTCAAATCTAGTCTCAGATATTCCCTTTTTATGTGAGTCTGGGCAAGACACTTAACCCTCATTGCCTAGCCCATACTATTCTTCTGCCTTGAAACCAATATATAACATTGACTCTAAGATGGAAGATAAAGAGTTTAAAAAAATTTAGTTAATTAAAAAAAGTTTCTAAATTAAAATTTGGCCATTTTTCATATAAACATCTTATTTAATTTATTTAATTAATTAAAAAAAACCCTTACCTTCCATCTTAGAACCAATACTACGTATTGGTTCCAAAGCAGAAGAGTGGTAAGGGCAAGGCCAGTGATGGGCAAACTACGGCCAGCAGACCAGCAGACCAGATGTGGCCCCCTGAAATGTTCTATCCACCCTGAGACATTATTCCTAATCTGACAAATACAATAAGTAGGATACAATACAGTGAAACTTCAAAAGAGTTGCCTTAGAAACAGACTGACAAATGAGCATTTTCTTTCCTTTGGCCCTCTCTTTAAAAAGTTTGCCCATCACTGGGCTAGGCAATAAGGAATAAGTGACTTGCCCAAGGTCACAAAGTTAAGACGTGTCTGAGGTCAGATTTGAACCCAGGACCTCCTGTCTCTAGACCTGGCTCTCAATCCATACAGCCACTCAGCTGCCCCCTCATATGAACATTTTAGATGGTCTCTTCCACCCCTGGAGCCTTCCAGTGATAGACTGAAGTGCTAGATTGTACATATGTTCTATTAAGTTTCATCTTGTTCAAGTCATCTTATAAATACTAATTCAGTTGTACCAATGAGTTCTCTTTCCCTGCTTTGTTATTCTGATTGGGTTAGCATGCCCTTTATGTTCTCATCTTTGCCTGTAGTGGTAAAGATGTGGAGGGAAGAGAGCTTTGTGGCAGGCCACCTGAAAACTCCTCAGGTTGATAATTAATCCAATTCAATTTGCTTGGGATCACTCAGCCAGCTGTCAAACTACCAAACCATCCCACCATCTCTCCCACATTTCTCTTCTGTCTACCAGGATATAGTGAGATACTCGATCAGAATGTCTTGCTGAAGTCTAATTCTAGGATCTGGTAGTCCTTTCAGAGAAGGAAATGAGATCAGTGTGTCAGGGTAGCTCTGAATCAACCTCTGGTGGTTTCTACTGATGATCTCTTGTTATAAGTGCACCAACCAGGTACTTCATAATACTTGTAGAATGTGGAGAAAGAATGCTATTGAGTATATCGAATTATACCTCCCGTAATTCATAATTCTCCCTTAATGCAAATGTTGACAATTGTCCACATCTAGTCTTTTGGTACAACTCCTTTTTCTGTGATTTCTTAGGGAATACTAATGATGCTTTCATGATTCCAAATGCTTTTATTATTGTTGATGTTAGGCGATGCTGTAGATTGCTGTAGAGTGCAGGGCTTTGGAGTCTTCTTGAGTTCAAGTCTAGCTTCATACACTTACTAGCTATGCCACTCTGGGCAAGTCATCTAATCTAGTTTGCCTCAGTTCCTTGTCTGGAACATGAACTGGAGAAGGAAATGGCAAACCAGTCCAGTATCTCTGCCCAGAAAGCCCCAAATTGGCTCACGAAGAATCAGAAGCAACTGAAATCACTGAATGACAACAAAAAGCTTATCTCTTTATATATGTTTATATATGTTTGTTATCCATACATCACCAGACTGCCAAAGGAGTTCATGGCATAAAAAAAGATGAAGAATCTTTCTCTTGGCCAAAGATTTTACTCCATTTTGAAGTATTTACCATTCCAACTTGTGCTACCTCTAGGCCATTCTTCAATCTTTTGCAGTTTCAAGGTGATTTTTGAAGAAGTAGAGAAGTACAATAGAAGCTTTGTTTTTTAATTTTGTCCAACTTAACATTACTGTACCTGTCCCAAGCTTGAAGCTTCAGACTTCTCTGTTCTTCTTCCAAAAATACCTTGAAGTCTTTTTCAGGTGTCCTTATTTCTTCTTATAGTCAGGGTTCATTTTGCAAGCTCCAGATTATTACAAATACTGGATTTCTTTCTTTCTTTTTTTAAATCCTTACCTTCCATCTTAGAATCAATATTGCGTATTGGTTTAAAGGCAGAAGAGTGTTAAGAGCTAGGCAACAGAAGTTAAGTGACTTGCCCAGGGTCACACAACTCGGAAGTGTCTTGAGGCCAAATTTGAACCCAGCACCTCCCATCTCTAGGCCACTAAGCCACCCAGCTGCCCCCTCAATCAACATTTATTAAGCTGCCTCTTAGATTTCATTTTTGAAAATGATTTACTTTTCTTTGCTAGTGCTTAGTACAATGCCTGGCATAAAGTAAACTCTTAATATATGTTGTTGATTGAAAAAATTAATTTCTCCTTTTAGAGTTTCTGTTTCTGAAATAATTTTCTCAGTGTATGTGTTTTTTTGTAGCTTATCACAATTAATCAAAAGTGGAGGCCTATTGAAGAACTGCAGAAGGTCAGAAAATTAACTAAGTGATAAGTCTCTTCTTGCAAAGTGCACTCTAGGTATCTAGTGGAAACATCTCTGCACAAACTAGACTACTGAAACCAGCATGTGGAAGGGCTTCTGCTACATTTTTAGAGTCTTCCTCCATTTGGGGATTCAATGAGGAATTCCAGTTTGCCCTGAAAGTGACAAGCTCAACGGTCCAGAAATAAATTTCTCATGTTTGTTGTAAAGTTGAATTTTATATTATATATATAGTTCATTAGAGTATTCATGAGAAAGTATTGTTGCATGCATTTGTAACTATGTTTTCTTTTTATTAAACTGGATTTTTTTGGGTAAATGTATAATGTATAAATTATCTTCCATAATAAAGTGATAGCTATGTTTAGTTTTTTCCAGAGATTAAATATTTATTTCATCATTAAACTGATCATTCATTGGGAAAATATCTAATGGTAACTATATATACAGCTTTATAATATGAATTTTCATATTTGAAATGAACTCCCTTCATAAAATTGAAGCAAGTACTTTTCACTAACATCTTCCATCCAATTGAAAACCAACACGCAAAAATTATTCATTGTCTAATTGTTGTTAATTCCATGCTTTAGGGATCCTTTATTTCATTGGTGTGCATACTTACTTTCCTAATGCAGATCGCAGCCCCTCTGTAGATAGTTTTAATGTATAGTGGAGACCAAAAAAACATTCATGGCCTACTAATGGTCTAGTACATGGTTTTACTGAATAGTGAATGTCAAAAGAAAATTTATCACCTGTTGGTCAAACTGTTGGTCATGAACTACCCCGAATATAGACTGATCTTTGGAAGGTAAGCAAAATCCATTACCAGGTCCCTAATGGAAGAGGCTTTCCCAGCATCTCCTTAAGAAAGCCTTCAAGAATTTATTATCACTTCCAACTCCTTGAACTATCTATGTCTGCTTCCAAAGTATTCCCTTAAGTATGATCACCTCATTCATTAGTTTTCTCCTTTCAGAGATGTGGTAGAAGTAGACTAAATGAATGAAGGTGGTAGGAGTGTTGGCCTTCAGAATCTTAGCATCTGGGTGGGAATCACAACTTTGCTATTTACTACTGTTCTTGTGGCCTGAGGCAAGTCATTTAACCTCTCAAGGCCTCAGTTGGGTCACAAGTGAGCATGTTTCTTCATGACAATAGTTTTACTAATTACAGATGTCCCCACCAAGGCCTTCTATATACTGTTTCACTTGGTGATCTCATCAGCTCCAGTGGAGCCAATTATTGTCCTTCCTATGCAAATGTTTTCTGATTATTTGTCCAGCCTTCACCAATCTTTGGGCCTCCATTCTCACATCTTCAATTGACTGTTGGACATCTTGAACTAAATATCTTATAGACGTTATAAACTCAACATGTTCAGAAAACAAACTCATGATCTTATCTCCCCAAGCTTTCCCCTACTCCTAACTCATTTCTGTTGAGGGCACCTCTGTCCTCCTGGTCACCAAAGCTGCCAGCCTAGGGGCCATTGTCAACTCCTCACTCTTCCGCCATATTTGACTACTTGCCAAGTCCTGTCTTCCCAACCTCGCAGCCTAAAAGATGAGCCTTTGGCCCCAGGAATGTAAGAAATAAAATTAATATAGAGTGATAAAATTAAAATACCATGGTTTCAAAGGATTTATTGAAAGCCATTTAGAAAAATGAAGCCACGCACCTGTTGAGTTATTTTAAAGGACCTGCCATTTACCTGCTCCACCCATCCTCGACCCTGCTCCATGATTACAGAAAGAGGCAGGACCAATCCCTTCCTCAGTCTTTATGCTCCTGTTTACGTTATTACACTTCCTGCACACCTGATTACCCAAGAGGAATCATGGGAAATGTAGTTCAAGGAGCCCTAAATGTCCCTCATAATTAGTTCATGGACCCCCAAATTTCCAATATCACAGGAGTGGAGAAGAGTTAAACACTTTAGAAACTTTTCAAACAACAGCCAGCTCCCAAACCAGATCAGAGCAAAGTGTATTCTGTTACCTTTATGGCTTTGGTTTCCTACTTTTTTAATCACTTGGAGATAAAAAGAAGACCTTCAAGCTTTATCTCCAAGATTTGACGGTTTTGTTTTTTTTTCACCAAAAAACTAGTTCCATAATGGATAGAATGGAGGAAATCCCATTTATTCAATTTGGCGGAAAAACAGATTAGAGAAAATATACATAAAATATATATATAGACAATACAGAGTGAAGGAGTTCTCCCATTGGGAACAAGGCAATTCAGATCTACCAAGATTCCCAGACCTCACCCTATGGGAAGTGCCCATAGTAGCAAGCTCAGGATAAGGATATGATGGGAAATAATAACTTGTCTCATATCTGCTTCTTCTTAAGAGTCTTCAGCAACTTGGGGGAAAACTAAGTGGTTTAGTGGATAGAGAACCAGGTCTGGAAATAAAGAGTTAAAAAAAAAATCTAATGATCAGTTAGGTAGCTGAGTGGTCTGAGGGCCAGGCCCAAATATGGGAGGCTTGGGGTTCAAATCTGATCTCAGACACTTCCTAGCTGTGTGACCCTGGGCAAGTCACTTAACCCCCATTGCCTACCCCTTACCACTCTTTTGCCTTGGAACCAATACACAGGATTGATTCTAAGATGGAAGGTAAGGGTTTTAAAAAAAAAAAAAAAAGCCTGAGGTAGGGTTAGCATTTTCTATAATTCTCTCAAAGCTGGAAGCCAGAAGTGTCCAAATTGCAAGGCCTGAAGATAACTGAAGGGCTGGAAGAGACTGCTGCTTCTCTGCCAAAGTAGAGTCCAACCCTCGGGCCAGCCTGGGCATTGGCACTAATGAGAGAATTCCATACCCATTGACTTTTGGAACTCCGGTTACATCAGCAATGAACCCTAACAGTTTTTTAATTCATTAAGGAGCTTTACTTTTAAAAAGCTATTGTATAGGGCAGTTAGGTGGCTCAGTAGATAAAGAGTAAGGTCTGGAGGCAGGAGGTCCTGGGTTCAAAGTTGGCCTCAGATACTTCCTAGCTGTGACACCCTGGGCAAGTCACTTAACCACGATTGCCTAGCCCTTACCATTCTTTTGTCTTTGAATTGATACTAAGACAGAAGGTATGGGTTTAAAAAAAAAAAAAAAAAAAAAAGGAAGCCAAGTAAGTTAGTCAGAAAAGAGGAAGAAGAGCATCCAGGTACTTTGGAAAATGCCCAGAGAGGAGAGAGATGCTGAGTGCTGTGGATACAAAATGAGGCAAAAGACAGTCCCCACATCAAGAAGCTCACCATCTAATCTGGGGACAGACAACATGCAAACAAATATATGTAAAGCAAACTATATACAGGATAAGTGGGGAGGAAAACTAATTTTGGGAAGGCATAGGGATTAAGAGGGATTAGGGAAGGCTTCCCCGTAGGAGGTGGGATTTTGGTAGAGAATTAAAGGAATCTGGGAAGGTCAGTCTTTGAAGTGGAGGATGGAGAGTATTCCATGTAAGGGGGAGACTGCCAGAAGCCCAGAGATGGAGGGTTTTCTTAGAAGGGACAGGAAGCCAGGATCACTGGATCAAAGGGTACATGTTGGGAAGTAAGGTGAAGGGAAGATAGGAGGGGGCTTGCTAAGGAAGATCTTTGCACAGTATTTGATCCTACAGACAACAGAGAGTTACTAGAATTTTTTGAGTGAGGGAGTCACATTAGTGGCCGAATGGCCGATGGACTGGTGTTAGGAGAGGCTTGAGGCAGGCAGATGCATCAGGAGGCTGTTGTAATGGCATGGTGGGAAAGTGGAGGAATCCCAGAGGAATGGAGCCAGATGAGAAAAAAAGATATTCTGAGATCTTGGCTCCACTCACCAGTAGGAGAGACGGAGGCTGGTTGGGAGATGGAGTTTCTAAGCTGATGGGATCTTGCCAGAGGATGAAGTTTTCCCAATCATGAGCATCCTGGATCAGGGTGGAAAATGTGGAAAAGGCCCAAAGTACAGTAGTGTAGCCGGGTAAGAAATGAGAAGTCCAGCGCTGTGCTCCTTCCTCAGTTGGAAATTTAGGTATAGTTTCTGTGTATTCACATCCAGCCTCAGACCCCCTTACTAATTGTGACTCTGGGCACCCTCTCACCCCAAACTTAACTCCTAAACTGAAAATACAAGAATAATGAAACCCATTACAAAGAAGTAGAGCCAACCAATCAAAATTAAGGGTGGGTGGGGAGCATCGAGATGACTTAGTGGAGCCAGGAGGTTCTGAGTTCAAATTTGACCTCAGATACCTTTTAGCTGCTGTGTAACCCTGGGCATGTCATTTAACTCCCACTGCCTACCCCTAATTGCACTTCTGCCTTGGAACCAATACAGTATTGACTCTAAGATGGAAGGTAAAGGTTTTTTTTTTTGTTTTTTGTTTGTTTTTTTAAATATTTAGTATTAATCCTAAGATAGAAGATGAGTTTTAAAAAATGTATTAATGCCTACAATGTGCCAAGTTTTTCTTAAGTACTGGGGATAAAAAAAGAGACAAAAGACAATATCTGCCCTCAAGAAGCTTACAATCTAATGAGATGACAATTTAAAAAACTTGCCACACTGACCATGTCCAAAAAAATATGAGTCCTCCTGTCAGGAGTTAAATATCATGTTTTCATCATTAGACCTCTTGGGAAGTATTTTGTCAACCGATAAGCATTCAGCACAATAGTATTCCATAACATTTAAAGACTAACCTTTAATTTCTGTCTTAGAATAGAGAATCTGTTCCTTAAGGGCTAGGCAATTGTATTTAAGTGACTTGCCCAGGGTCACACAACTAGGAACCGTCTGAGGCCACATTTGACCCTAGGATCTCCTGTCTCTAGGTCTGACTCTCTATTTACTGAGTCACCTAGCTGCTCCAGTACCATAATTTGTTAATCAATTTCCCAATTTATTAGGTTCCCATTCTTTGTTACCTAGAAAAAATATATATTTTTATATAGACCTTATTTTTTGCTCAGAAAGTTCAATCAAATTCAACAAGTTGATCAGATATAACTGTTACCTTAGAAAAAACACAGAACTATTAAATAGTCATAAAGCCACTCTTTAATCAAGGGAAAGGGGGATTAGGGACATCTGGCCTCTTTGGCAGAGCTGCGCCTTGTACAGAGTCCAAGAATTGAACACAGCTTCGCTCTGCTCCCTGACCCCCTGGGAGTGACACCGCGCTAGATGACCGACTCCAAGGAACAAAGGAAACTGGGGAACTTTTATACCATTTGGGAAAATCCAGCTGCTCACACAATGGATTCTAAAAGTTGGTCCCTGCCCAGGTGTGTCTTCCTGGGAAGGGTCTTTTGATACAATGGGCAAGACCACCTAAGACAAAAGGGTATTTAGCATTTACCCTGGGGTCCATTATTCAGTCTGCAACTGCAAGCCTGCAAGCACAAGCTTTGGGGGGTCTCCAGCCTACAAGCTATTTCTAAAACTTGGGGGTTCATCAGATCTCACTAAGCCTCAAGTTTGGAGTCTCTAGATCCCACATCGACATAACCAACTGATCACAAGACAACTCATTCTTTCCTCCTAAACATCTCCCACTCTCTATTGCTGTAGAGGATAACTTCCAACCTCATAGTCTCCCAGGTTTGAGAAAAAGAAGTCACCTTGAATTCCTCACTATCTCTCACCCTCTATATCCAAGTAATTGCTAAGACTGATCATTTCTTCTTTGCAACACCACCTGGATACACCCCCTTCTCTCCTCTAATACTGCCACCATTCTGTCTCAGGCCCCCATCACCTTATGCCTGTGTGTGAAGTGAAAGTTTAAGGGGGCCTTGAAATATCAAGGTATACCCTCTTGAACCACTTTTTTTCAAAATATGCCTGGGGAGAACCATCGATTACAATGCAATGCTCAAGAGAGAGAGAGAGAGACAGACAGACAGACAGACAGAGACAGACAGACAGACAGACAGACAGAGAGACAGAGACAGAGAGAAATGTGGGACACTACCTCAAGTCATTGACCTAATAAACCCCCCCACAAAGGTTTATAGAGAAACCTGGGGCACTAACTCAAGTCATTGACCTAAGACAAATGCCCAACAATTTACAGAAAAATTCCTTATTTATAGAAAAATCCTGGTACAATCAAGCCTCCCAGAAGGGATTATAACATTTTTACAAGGGTTAGAGACAGGTTTTAGTCTAGAAATAAAGGACAGGAATATTATATAAAAAGAGGAGTTCAAGGCTGGATTACCTGGGAGAAGCTTATGTTTTACAATGGACACAAAGAGGATCATTCCAGTCATGGGTCTAGACCACCTGAGGGAGAGACCTCTGATACAATGGGAGAAACTTTGAAGACAAATGGTACTTAAAATTTGATCACTGGATACTTCAGGGTCTAAGGCAAGGTCAGTCTGGGACCTCCCCTAGGCAGTTCCCAGATAAACTCCAAAGATCCAATCCCAAACATTTAGAGGCCCTTAGGCTTTTGTCCAGCTAGGAGAACCGTGCAGTTGGGACTTGGAGTCTTGAAGGGGAAAGTGTGTGTGTGTGTGTGTGTGTGTACCAGCTTTACTAACACACCTGGATTATTGCAATAGGTTGTTAGGTAGGTCAGCCAACCTTAAGTCTCTTCCCACTCCGAGCCAATCTCCATTCAGTTACTAAAATAATTTTCCTAAAAGCGGGTTCAGCTCATATCACCTACCCCCCCCCCCCCTTCAATAAGCTCCAGTGGTTTCCTTTTGCCTCTAGGATCCAATACAAAACGTTCTTCTTGTTATTCAAAGCCCTTCATAACCTAACCCCACTCCTGTCTTCCCAGTTTCTTTATACCTTACACTCTTGACAAATACTTTTCAGTCCAATGACACTTACATCTAGGCTGTTCCATAAAAAAACAAAAAGGTCCTTCTCTCTTACTTTCCGGCATTTTCTCTAGCCGTCCTCAAAGGCTGGAACGCTCTCCCTCCTCCTCTCTCAATACTGATTTTCTTGGCTTCTTTTAAGTCCCAATTAAAATCCTAGTCTTCAGGAAGCCTTTCCCCAGCCCCTCTTAATTTCAGTGCCGTCCCTCCATTATTTCCTATTTATCCCGTATATAGCAAGCTTTGTATGCATTTATTTGTATGGTGTCTCACCCATTAGATTGTTTTTTTTTTTTTTTAAACTCTTACTTTCCGTCTTAGAATCAATACAGTGTATTGGTTCCTACCAGAAAAGAGGTAAGAGCTAGGCAACGGGAGTTAAGTGAATTGTCCAAGAGTCACACAGCTAGGAAGAGTCTGAAGTCATATTTGAACCCAGGACCTCCCCTCTCTAAGCCCGGCTCTCAATCCCCTGAGACATCTAGCTGACCCCTCACCCATTAGATCGTAAGATCCTGGAGAGCAAGAGACGCTCTTTTGCCTCTGCAGTGTATTCGCAGCGCTTAGCCCAGTGCCGGGCACAAAGTAAGTGGTGAATAAGTTTATTAACGGGTCCCACTAGCTTCACAAGCAAAACAAAAAAAAACACCGCAGCTCACCATCCTACCGACCCGCCCACTTTTCCTCCTTTCCGCGGTCCAATATAATAAAAAGTTCTCAAGTTCACCACAAACGTCTGGGCTCCTTAAATCCGTTCCAGAAGCCAAAGCACAGTGCCCGGGTTCCAGCTGGCGCGCTCTGGAGACGGCTGGGGAGCGGAGATTGGGAAGAGAGAGAAGGGGGAGAAGCTTGGAAAGAATGGTACCTCGACCCTTACCTGGAGTTCGGTTGTGGCTGGCATTAAGCAGCTTCCGGCAGGGGGCGCCAGGACTACGTGTAGTCTCCCTCTCCGATGCTTAATCATAAAGAGATTTGGTCTAGTTACACCCAGATACTCAGAAGTCTACAGAAGGTGGGGGAAGGGGGAGAGAGGGAAGTGCCCTTTGGGAAATGAAATTAGGTGACCAACCTATGTCTACGTGACTTGGATGTAGGCTGGCTTACTTCCGGGGGCGTTATCTTCGGTATATAAAATTTAGTGGCAGCATCCAAGGTTCAGTTCTGAGCTTTGCTCCAACTAGGTGAGAAAGCGTAATCCCTGAACTTTGGATCTCTATCTGTCCATCCTCTTAATCACCTGGAAATCTTTCCCATATTCGATTTGATTTTGCTTATTTTCTGGTGGTAAGTGGGATGAGAGGGGGACTGCCCTATGACGGGCAAAGGATGCAGCAACTTAAATTCTGGAGCTCTCAGTGACTGATTCGACCAATAACCGGACTTCTTTGTTCTAGATTGTCACCCAAAAGGCGCAATCATGAACTTCTTTCAGTTAGTGAGGAAAAAGAAAGAAGTAAGCATTGGCATTTTTTACATTGTTCCAATGAATAAATGATAAACTAAAAGTGGATTCTGTATCTGAAGACGTTTCTTTGTGTTTTGTCCAATAGCTTATTCCTTTAATCGCATTCGTGAGCTTCGCGGGACTTGGAGCTACCTACATGTCCATATATTCCCTTTTCAAAACTGATGTGATGTAAGTAAAACGGGTCTGTTATTGGAAGACAGTTATTGAGTTGATCTTTGGATTGCGAAGTTGCCCATTTTTCTTCTATGTGTTGTCTCCATTAGAATGAGTTTCTTGGAAGCTTTTGAATATCCATTCAGTGTTTCTCATATAGTAAGAAAGGAAGAAAGAGATGGGGGAGGGAGGAAGAGACAGACAGAGAGAGAGAGAGAGAGATTGAAGTAATAGTTTAATTCGTTCTTTCTGGTGTGAGAATGGCAGTTTCTGGACTTGAGCTCAAATTGGAAAACTTAATTGGAGCTTAAATTCAGAAAGATAAAAAAACTGCCATTGAGAAAGTAATTAGTTTTACTTTATAAGATCTTTTACTTCGTGATTCTTCAAATGGCATAAGGTTTTGTGTTTCATTTTTCAGTTTCTAAACTTAAAAGACTTAATAAATGAAATATTTGAGCATTACATAATCAAATTTGTTTCAATAATAAGGTATTGTTTCCCAATTTTATTTTTAAGCTGTTTCAAATATCTTTCTGATGTAGTACTGAATAGTCAGGCTGCTATAATAGAACTTTATCCTCAGGTTAGGATTTGGTGGGTATTATATGCCCTCTTTTGGAGCATGGAGAGGAAGTAAGTAAGAGGTTCGACTCTCCTTTTGCCTTTCCTTGTATTCTCCAGGGCTAGTGCTTGCTTAAAGCACCAGCAGTCTGTTGGGGCTACGTAGGTGACGGAAGAAAGGGAGAACTTCTTACTTGGGGAGTGAGCCGAGTTCTTGACCCTGCTGAGCAGCAGTACAATAGAATATTTCCTGTATCAGAATCGCCTAGGCTTCTTAGCTCAAGTAACTATGCACATATTATCTAAGAAATCTTGAGCTGAATTGAAATTTTGTGAACCAGTGGTGGTTTGGGGCAGTGGCAGTTCTTGACCTGAAGTCAGTTCTTTGCAACTAAAAACATGTGATGGCTATTTCTCAATGCCCAAAGTGCAACTTTTTAGGTGTCTTAAAAATTAAAATCTTGAAGTTATAATGTTGCAATGCTATCTAATTCATTTCATAATTTTTTTTTAGTGTTAACAGGAAGAAAAATCCAGAACCGTGGGAAAATGTGAATCCTTATGAGCCTCAAAAGGTACTAATAAAATATCTTGAAAAATAAAATTATTTAGACCCAAACTATAGGCAGTTTTCTAAGCAATATAGAATAAAAAAAAATAAACCCTTTCCATTTTAGAATCAAAACTAATTTTGGTTCCAAGGCAGAAGAGCAGTAGGGGCTAGAAAATGGGGGTTAAGTGATTTGCCCCAGGCCACACATCCAGGAAGTGTCTGAGGTCAGACAGGACCTCCTCTCTCCTGGCTCTCTAATCACTGAGCCACCTAGCAGTGCTTGCAATCTAGAACTGATAAATGTATGTTGACAATATTGAATTCAATACAAAGCAGTCATCTGATTTGAAGATCTAAAAGCTATTCTGGACAGAATTGGTCTTTTTGTGGTCATCTATAAAATAGTATATAATTTCCATTCATGTACCAGACATAATATTAACATTTATCATATAACATATTTTTGAAATTACAATATGCTTTGCACACCATAATAAGGAATACAAGATATAAAATAAATAGCCTGGGAAATCATGCTTCATTTGTAACTATTATGTCAGATGGTGAGTATTGTAGCCATAACCACCAAGGGAAAATATTAATATTCCTTTGACGATAAATGAGATTTGAAGAGACTTTGGATGTCATTTAATATAAATTAACTACTGGTTCGAAAGTTCTCTTACACAAAAGCCAAATCTGTGTGACTGTTCCTGACCTGTACCCCACTCTACCCCTTTCTATTTAGGTAGAAGAATCATCTGATCTCTTTTAATGGTGACCTCCCTTCAAATTTTTGTAGACAAGTATGTCCTTCCCATCCAAGCCTTCAGTTTCCCTAGAAACACTAAGAAATAAGCTTAGGACTGAAAAATCTTTCAGACTTGTCTCTTAGAGCAGAGTTTAATAAGAAAAGACCTTTCTTCAAAAAAATGGATTAAAAGTGGTAGTCAAATTTAGAACAAGTTTGGCCCCCATCCATCCATTGATTATTCACTCTTCTAAGTTCAGTCTCCTCTTTCTCCATCCCTTCAATCAATTGGTCTGCAATCTTCTAAAAGAAATTTCTCTTATTCTGTTCAATGGGAAATCCAATGTTCATTTATTCAGAAAGAGTTCAGATTTGATTAGAGGGAGTTCTCATTGCTAGTATACTGTAGGTGGAATCTCCTTCAGTGGAGTGGCCATTGAGGTTTTTTTTTTTTTTTTTAAACCCTTACCTTCTGTCTTGGAGTCAATACTGTGCATTGGCTCCAAGGCAGAAGAGTGATAAGGGTAGGCAATGGGGGTCAAGTGACTTGCCCAGGGTCACACAACTGGGAAGTGTCTGAGGCCAGATTTGAACCTAGGACCTCCCATCTCTAGACCTGGCTTTCAATTGAGTTTTTTTTTAAATGTCTTTTAAAATTTGTTACATAAAAGATCCCAGGTATCTCCCAAACATGTCCAACCACCAGAGAAGACAACATTTGACCCCCCCCCAAAAAAAATTTTATAGATAAAACTGTCGTGCTTGTTTCTATTTATCAGCTCTTTCTCCAAGAAGTGGAAATACACATTTTTCTTCAAACAATATTTCTGTTGCTCCATATAATGATTCTTCTTGGTTCTGTTCATTTCACATAATTTAATGTAAATCTTTCCATTTTTAAAAAAATCCTTACCTTCTACCTTAGAATCAATTCTGTGTGTTGGTTCCAAGGCAGAAGAGTGGTAAGGGTAGGCAATGGGGGTCAAGTGACTTGCTCAGGGTCACATAGCTAGGAAGTGTCTGAGGCCAGATTTGAACCCAGGACCTCCCGTCTCTAGGCCTGGCTCAAAATTTACTGAGTCACCTAGCTACTCTCTTTCCATGTTTTTTAAAAAATTAACCTACTCATTTCTTATAACACAGTAGTATTCCATCACAATCATATGCCACAATTCATTTAGCCATTCCCCCAGTTGATAGGATTTCCTCAGTTTTTAGTTCTTTGCCAACACAAAGACATAATGCTGTTGTAAGTATTTTAGAACATGTAAGTTCTTTTATCTTTTTCCCCCGATTACCTGAGGAAACATATCTAATAGTGATATACATTTTTTTTTAACTCTTTGGACATAATTTCAAATTGTGCACCAAAATGGTTGGACCTGTTTGCACTTTAAACAACAGTATATTAGTGTCCCCATTTTCTACATTCCCTCCAACATTTGTTCTTTTGCCCTTTTATCATTTTAGTCAATAAATAGGTATGAGATGATATCTTAGCATTGTTTTGATTTGAATTTTTCTAACCAATAAAGATTTAGAGCCCCTTTTTCATACAGCTATATATAACTTTGATTTTTTTTTTCATCCCAAAACTGTAAATATCTTTTGAACCGTTTTTTTTAATTGAAGGTTGATTCATAATGTTCATGTACTTCCTGGGTTTGTTTTGGCAGCTATACTTCCAGGTGCTTTATTCTATGCTTGCTTATTTATTTTTGTTTGTTTGTTTTTTAAGCATTTATTAATATTTTTTAGAATTCTATGCTTATTTAAATGGGTTAACTTCTAGGGCTTGGTTGGTGATATATAGAAATGCTGATCATTTATGTGGGTTTATTTTTACTGCTATGGCTAGCATTTCTAATATAATATTAATAATGTTGTTGATAACGGGGATCTTTATTTCACTCCTAATGTTGGCCTGTAGTTTTAAGTATATGTGCTTCTTATTGGTCTGAGAAAAAATCCATTTATACCTATGTTATTGCTTAAGATCATAACCCCAAACTGTATTTTAACATTGTAACTTTTCTTTGATCAAGTTTCCTACAAATATAACTCATTTTTTGGGAAGAGATGTCCAAGAGCATGGATGGAGTGTGCTGATTTGGACATTTCTCTCTTTAAGCAAAAAAATGTCTTGGATTGAGAAAGATTGTTTCTGGACTACTCTTGCCTAAAATGCAGAGTAGAGTATGGATGATGGTGCAGCACCAGGTGTGAAGTATTTTGTTGTCCTTTTCCATTTCTATAGTTTTGATGTATGTTGTTTTCCTTGTTCTGTTGACTTCCTTTTGTGTCAGGTCATATAACTTGTGGTGGTTTTTTGTATTCATCCAATTAATTGTCTTTCTTATTCCTCAGCAAAACTGGCCAATGTCAAAAAAAGTCTGATGTTGAATGATGTGTTCTACACCCATAGGCTCCCATCTCTGCAAAGAATTAGAGGGGTTTTAATTTGATTTTTAAAAAGAAAACTAAATTACCAGTATAAAAAAAAATGGAAAGAGTAAATGTGCCACCAAATGAAGGTGAAATTAAAGCAATTATAGGAGCTATTTTGCCCAATGATAATGAATATTGTTGCAAAAAGTTTAAGTAAAATCCTGGCGAGGAGAATTCAGCAGTATATCACAAAGATCATGCATTATGACCAGATGGGATTTACATTAGGAATACAAGGCTGGTTCAAAATTAGAAAAACCATAAGCATGATTGGTCATATCAATAACGAAACACTCATTCCTATTACAAATACAAGAGAACAAAATAGAATAATGAGAGAATGAGCGCCTTTTTAAAAATGATAAGTACTATCTATCTAAAACCAAAAGCAAGCATTTTCTGTAAGGTGGATAAACTAGAAGCCTTCCCAGTAAGGTCAAGAATGAAAGAAGAATGTCTATTATTACTACTGTTATTCAATATTGTACTAGAGATGCTATCTATAGCAATAAGACAAAAAAATTGAAAGACCAAGAATAGGCAATGAGGCTTTGCAAACAATGATAGCATACTTAGAGAACCCTAGAGAGTCACATAAAAAACTAGTTGAAACAACAACTGTAGCAGGGTTGCAAGATATAAAATAAACCCAAATCATCAGTATTCCTATATGTTAACAATGAACTCAGCAGGAAGAGAAAGAAAAATTCCATTTAAAATACATTCAGATAACATGATATTTGGGAATCTGTGTCAAGACAAACTCAGGGATTATAGGAACATGATTGCAAAACTTTACACATGAATGCAAGATTTAAACCATTGGAGATATATATTAATTGTTCACGTGTAGGTTGAACCAATATAATTAAAATGACCTCTACCCATATCAATCTACTTATTCAGTGTCATGCCAATTTAACAACCAAAGAATTTGTAGACCTAGAAAAAGATAAAACAGTTCATCTGGAAGACCAAAAAAGGGCACTAATAATCAAGGGAATCAGTGAAAAAGGTGTAAAAAGGAATTCTTTAATTTCTTTAATTTAATGGGGACTGAGAGGACCTCTTACCATAGAGCTGTGTAGGGATTAATTTCAGTTGCAAGTTGGGAGTTGTTGAGAGAGTTAGGAAGAGTCATTTGCTGACAGTTGGTGGGTGAGTTGCTGAGTTAGGACTGGAGGGGAAGTTGCCTGTTGGGTGTAAATTGGTTTTTGGGGATTATTTACTGGTAGTGTGGGTTGGTGTTTAGTTGCTGGAATATAAAGGCAGGCCTGAGCTTACTGAGAAGGCTTTTGACTTTAGCCTTTAAAGGACATTTTGCCTCTGGGATCTCTAGAGAGCAGGAGGTCTGTCTCATTGGCAAGGATCTGCTGTCAGTTGGCTATTGATAGTTGGGTGATAGAAACTGATTGTTGGAGTGAGGGAGTGGTAGCTGTCTTATTATTTTAGGGAGTTGGGTAGTTAGTGAATCATTTATAGATAGTGTAGGTTAGATTAGACCTGGTGTGCCAGGCTGAAGAACCTGTCCTGAGAAGACAATTAGAGATAGTTTAAGGAAATTTTAGATAGTTATTAGGAATTTTGGGTATATTTATAGGGTATAAGATTTGTTAATTTTTAAAAGCTGCTAGAAGTTTTCTTTTCTCTGGCTTAAAGGGATAATAATTTACAACTCTACTATATTCTCATTAAAACTTCAATTATTAAAAGCTGCTCTCTTATTCGTCAGAACCCCTATTTTAACCCTTATATTGGTGAAGTTGTGGACTGGTCCAGACGTTCTAAAGAAGTTTTGCCCAATGAGCTATAGAAATGTGTTAAAATATATTTAACCCAGTAATACCACTACTGTCTCAAGACATCAAAAGAAAAGGCTTATATGTACAGAAGTATTTGTAGCAACTGTTGTGGGAGCAAAGGATTGGAAATTGTGGGAATGTCCATCACTTGGGAAATGCTGTGGTATATCACTTAAATGTATCTGTACTATAAGAACGGTTTCAGAAAAACCTGGGAAGATTTGTATGAACTGATACAAAGGTAAAGTAAGCAGAACCAAGAGAACAGTGTACATCAATAATAGCAAGATGGTAATAATGAATAACTATGAAAGACTTAACCACTTTCATCAATACAGTGATCCAAGAAAAGTCTGAAAAATATTTACCCACAGAGAGAGCTGATAAACTCTGAATAAAGATTGAAACATACTTTTAGCTTTATTTTTCTTGCCTTTTTCTTTCTTTTTAACATAGCTAATATGGAAATGTTTTACATGACTTCATATAATGGTTATAGTATTTCTTGCCTTCTCAATGGATGGGGAGAGATTGAAGGGAGAGAATTTGGAACTGAATTTTTTTTTTTTTTAATGAATGTTAAAATAGATGGAGTGGTAGTTTTAGAAAAGAATCAGAGGGAAGTACTTCTTGTAGTTCTTTGGGGCAGACCTTAGTCGTTATAATTTTGCATCAGTAGGTTTTCTCTTATTTTGTTCTTTCTTAACATTGTCATAATTGTTACATATTTTGCTTCCTTGCTTCATTATGCTTCAGTTCTTATAACTCCCGCCATACTAATGTATTGATCATGTTGACCATTTCTTACAGTTGAACAATATTGTTTAGCCATCCTCTAATCAATAGGCATCACATTTGTTTTCAGTTATTCATTAATACAAAAAAGGCTACTATAAATATTGTGATGCCTATGAGGCCTTTGTTTTTATCATGATCATCCTTGAAGTCTCAGAAGAACATATACCTACCAATGGAATTAAGTTTTGCTTTCAACTGCATTTCTCATCATTGAGATATCTTTTTTGGGGGGGAATACTAATTTTGTTTTCGTAAATCCAAGTTCTTTGAATATCTTCATATAATCCACTTAGGCCAGGAGTTTCTAAACCTGGGGAATGTGAACGTGTGTGTATACTCATAAATATACTTTTTCATTGTCTGAATTTTCTCCTTACAGTTGTGGTTCATTATGAGTAATTTCTTATGAGCTCCAGATCATTATGAACAATGAGTTATTATTTTTGGAATAAGAAATACATTTCCAGAGGGTATCTGGTTGGCTCAGTGGATTGAGAGAGATGGAAGGTCCTGGGTTCAAATCTGGCCTCAGACACTTTGTTAGTTATGTGTCCTTGGAAAAGTCATTTAACCCCAGTTCCCTAGCCGTTACCGCTCTTTTGCCTTGGAACCAATACACAGTATTAATTCTAAGACAGAAGGTAAGGGTTTTTCTAAAAAAACACATTTCCATATTAGTGGTAGGTATGGTGATTTGTACATAGTATGTGTTTCATAAATGCTTAATTACAAAAAGGTCATTTCTTGTTTTAGAGCTTATCTTTTGAAATAATGTTCTCCATGTCTGTTTTGTTCTGTTCTGTTTTTTGTAGCTTTTCACAATTCACCAAAAGTGGGAGCCTGTGGAAGAGCTGAAGACAGTCAAACAGTTGACCAAATGAGGACTCTCTCCTTCTAAAGTCTACTCTATAAATCTAGCGGAAACATCTCCGCACAAACTAGACTACTGAAACCAGTGTGCGGAAGTGCTTCTGCTACATTTTTAGGGTCTCCCTACATTTTTGGGCTCTGAATAAGAAACTCCATTTTGTCTTAAACATGGCAAGTTTAACAATATTCACATGGTCCAAAAATAAAATGCTCATATTTGATGTCTTGTAAAGTTGAAATTTATAGCAGATATGTAGTTCATTAGAGTATTTATGAGGACATTTTCATGCATTTGTACTTAAGTATTTTATGAAACTGGATTGTGTTTTGAAAATGTGCAATAATTTGTAAGGTAAATTATCTGTTATGATAGTGATTATATTAATTTTTCCCAAAGGTTAAATAAATTTTTGTTTCATCATTAAATTGATCAGTCATTAGAAAATAATATGTAATCAAGAGCATATGTATAGATACACATATATATACATATGCTGCTTTTGTTAATGTTCAGTCATTTTTCAGTTGGGTCCAACTAGCCCCAAGTATACTACTATCCACTGTCAGTCACCTTTGTTCAATGTATTTTTTTAGGCACGTCTGACTCTTCATGATCCTATTTGAGATTTTCTTGGCAAAGATACTGGAATGATTTGAAATTTCCTTCTCTAACTCATTTGATAGATGAGGAAACTGAGGAAAACAAGGGGAAGAAAACTTTGAAATGCATTTCTATATCTTCTTAGTTGAAATATAAAAATTACTACTCAGTCTAAAAGAGCTTTTCTTAATTTGATATTTTGGGGATCCTTGATTTCATCAGTGTGTATCTCTTCTAATGTAGATCATTCTTGCCTTCCATAGTATATGTTTTTTTGTGTGTTTTTTTAAACATTTATTAATATTCGTTTTTAACATGGTTTTAATAAGTAGAGGCCAGAAAAAATTCATCCCCTGGTAGCCATACATTTTGTGATGAGCAGCACAGAATTTAGATGGATCTCTTAAAGGCAGACAAAATGTTATCACCAGGCCCATGATGAAAGTGGCCTTTTCCCATCTTCTACTTGGCATGTACTTCAAGAACATGGAGTCACTTCCAAGTTTTTGCCCTCTATTTATATCAGTATATCCTTAGGTCATCTCATTGATGCAAATGATACGGCGCCATGGAGTGTTAACTTTTGGAATATTAGGATCTCAGAGAAATTCCATCTCTGATAAAAAAATTCCAGTGACCCTCTCTTGCTTCCAGGAACAAATGCAAAATACCTTGTTTGAAATTCAAAGCCCTTCATATATTACCTTTTCGGTCTAACACATTGTTCCCCCATATACTCCCCAATCCAGTCACTACTATCATTGCTATCAACAAACAAGGCTGTTCCCCATCTCTAGAATGCTCTCCCTCTTCATCTCTGTCTTTTGCCTTTGGCTTTTTCTAAAACTCTTACCTTCTACCTTAGAATCCATCCTGTATATTGATTCAAAGGCAGATGAGTGGTAAGGTCTAGGCAATGAGGGTTAAATAACTTGCCCAGAGTCAGACAGCTAGGAAATGTCTGAGACCAGATGTGAACCCAAGACCTCCCTCTCCATTGAACTACCTAGCTCCCCACCTCCATTGACTCCTTTTAAACTCCAGCTAAAATCCTATCTTCAACAGGAAGACACCTACCCTTCTTAACTAATTTCTTCCAAAAGTTAGTGTATATAGTACAAACAGTAGGTATTGACTGAACTACTTGCTGGTGTCTAGTCTTGAAAGGTAAGTAAATTGCAGCTTTCTGTGATGTATACTAGTTAAAATAATTGCATGAACATCATCCAGAAGAGACATGGGCCCATTATGCCATTTATAACATCCCAATTAAACAAAATTGCATGAAATCACTATTTCAATACAAATCAACCCCAAGAAGTAGTTTGTAGTCTTGGGTTTTTTTTTCCTTCCCAGAGTTTATTTTTTTCTTTGAATTTTTCTTTTTTTTTAAATTATATGTAGAAACAATTTTTGACAATTATTTTTCAAAGCTATTCAGACCTTTCCTCACCTCCCTGAAGGATTAAATAGTCTGATAGAGGTTATGTATTGCTTTCATGCAATACATCCATGTTCCTCATGTTGTGACTAAAGACACATATCACACATACAATAAAATATTCATGAAGGAAATAAGTGAACAATGGTGTGCTTTGATCTGCAATTAGATTCTAACAGTTTCTTCTTTGGCTGTGGAGAGCATTTTATTAGCTGTTTTTTTGTTTTTTGTTTTTTTTTTTAATCATGAATCTGTTGGGGTTATCTTGAAACCTTGTTTGGCTGATAATAACTTGGCCCTTAGCACTGCCCAGGGTTTTTATGACAACTTAACAAAACTGATTGATCTAAAAATGTCAAAATTTGTTTGAGTTTTAATTATCTATATAAAATAAAGATGAACAAACTTTCTAATTTGTCATAGCCAAGTTCAAGCACTCCCAGGCCAAAGAGAAAATACTACAAGCCTCTAGACAGAAACAATTCAGATATCATTGAGCCCCAGTCAGGGTCACACAGGATCTGGCAGCCTCCACATTGAAGGACCAGAAAGCTTGGAATATGATATTCTTCAAGACAAGGGAACTGGGTTTACAACCAAGAATCAACTACTCAGCAAAACGTGATATTCTTTCAGGGGAAAGCATGGTCATTTAATAAAAAGAGAAGATTTCTAAGCATTTCTGAAGAAAAGACTAGACTTAAACAGAAAATTTGATGCCCAAATACTAAGCAATCATGGAATAAAATGGAGAATATTAATACCTGTCTTTTAGCTTCCTTGAGTGACATGATTAATTTTTATTCTAACCTCCATACAACAGAGGTTACTGACATCCATGAATCAGTAGGAGCATCGTAAATTCATGATTCATACAGAGCAAAGCTTAACCCCCTTCTCCCTATGACCCACGTCCCCAGTTTCTGTCCTGCTTGCTAGGTTCCTTTCTGAACCACTGAATATATGGACATACTTCATTTATTTTCACCCATAAAAGTATGTACCCAGAGAGCAAAGCTGTGTGTAAATAAATTCATGTCACTGTCCAAGGGCATACAGTGAGAATAGCTAAGACAGGTCTGAGTTCCTGTCCAGTGCTCTGTCAGCTATAGCATGTAGCCTTAAGTTGGTTATGCATACTTACACTCAGAAATGTCTTTATTCTACACGTAGTTGAGGGGGAAGGAAGGTGGGACACAATAAAATAATACTGGAGGGAAAAAGCAGAAAAGTACATCTTGATATTTTCTAGTCCCTGGTACATTAAATAGGACTTTGAAAGGGCTATAAACTCCTTGAATGTCTTTATTCTACATATAATTAGTGAGGGGGATACAATAAAATATTACTAGGGGGGGGAAAAAGAAAAATACATCTTTGCCTTTTAACATTTTTGCTTTATTTCAGTAACACGTTTACACATACTTTTTCCAAGGTAACATGATTCATGTTGTTTTCCTCCCTCTTCCTATTGGGTTATACTTGGAAAAAAATATATCTTTATATTTATAGTTCCAGGTAAACTAGGAAATTGAAAGGACTGTGAGACTCCTTTTCCTCCTTGCACTTTGTAATTTGTCCACAGTGCCTGTCACACAGTTAGTGCTTAATAGATGCTTCTTGTCTAGGTGTGACTTTTTGAAGGGCAGAGACAGATGAGTGGATGTGGAGGCTGAGCAAGAAAGAGTCAGGAGAGAATAGCAAAGTAAATGAAGATGAAAATGAATAAGAATACATAGAAAAGTAATTGTAGGGAGGAGGAAGGGAACAAACATTTATTAACTCCTACTATGTGCCAGGTACTAAGTTAAATGCTTTACAAAAATTATGTCTTTTTGATCCTCCCAAAAACCTTGAGAGGTAGGTGTTACTGGTATCCTCACTTTACAGTTGAGGAAACTGAGGCAGAAGTTAAGTGATTTTCCCAGAGTCACAAATGCAAAATTACTTGAGGTTGGATTTGAATTCAGGTCGTTCTGACTTAAGATCCAGTATTATCCAAGGTGTTAACCTAAACTGATTCTATCATTTCATGTTTTGGGTAGTTCTGAATTATGGAATGGCCTCTACAATATTCATCTTTTTTCATGTTTTCAATGTAATTTGAAATAACTTTATATATATACATATATGTGTATACTGAAAATTAAAATTCATGTTCATTCTTTTAATGGCTATTTGTTCATTGTTGACACAGCTTATCCACAAAAATGAACACTTGTGAATTGAAGCATATTTTCTTTTCTTTCCTTTTTAATAAAAAATCATGGCTAATGTAGGAATTCGTTGTGCATGAGTCTACCTATTTGTTATGGATTTCCTTTCTCTTCTCTTCTTGTGGGTGGAGAAGGGGTAGTGAAAGGATTCAGGCCTGAGAATAAGAAAGAATGTGACTCTTTCCTGGGGAGACAATCTACAATTACTGGTCCCTTTGTGGATATGTTTCTCCAATAACTTAGCATTTATTAACCACTATTTCTTAGGCATTGTCTTAGATAATGGAGATAAAGATAAAAGTGAGAAAGTTCCTAACTTCAGGGCTCTCTTCCTCCTTCTCTCTTTTTTTCTTTCCTCCCTCCCTCCCTCTCTTCCCTCTCTTCCCTCTCTTTCTGTCTGTCTGTCTCTCCCTCTTTCTCTGTCTCTCTGTCTCTCTCTCTGTTTCTGTCTCTTTGTCTCTCTGTCTTTCTGACTCTCTCTTTCTCCCCTTCCTTCCCTAAGTATTGGTTCCAAGGCAAAAAACCTAGGGTCACTCAACTAGGAAGTGTCTCAGGTCACATTTGAACCCAGGACCTCCCATCTCTGGCTCTGATTCTATCCATTGTCAACTTGGAAAAACACAGAACTACTAAGTAGTCAGCGAAGTCAAGTCTTTAATCAGGAAAGAGATAGTGCTCAATATTAGAGCAGCCACACAGAGTCACATGCCTAAAAACCCACAGAGCCAAGGGCTCTGGGACTCTGGGAATAGTATCTCTGAGAGAATCACGGAGAGATGATTCTCCAAAGAACAATAAAACATAGGGCTATTCTATACCTTTTGAGGAAATAGGTACAGCAAACATACATTTACAGGTTGTCAGCAGGTTTGGGAAAGAGGCTGTAGCCAGAGGTTGGGCTATCAGCAATGGTCTACTACAACAGATACCAAAAGGATGCTTCCCCTACAGTCGTTGGTCTTCTTGGGAATGGATCTCTGATACAATGGGGGAAACTTCTAGAACAAAAAGGTACTTAATATTTGACTGCTCTACTAGTTCCACCTAAACTGGATCATTAAGTACTTTAAGGTCTATTGTTCTGTCAGAAATGGGTCAGTTTGGGATTTCCCTAGGGGCGAGTTCTCAGGGAACAGGGGCAAATTTGGGGTTCCCCAAAACCCAGTTGACACCACTGATCTACAATTACCCCTATGCTCTATATCATCTACTACTATGGTGTCTCCACTCTATGCTTTAATTCTTTGCTAACCATCAACCCTGGGTCACTCCTACAATTCTCCTCTTCTTATCTACTCCTGATTGGCCTAAATAGTACTGAAGGAAACCACAAAGTCATGCTGATCAGATCCTACAAGTGTATTTTATCAACTAGGTTCTCACCATGACATGATAAACCTTTTGATGATCTCTTACTGACTTTCATATTCCTCACAATAATTGTTCCATGTTTTCTCTTATCTCCTTAAATTTCTAATTCTCCCTCTTTCCCCTTCATTCTCAACATGATAGCTATGTTCATGGAACCCCCAGATTTGCCTCTGTCCCTTGGGAACTTGCCTTGGGGGAAGTCCTAAACTGACTTTGTCTTAGACTGAACAATAAACCTTGAAGTACCCAATGATCTCAGCTTAGATAGAATTAGTAAATGTAATTAAATCTTAAGTATTTTTTTGTCTTAGAAGTTTTTTCCCATTATATCAGAGGCCTTGCCCAGTAGTCCAGCCCCTGGCTGGAATCATCCTTTCCTTGTATCCATTGTAAAGCCAATCAATTGAACTTTCCTTTCCTTTATTCCCCAGAAGGCATCTAAGTTCTTTTCCTCCCTGGAAAAATCTACCTTTGAGGTGCTTTTTCCCAGAGACTTTGTTTCCAGAGACCCAGAGCCTTGTCTCTGTGCAGTGTCTAGGGTTGGACTCTGTGTAGTGGCTGAATCTGAGCATTGTCTTCCTTATCCTGATTAAAGACTTGTTCTTTTTAACTTCTCGGGTGGTTCTGTGTTTTTCAAGGTTGACATAAGGATAGAGACTAGAGCTGTGATTTCACTGGTATCCAGAACTCCAGGGGGAGGAAACTCCCTCTATTAGTGCAGATCGGCAATTTATAAGGACATTAGATTTGTTGGAGGTGTTAGAATTAAGACTCTCTGGAGTTTGGACATTAATTTATAATTATTTATTAGACAGTGAAAGTGGGTTGGAGGGAGTAAAGGCACATACTCACATAGTCTAGCTAATCTGAGTTCCCAGGCTCACCTTCTGTCTCCCTTCGCTCTCACTGCTTCCTAACCAAGAAGTGCAAATTTCCTTGATTCATGATTTATAACCCCAATGACGTCCCTTTCTCTGGTTGGACAGACTTGACCTGAGGCTGGGTTAGAGGCCAGTCTTCCAGATACAAGCAGTCTTGTGGGACAAGAGGCAAGACTTCTGAATTGCCAGGGAGCCTGGAGGCCCCTGGCATCCTCTCACAGTACGCATATTTGCCCATTCAAAGAGTGATGCTGAGAACAAAATGGATTTTCAAAACTTTTCTTTCTAAAAGGAGAAAGGGGAACAAATTTGTATTAAGTTCACATGGAGGGCAGAGAATCCTGCCAACTATGCCAAATGTAAGAGGGCCAATCTGTTCTGTACTGATTATGTCAATTATATAGGATGGCATACCCTCTGCAAAAATACTGAGATACCAAAGAAAGAGAGGTCCATACCAGATAGGTTTTATTAGGCTAATTGGGTAAATTAGAGGAGTTTACTTACAAGAGCCCAGTCCAGGGCACCAGCAGGTCAAAGAAGCCTGATGGGTCCCTATGCCAACCTTAGGCCAGATGAGATATTCCATAGAAACAGAACAAAGAGGGCATGGTGCCAGGGATGGCCTATGGTTACCTGCAAGTTTTCCTATGGGATAGTTGGCACTTCTTTACCTGTTTAGCTTTACTCAAGGTTGTTTACATTCTCTGTGGAGTCATTGGTCACTTTCTCATTCTGGCTACTACCATACACAGCTTTTCTGTATTTTAGTTTTAAAGATTTGCCTAGAGAACTAAGGGGTAAGTGACTTGTCTAGAGTTAGTGTGAGTCAGTATGTATCAGAGGTGTTTTGAACCCAGATCTACTTGTCTTCAAATCTAGTTCTCTATCAAATACATCTCTATGTCTCTCCATGCTCTGCAGCTGAATCCCAAATCTACACAGTATTTTTATTCTCAATTGCCTCCCCTTTGCTTCTTATTTTATTAAAAAGGTTGAGGTTGAGGGCAACTAAGGTGGCTCAGTGGACTGAGAGCCGGACCTGGAGATAGGAGGTCCTGGGTTCAAATAAGGCCTCAGACTCTTGACCCTGGGCAAGTCACTTGACCCCCATTGCCTCATCCTTACCGCTCTTCTGCCTTGGAACCAATACACGGTATGAATTCTAAGACAGAAGGTGAGGGTTTAAAAGAAGAAAAGATGGCGGTCCTGCACTCCTCTAAACCTTTCAGTGTCCCCTTTGCTCCAGGTTCTAAGGGAGGCATGATGTTCTGAGCCCTCTTCCATACCCTTAATTCCATCTCTGCCCATTTCCTTTGTTTCTTTGCTACATCAGTCATCCCCTCTCTATTGGCACTTTCCCCATAGCCTATAAATATGCTCAGGTCTCCCTTAAAACACCAACACTCCCTTCCCTTGAATTTCTACTCCCTCAGACTATCCTTTTATCTTCTCTTCCACTGACAAAACTTCATTCCACTTCCTCATCACCCACTCACTCCTCCACCTTTTGCAATCTGGCTTTTGTCCTGTAACATTCTATTGAAATCATTCTCTACAAAGTCGCTAATGGATGATCTTCGCTCAAAATCCATCATTCTGGGTTTTTTAGCCTCATCCTGCTTGGGCTCTGGCAATATTGGCCAAGGTTGACAATTCCATCCTCTGCACCCACTCTTCCCTTGGTGCCTGTTACACTGAATTCTCTTCAGGTCTAGCTCACTAACTACTATACCACACTATGCACTGGCAGTGTGACTCTGCTCTTGGGGTTCTCCTTCTAAGTCTCTGATTATTTTGTTTAGTTTCCTTTGAAATCTCCTTAGATGTCAAACTAGATATGTTTTTTTTTTGTTGTTTTTAATCCTTATTTTCTGTCTTAGAATCAATTCGGTGTATTGGTTCTAAGGCAGAAAGAGTTTTAAGGGCTTAGCCATGGGGGTTAAGTGACTTGCCCAGGGTCACATAGCTAGAAAGTTTTTAATGCCAGATTTGACCTCTCATCTCCAGGCCTGGCTCTCAATCTGAATGATATGGGGGTAAAGGTTCCCTTCTAAACACTCCAAACCCCAGAAGTGTTGACACAGGAAATTCCTTTCTGCTTTGGGAGGGGAACATCCCCCTTAGACTTTCTCCTAGATCTTCAATGAACAGATATGTATCCCCAGTTCCACTCTGAGAAGCATTGGATGGTACCTAATCTAATCATCCCTTGAATTCCACAGATCATCCCTTATACCCTCAACTTCAATGGATTGCCTCATTCCTGATCCACCCCATCTCCCCTTCCTTATCCTGTAACCCCTGTTGTCAAAAGGGTATAAAACCCCCAAACCCCATCTCCTCAAGGAGGCAATGTTCCACCTGCACACTGTCTCTGGGCAGTTCAACGTGGCTTCCAAATTATAGTAAATTTCTTCTTTTATTTTTAAACTAAATTTTGGAGTCTTGCATTCTTGCAAAGGGCAACCCATCCTGAACCTGGGTTTTGTTCTGTTTTTTTTTTTTTTTTTTTTTTTAAACCCTTACCTTCCATCTTGGAGTCAATACTATGTATTGGCTCCAAGGCAGAAGAGTGGTAAGGGTAGGCAGTGGGGGTCAAGTGACTTGCCCAGGGTCACACAGCTGGGAAGTGTCTGAGGTCAGATTTGAACCTAGGACCTCCCATCTCTAGGCCTGGCTCTCAGTCCACTGAGCTACCCAGCTGCCCCCACTGAACCTGGGGTTTTACTTCAAAGCTTTCCCACAACACAGAATTATTAAGATGGTCAGAAAACCCAAGTCTTTAATCAGGAGAGAGATATTCAGCCACCACCAATATCTTGGAGAGGATAACCAGGATAAATTATACTCGGAGTTACAAAAGAATTTGGGGAACTTACATACCTTCCGGAGAATTTGGTATGGCAAGCATGCATAGACAAACTGCAAGCAGGCTGCAAAGAGGCCAGCCTCAGGGATGTCAGGGAGCCGTCAACCAATTACAAAGGAAAGGGTCAAGCTAAAAGCTGGGCTTCCAGAGAGGAGTCTTTAATACAGCGGGAGAAGCTTCTGAAACAAATTAAGGTACTGAACATTTGACTATATGGACTAATGTCACCCACCCAAGAGCCCCCAAACAGTTTAAGTTCTATCGTTCAGCCCCTAAATAGGAGTGCCTGGTACTGGGGTTTCTCAAAGGGCAGGGCTAAACTTGGGGTGTTCAGATTGCAAGCTGACAGTAGGTACTTAATAACTGCTTTCCTTCCTTCCTCCTTCCCTCCTTTATCCTTCCTCTCTTCCTTTGTTTGGTCCTTCCTCCTCCCCTTAAATACAGCTATACCTCTAGGGTCTGCTCCTCATTTTCTCCTTTTCTAACCCTTGGTGAATTAATTTACTCCACTGGCTTCCTACAAATAATAATAGCTAGAATGTATATGGGCAGCTAGGCAGTGCAGTGGAGATTGTGCTGGGCTTAGAGCCAGGAAGCCCTGATTTAAATCCAGTCTCAGACAACCACTAGCTGTGTGTCTCTGGGCAAGTTACTTAAGCCTCATTTTCCTCATCTGTAAAATGAGCTGAAGAAGGAAATGGCCATTCACTCTGGAAGGTAGGTGCTATTATTATGCCCAATTTATAAGGGAGCAAACTGAGGCAGACAGAGGTTAAGTGATTTATCTCAATGTCTCAGATTGGATTTGAGGTCCAATCTTGACTCCACTGTGCCACTTTGCTGTCTGCTGCCTCCAGGTTCAAATATAAAATTCCTCTTTGGCTATTAAAGCCCTTGTTTAGCTGGCACCTTCTTACCTTTCCAGTCTTCTTATACCTCACTCATCATCATACATCCTAAGATACTGGCTTTCTTGTTGTCCCTCATACAAAATACTCCTCCTGACTCCCATCATTTTCTCTGGCTGTTCCAGTTGCTTGGAATTTTCCCTCCCCTGCTCCATCTTCTGCCTTCCTGGGCTTCTTTCAAATCTATCCTAAAGTCCCACCTTTCCTGATCCCCCTTAATTCTAGTGCCTTTCCTCTGAGACTACCTCTACTTCATCCTCTATGTATCTCTGTGCAAATCATTAGTTGTTATCTTCCCTATTAGGACTATGAGATTCTTGGAAATAGAAACTGTTTTCGCTCTGTCTGTGTCTGTCTGTGTCTCTCTGTCTGTGTCTCTGTATCTGTGTTTCTCTCTCTCTTCATCTCCAGAGCTCAGTACAGTACCTGACACAAACGATTTTTGATTTTGCCTTTGCAGAAATGACTCTCAAACCCCTACTTCCACTCCCAACTTCATCCCAGAGTGTTAGTCCCATATTCAATGATCTGCTGGAAAATTCCATTGGATGTCCTTACTTTCTGTCTTGGAATTGATACAAAATATTGCTTCTAAGGCAGAAGAGCAATAAAGGCTAGGCAATTGGGGTTGTGACTTGCCCAAGATCACACAGCTAGGAAATATCTGAGGCCAAATTCAAACCTAGGACTTCCTATCTTTAGCCCTGGCTTTCTGTCCAGTAAGCCACCTAACCATCCCTAGATTTCCTTTTGACAGCCCAAACACCAATATTTCAGATTGATGTGGACAAGGCTGATTGGGGTCTTGTCGAAAGAATTGATTGACAGCTCAGAATGACTCCATTGCAAGGGGTCAAGCTTTAATATAAGAGAATAAAGCAATAACCTGGCTATTGATCATGAAACAAGTAATTTAGGAAAGCAAAGGATGGGGGTGGCAAGCAAAGGTAAGGAAAGACAAAAGTGGGTAGTGGTTTTCAGGGATGCTTTTATCTTGATTGATTAATAAGGAAAGAATCGTTTGTTTGGGTGGTTGTTGGACTGTGTTTCCAAGGAATCGATATTGCTTTAACCATAGTCCATTTTGGTTTGGATGATTTTACCCATGATTCACTCTGTTTGCCCATTGATGGGGTGGAGAGCAAACTGTAATGAAAGTGAAATGCTAATGATATGTTAAATAGGACAATTTTCAGCCAAGTTTTGTTCTTTTCTGCTAAGACTCTAAGAAAGGCAGTGATTGTGGAAAATGAGAATTGTTTGAAGTCCTGTGTGAGTGGGGAACTGAATCATCTGTACTTGCTCCTCAGAGACCACTAAAAGAGAAAAGAGAATACTTAAACAATCCTGTCTCAGAAAAGAAATTGAACAAACTATCATTGAACTCCCAAAGGAAAAATCCCCAGGGCCAGATGGATTCCCAGGTGAATTCTATCAAACATTTAAAGAGGGATCAATCCCAATACTCTATAAACCATTTGGAGAAACAGGCAGAGAAGGAATCCTACCAAATTCTTTTTATGACACAAATATGGTTACCTAAGTCAGGAAGAGCAAAAACAGAGAAAGGAAACTAGAGGCCAATTTCATTATTGAATATAGATGCAAAAATTTTAAATAAAACACTAGCAAGGAGACTATAGCTCTAGGTCACAAGGATCGTTTACTATGACCAGGTGGGATTTACACCAGGAATGTAGGACTGGTTTAACATTAGGAAAACTATCTGCATACTTGACCATATCAATAACTGAACTAACAGAGATCCTCAGCGGAGGACCAAGCTATGTCTAAAGGTTGATGTGAGGCGTTTTCCCATAAGCAACCCATATGTCTTATCTGAAAGGTGGCCCCCATTCTAATCAGCCAGTAGTTATTTCCATGTTCTTTTGATTGTTTATAGTAACTTGATAGGGTTGGTGGGACATTTCATCAGCCCCTATCAGGACTGAACTAAACTTTGTCCCACCCCATATTGTATTTCCAGAAAGTATTTTTGGACATCTACTGGGTGCCGTAATTTGTTTGATATTTAAAGAAATCTAGTCTATTTACAGGTATTTTTCTAGCCGCTATAGCTCCAACCATTCCTTTGACCTCTCCCATGTATCACTAGTTCAATAGACATTGTCTAGACCAGTGGTTCCCAAACTTTTCTGGCCTACTGCCCCCTTTCCAGAAAAAAATATTACTTAGTGCCCTGGAAATTAATTTTTTTTATTTTAATAGAAATTAATAGGGAAGATAAATGCACCTGTGGCCATCACCGCCCCCCTGGATCGCTGCAGCACCCACCAGGGGGCAGTGGCACCCACTTTGGGAATCACTGATCTAGACTCTACTCAAGCCATAGAGATTCCTCAGGTCTTTATTTCCTTTTCCTTGGGTCATATAAGGGAAATTTTCAAAATGGCAAGTCACGGGACAAGACATTGAAAGAATAGGGCAACATCTAGGATTGGCTCCAACCACAATTCACTTCGCTGACCCGCCATCTCCTATCCCCTCCTTTTCCACTGCTGGAACTTGCCATCACTTCCTAGTCATCTCTCTGCTTTGTCATCTACTCTCTAGCCTCTGTCTTTCAGGAAATGAAGTTTTCATCCTTGTGACTCTGAGCTCTGATCGATGAACATTTTTCCTTATCTTGTTCATTCTCAGAAACACATTTTCTCCTCATAATCCACTGAGGAGAGTTTCTGACCAGTAATAAGTACTTACACATGCTCATTCATTCAACTTTGTTATTGCTCTTGAAAAGCGAGTCAATATAACTGTCCTATGGCTCTACTAGTCATCCCTGTAACTTTCCAAACCAAAATATCCCTCTCTGGCTGCCATTCTCCTCTATGTGATATCTCTCTCTATTAGATTATAAACTTTTTGGGAGCAGGTGGGTGGCTCAGTAGATTGAGTGCCAGGCCCAGATATGGGAGGTCCTCGGTTCAAATCTGGCCTCAGACACTTCCTAGCTGTGTGACCCTGGGCAAGTCATGTAACCCCCATTGTCCATCCCTTACCACTCTTCTGCCTTAAAACCAATACCTAATATTGATTCTAAGACGAAAGGTAAAAGTTTAAAAAAAAAAAGATTATAAACTTTTTGAGGACAGAGACTGTCTTTGCTTTTGTAATTATATTCCCAGGGTTTAGCATAATGCTTGGCACATAATTCACACAACACATTTTTTTCCAAATTGATTCATTTCATTTATAAGTCTTGCAAGAAATAATTTGACCTCTGCCCTATTTTACTAGATCCATGTCCTTCTTAAATCAATAATGTTACCCCTATGATAAGTTCTAATCAGGATAATCTAGTTTAATGATATTCCAAAGGGATGGTGATTAGTTACTTGATATTAATAGGCAATAATCAGAAGTAATTAGGTACGGGTTGTAGTTGAATAGGTTTTTTTAAAAAAATAAACCCTTACCTTCCATCTTAGAATCACTACTGTGTATTGGTTCCAAGGCAGAAGAGTGGTAAGGGCTAGGCAAATGGGGTTAAGTGACTTGCTCAGGGTCACACAGCTGGGAAGTGTCTGAGATCAACTGTAAGATTTAAATTAATATCCAGTAACTCCAAGTATTGTATTTTATAAAGTTTATTAATAATCACTTGAAGAAGAAATAAAAAGAACAAAAGTAAAACCCAAGTAAAATTCTCCTGCCTCTCACCTCACCCCACCTCCACAGTCGCATTTCTGAGAGAGAGAGTGAGGGCAGAGTTACACAAAACTTATATCCTCCCTGTGTTAGCATGTAAGGTAAGAAGGAACATGGGAAGCTGGGAAAGAGAGTTCCTGGAGAGCAAATTTCTAATTATACAATACCTAGGGCCTTCTGTCTCTGGGCCTGGCTCTCAATCCACTGAGCCACCAGATACTCCCAGTTCTTTCTAATAATAAGAGTCTTCCCTCTCATGTTAAACTTTATTCTGTCAGCATAGCTTGAAGGGGACCTCCATCCATATGCCACAAGCTTCAGTGATATATTAAGGGTCCTTCTACCCTGTATCACTTTCTCCTCATGATTCATATCGGGCAGGTTTGGACAAGAAGCTTGACTTAACACGAAATTACATCAGTATAGAATTGGATTCTGTGAAGAAGCAGCCTGGTAACTGCTCTGATAGCTACCAAAGATCCAGAAAAGAACATTCTTGCCACCAAAATTCTTGGTACCATAAAATGGTTCAACATCAGAAACAAATCTAATTTCCAGTCAAAATGGCACTAAAGTAGCAGCATTCACACACACACACACACACACACACACACAGAGCAACAGCAGCAGCAGCAGCAGCAAGGTGGTTCAGTGGAGAGAGAGCCATGTCTGAAGTCTGGAAGACCTGGATTCAAATATGATCTCAGACATTTCCTAGCTGTGTGACCCTGGGAAATGTAAGGGGTAAAAATAAAAGGGTTGGACTTAATTTATCAGTGTGGTTGCCAGGAATTACTCAATTCCAAATGATTTTTTATGGTAGTTTATTTCCAAAAGGAGAAAGAGAGAAAGTAAGAAAACCAGAGAGAGTAGATATTTACTCTGGCTTGGTCAGAACCAGGCAGGGCTTAAGAGACCCCAGCAAAGGGGGCTCAGAGGTAAATTAAACAAGAGTTTTAGCCACCTGGCCTCCTCCAAAATGAGGAGTCTCTTCAGAGGCTAGTACCTCCAGAACAAGCCAAGAAGAGAGTCAGCCTTTTTTCACTCACCCACGTGGTAGTTATAAGGGAAAATAGAAACAGTCCAAGGTCCTTAGCCGGAGCTCTTCCAGGGTCAAATTGAAGGCAAAAGCCCTCCTCACAGGAAGTTCTTGCCACTTATAAAGACCATTCCTTTCACCACTTCCTGTGCCTTCCTCCCACTTTACATGGACCAATTACAGCTAAAGCTTTGCTTAGGACTGCCCAGAGGACAGTCATTTGATTCTGATTCATCACCCACTATCACACATGTGGGTCACAGACCTCTCCATACTTAAGGATAAGTGGGGTGTATATACTTCTGGTGATTAAATCTAAAAATCAGCAGGGAAGAGTTAATCCCATCTTCACCGAAAGTCACTTATCTTCCATTGCCTAGCCCTTGGGTCTCTTCTGCCTTGGAACCAATACACACATCAATTCTGAAATAGAAGGTAGATGTTTAGAAAAAAATTCACATATATTGTTATAATTAAAATTAATTTTGGAGACATTAAAATTTATAATCATTATTTGCAGAAGTGAGAAAGAGAAAGAATGAGCAATCTACCAACAAGATCTCTTTCTCTCTTTATTTTTTTGGCTTGAAAAAATGTTATTTAATTAATTAATTTAGAATATTTTTCCATGGTTACATGATTCATGTTATTTCCTTCTCCTCTCCCCATCCCTGTAGCCAATGAGTAATTCCACTAGGTTTTTACATGTGTCATTGATCAAGACCTATTTCCATATTATTAATATTTGCATTAGGGTGATTGCTTAGAGTCTACATCTGCAATCATGTCCTCATTGACTGATGTGATCAAACAGTTTTTTTTCTTCTGTGTTTCTACTTCCACAATTCTTTCTCTGGATGTGAATAAGTGTTTTTTCTCCTAAGTCCCTCAGAATTGTCCTGGATTATTGCATTGCTGCTAGTAGAGAAGTCCATTACATTTGATTATGTCACAGTGTATCCGTCTCTGTGTATGATGTTCTTCTGGTTCCGTTCCTTTCACTCTGCATCAATTCCTAGAGGTTGTTCCAATTCATATGGAATTCCTCCCGTTCATTATTCCTTTGAGCACAATAATATCCCATCACCAACAGTTACCACAATTTGTTTAGCCATTCCCCAATTGAAATCATCCCCTCATTTTCCAATTTTTGCCACCACAAAGAGCGCAGCTATAAATATTTTTGTAAAAGCCTTTTTCCTTAAGATCTCTTTGGGGTATAACCCCAGCAATGATATGGCTGGATCAAAAGGCAGACAGCCCTTTGAGCATAGTTCCAAACTGCCATCCAGAATGGTTGGATCAATTCACAACTTCACCAGTAATGCATCAATGTCCCAATTTTGCCACATCCCCTCCAACATTCACCACTTTCCTTTGCTGTCATGTTAGCCAATCTGCTAGGTGTGAGGTGATACCTCAGAGTTGTTTTGATTTGCATTTCTCTAATTATTAGAGATTTAGAATACTTTTTCATGTGCTTATTTATAATTTTGATTTCTTTATCTGAAAACTGTCTATTCATGTCACTTGCCCATTTATCAATTAGGGAATGGATTGGGTTTTTTTGTACAATTGCTTTAGCTCCTTATAAATCTGAGTAATTAGGCCTTTGTCAGAGGTTTTTGTTATAAAGATTTTTTTTCCAATTTGTTACTTTCAACAAGATCTCTTAAGTTCAGCCACATCCTTTGATTCCCAAGTTCCCTTATAGACAGAGATAAGATTAGATAATAATGGGACCCTTCCCATTTCCCCCAAGAGAAAGAACCATTGGTCCCATTAGAAAAAATGGCAGAGTGTTAGCTGCTTGTTCCACTGGCCTTTTAAACCTCATTTTAATCCCACCTCCCTGGATTTTCTAATTGGCCAAGGTCTTACTTCAGTCCACACCTTAGCAGACAACATATCACATACATTGACTTCTGCTGGTCAGTGACTGGGTTGTCATGCTGGTAAATTGAAACACATGACTCAATGGTGCCTGTGAGATGAGTCTTTCAAGGTTTGGATCCCTTAGATATTAATTCACAGAATACATTTATATATACACATATACACACACACATATGTGTGTGTAAACATAAACCCTTACTTTCTGTCTTAGTAACAACTCTAAGACAGAAGGGCAAGGGTTAGGCAAATGAGGTTAAGTGACTTGCCCAGGATACATAGCTAGGAAGTATCTGAGATCACATTTGAACCCAGGTCCTCTCTTCTCCAGGTCTAGTTCTCTATCTACTGTGCCACCTAATTTCCCCCATTAATATATATTTTGCTGCTGCACCCTAAGGTCCACAGAACTTTCCCCTCTTACTTGCAGCTGAAAATTTCCCCATGGAGTTTCTCCCATTAAACCATGAGAGCAAGGACTGTCTTCCTTTTCTGTTTGTGTTCCCAGAACTCAGCATGGGGCTTACACAGTACTTTATAAATGTTTCATTTATTCATTTATCTCATTCTCTGAAGGCAACTAGATAAATGACTTGCATCACGTGTAAAGGGGAGAAGGAAGGGGTTTATTCGGTGGGTGATGAGTGGGCAGGCTTTCTTTTCTGTGATGTTAAAATAGGCTGGAAGGGAGATGACTTTGTCACTTTTAAGGCCCTGATGAGACTGGAACTGATCATAAAAAGGACAGCCTGAAGGAACTGGACACACAATACTATTTATTATACTATCACTAACATAGTGCTTTGAATTTTGCAAATCATTTGGAATAACCTTGTGAATATATTGAGACAGTCATCAGTGACTTCAGGAAGTTGTGGTGATAGAACCTTACTGGGTGACAGTATTAGCTTTTTAAAATAACAGTGGCTAGCCACATTCAGAGGAAGAACTGTGGGAGTAGAAACACAGAAGAAAAACAACTGCCTGATCACATGAGTCGATGAGAATATGATTGGGGATATTGACTCTAAATGAGCACCCTAATGCAAATATCAACAATATGGAAATAGTTCTTGATCAATGACATATGTAAAACCCAGAGGAATTGCGTGTCAGCTATGGGAAGGTATGGGGGAAGTGAGGGAAAGAACATGAATCTTGTAACCATGTAAAAATATTCTAAATTAATTAATTAAATAAAAATTCCAAATTCAATAAAAAAAATAACAGTGGGTTTGCTATTTTGCTAATTTCCTGGGGAAGAGTTACAGGTTCAAAATTATAGTGAAAAGGAACCTTTGATTGGTGGTTTTTACCTTCTATCCTTTTGCCAAGAAGTGGCAAATTGCTATCGGAACTCTGCCAAGAAGCAAATTCAATTAATGCTTCTACAAGGACCAGAGCTTCCAATTTGGGGTAACATAGCAGATGGGCTATAGCTATAACTTCAGTTAGTAATGGACAAGAATGTGGAGATGGTACCAGTTGACTTTACAATGTTCCATATTTGTGTCTCTATAGACATAAGGGGAGATCAGGAGCAAGATACATGGGTTGTTACCAGAGCAACATAGTGGAGCTTGGTAAATGGCCTGGCTGTTAATATTGTATCCAAGAGAGTGTCAAGAGGATAACGCTGTGATAAGGTTTGGGTTGTTGTTTTTTTTTAAATAGAGATTTCTAACAGAAAAACCTTAGCATGGATTCTATCGCTTCCCTCTAGGAAAAAATGTCCCTTACAAGTTTGGAAACTCCTTTGAGAGTGGATACTACTCTGATCTGATGCTTCTCTTTCACATGCCACAGGCTTAGACCAGTGCTAGGCATCTAATAAGCTCAATAAAACTGCTGAACCAAGTCTATAGCCACCCATGTAGATGACCACTCTCCCAAAGGAAGATTGTTTGCTTTGGCTTCAGGAGATATTCAGGACAATACCCATTAGGTAAAATGAGCTAGGAAGTTTTTTCTACCAGCTGGGATGTGAAGATTTTTTAAAAATGTAATTTAATTTTTCTTCAATTACATAAAAAGTTTCCAACATTAAAAAGAATTTTGAGTCTCAAATTCTCTACTCCCCAAGATGGTAAGCAGTCTCATATAGATTTTACATATGTAATCATTTAAAACATTTTTCTATACCAATCCTTCTATGGAAGGAAACTTGAACCAAAAAAGAAAAAGAAAAATAAGTGAAAAAAGAAAAGGAAAAAAGAAAGTAAAAAAAATTTTGCTTTGGTCTATATTCAGACTCCATTGGGTTTCTTCTCTGGAAGCAGATGGCTTTTTTTATCCTGAGTCCTTTGGGACTGTTTTAAGTCATTGTAATGTTGAGAATTGAGAATAGCTAAGCCATTCACAGTTGTTCCTTTCACTGTGTACAGTGTTATAGTTCTGCTCATTTCACTTTGCTTCAGTTCATGTAAGTCTTTCCAGGTTTTTTTGAGCTCCTCTTGTTCATCATTTCTTACACCAAATAGTATTTCATTACAATCAGGTACTATAGCTTACTCAGCCATTCCTCAGTAGATGGATATCACCTCAATTTTCAATTCTTTGCCCCTACAAAAAAGGGTTGCTTTAAATATTTTTGTACATAATAGGTCCTTCTCCTTTTTGTTTTTATCTCTAGGATACAAACCTATTAATGATTGCTTCAAGAGGTATCTACTGTTTTATTGTCCTTTAGGCATATGTCCAAATTGTTCTCCAGAATGGTTGAATCAGTTCACAACTCCCCAAACAGGGCATTGGTATCTTAATATTCCCATATCCCCTCCAACTTTTGTCATTTTCTTTTTCTGTCATAGCCAGTCTTCAGAGATGTTTTAATTCACATTTTTCTAATTAATAGTGACTTAGAGTATTTTTGTGTGATTATAGAGAGCTTTAATTACTTTGAGTACTACTTGTTCATATCTTTTGACCATTTATCATTTGGGGAATGACTTGTATTCTTATATATTCTACTCATTTCTCTATGTATTTGAGAATGAGGCCTTTATTAGAAAGATTTGTAAAAAAACTTTTGCAACATTATGATTATTGAATATTCATCTTTAGCCTATTTCTCCCTGTTTGGTTCCTGATTATCACCTCCTCCAATTTGCCCTTTTAAAAATCAGTCCCATCCCCTTTCTCTTATCACCTTCCCCTCCTACTTATCCTGTAGTGTAAGATAGATTTCTATACTCATTTGATTATGTATGTTCTTCCCTCACTGAGCCAATTCCAAAGAGAATAAGGTTCATATAGTCCCCTTTCTATGTCCCCCATCTTCCCCTCCATTGTAAAAGCTCTTTCTTTCTTTCATGCCTCTTTTACATGCAATAATATACCCCATTCTATTTTTCCTTCCTCCTCCTCCCAAAGCATTCCTCTTTTTCATGCCTTTATTTAATTTTTAAATACCATCCCACCATATTCAACTAATACCCTTGTCCTCTTATATACTCCTTTAAACTGCGTTAATAATGTTAAAGTTCTGGATGGCAATTTGGAACTATGTTCAAAGGGCTATAAAAGAATGCCTGCCCTTTGATCCAGCCATACCATTGTTGGGTTTGTACCCCAAAGAGATCATAAACAGACTTGTACGAAAATATTTATAGCCGCACTTTTTGTGGTGGCAAAAAACTGGAAAATGAGGGTATGTTCTTCAATTGGGGAATGGCTGAACAAATTGTGGTATATGCTGGTGATGGAATACTATTGAGCTCAAAGGAATAATAAACTAGAGGAATTCCATGTGAACTGGAAAGACCTTCAGGAATTGATGCAGAGCGAAAGGAGCAGAACCAGAAGAACATTGTACACAGAAACCAATACACTGTGGTAAAATAGAAGGTAATGGACTTCTGTACTAGTAGCAATGCAATGACCCAGGACAATTCTGAGGGATTTATGGAAAAGAACACTACCCACATTCAGAGGAAGAACTGCAGGAGTGGAAACGGAAGAAAAACAACTGCTTGAACACATGGGTTGAGGCGGACATGATTGGGGCTGTAGACTTGAAACTACCACACCAATGCAACTATCAATAATATGGAAATAGGTCTTGATCAATGACACATGTTAAAACCAGTGCCAATTTCCTGCTTCCCCACTTAGTAGAAATGAAACCCTCCCTTGGAGACTCCTTTTTCTCAAAAGGCTTAGACATGTTTATTCTACCTTTCTTTGAGCCATATAAAGAATAACCCTTGCCACATGTGGGCCCTTCTCTACATGAGGGGCTCACACTTTCTTTGTTATTAAGGGAATTAGAACAGCAAGTGGTAGTGGGAATTGAGTGAACCACATCGACTCTATCTTGTGACTCAATTCTGAATTCTCCTCACTTTTTCTTTCTGTTCAATTATGAATCTAGTCCAATTTCTGTCTTGTGAGAAAAATGTATTCAGTCATGAGAATTGTGAGAGGACTTTGTTGCATTGTTTGAACCTAGTCCTGCATGGCTGGGAACCTGAACCACTTCCACCCATTGCTTAGAGACCCTTAACTAACAACTCAGATTGTACCAATCAGAAACCCAATCAGATCCAAAGATTGATGCAAGCAATTTTCCCACAGTTATACATCTCAAGAAACCCATATGTCTTATCTGAAAACTTACCTCTTACTGGTCATCAGTTATTTCCGTGTTCTCTTTGAAACCAGACACTCAGGGGGAGTGGGAAACTTTTATTGACCTTAGGGAATTGCACCTGTTTGCTCTGCCCCTTCCAATTTGGAAAGTCCCTAATCCTTCCTCCAATCAGAAATCAAGTTATCTGCAGATCAAAGCATATGATTTTTCACTTTAATTTACTTGAGTTTTTATTTTGGGGTTTTACTTTTATATGAGTATTCTTTTATAAAAATGAACAACATAGAAATATGCTTTGCATGATAATACATGTATAACCCAGATTCAATTGCTTGCTAGTTCTGGGATGGGGGAGGAAGACCATTTGAATCATATAACTTCAGAAAATTTATGTGGAAAATTGTTATTACATGTAGTTGGTAAAATAAAATGTCTTCATAATTAAAAAAAAAAGAAATAAAATCACCTACTGCTGTATTTTGGTTAATTGTTTTCTTTTAATTAATTGGTCTTATTTGATTGTTTTTAAATGCATAACAATCAGTCTCTCTCGGTGTTTGGGATCTAGTGCCAAATCTAAGAAAGGCAATTGGTCCTAATTTGCTATACAATTGGCATGAATTGCTTAGTAAATTAACATGCTTGGAAGTTTGAAGCTTTGTTTCTTCAGTCATTTCATCTTTTACCTGCCATATTAACAACATTGGACATTTCTGTCCTCTCATGTCCCCTCAGCTAAGAGAAAGTAGAGGCTGGTTTCATCAGTCTTCTGGTTATTGATCATGTGTGTTTCTCCTTTTGTTCTTATCCTTTACTCAATTATCTAATGGGGAATGGCTCTAGGTCTTAAATATTTATATGTATTTAAGAATAAGAGCTATAAATGTCTCTCTCTCTCTCTCTCTCTCTCTCTCTCTCTCTCTCTCTCTCTCTCTCTCTCTCTCTCTCTCTCTCACACACACACACACACACACACATATCTTGAGTTATTTCTAGATCTACAATTCCCCAAGAGCCCAGAATTTAAACTTTTCCTTGTAATAAAGAAAAGCAACTAAACATAAATAGCAGATACAATGACCTCCTCTGACAATTCTTGAAACATTCTGCTGAGAATTATCTGTTCTCTGGGACCATTAGTGGCTTTTCAATTATTTAGAGTTTGGCTTCCCTTAAGTGATCTTTTCATTTCCATGGCTATAACCATTGCATATATTGTTCTATGGTGTGTGTGCTGCTCCTGTAAGATGTGCCTATTCATGTAGATTATCTAAATAGGGCTCATGTTGCACATATATAGCCCAGATTAAATTGCTTGCTCTCTTGAAGGGGAGGGAGGGAGAAAGTTTGGATCCCCAAATTTTGGAAAATGAATGTTGAAAATTGTTTTTGCATGAAATTGAAGAGAAATAAAATATTGCACTAAAAATAAATAAACTGCAATAAAACAAACAAATAAATTAAAAGAAAAAATAAAAGGATATTGCATGAAAAATAAACTAAAAATAAAAAACATTGCATCAAAAATAAAAAAATTTTAAATGAATAAATAAATAAATTCCCCTGGCTCAGGGGAAGGCAGGGATCTTTGGAATCGTGCCCATCCCTCTTCAAGGGAGACTGATTCTCACATGGAGGAGAGCAGAAGGAGCTGCAAGTCTGGATAATGTAAAGGCAGCTAGGTGGTTTAGTGGACACAGGGTCAGGTCTAGAAATGGGAGGTCCCAGGTTCAAATATGACCTCAGACACTTCCTAGCTGTGCTGGTCTGGACAAGGCATTTAATTTAAACCCAATTGCTTAGTCCTTACTACCTTTTACCTTGGAACTAATACTTTAGTAGCAATTCTAAGATAAAAGATAAGGGTTAAAAAAGAAAAAAGAACTGGACCATCTGTTCTTCTCTGAGAAGGTATAATAATAGTAATAGCTAAAACCTGGAAGACTTATGTGAATTGATGCAAAGTGAGCAAAAGCAGAAAAGTGTTTACAATCACAGAAATACTATATGATGATCATCTGTGACATACTAAATTATTGTCAGCAAAACAATGTTCCAAGATAAACCCAAGAGACTCATGATAAAAAAAAAACACCCAGTATCCACAGATGAAAAAGGAACTGTTGAAATCCGATTGCAGATCAAAGCATGGCATCCTTTGCTTTATTTTCTTCATGGATTTTTTTTTTATTGTGTGTGTGTTATGTGTCTTTGGTCATGACATGGAGAATATAGAAATATGCATTGAATGAAAGCACTGACATAACCTCTATCAGACGTATTACTTCTTATTTCACAGTAATGTGTCATTACATTCTTTTGGCATCTCCTTAAGGGCAGAATCTATTTAATTTCTTTCTTTGTGTCCCCATTATCTAGTGCAATACCTGACACATAATAGACATTTAATAAATGCTTATTGAATTGAATTTATACACCACAGTTTATCTAACCAGTCCACAATTGATAGACATCTATGTTACTTCCTGTCCTTTGCTTCCACAAAAAAGTAATGTTATGAATATTTTGGTATATACTGAAACTTTATTTCTGGTTTTGACCTACTTGAGGTCTACCCAGGTATCATCAAGATGAAGTGTGTGAATAGTTTAGTTAGTTTTCATGCAGAATTCCAGATTATTATCTACAACAGTTGGATCAATTCATGGTTCTACTAACTGTCTTAGTATGCCTGTCTTTCCACAGACACACCAACAATTGACTTGCCATTGCGGGAGGGTGGGTCATTTTTGCCAAATTGAAATTCAGAAAATGAGGTGAAATCTCAGATGTCAACATCTCATTTTTGTTATTATTAGTGATTCAGTTCATGTTTTCATGTAAACAGAAATTCATTTATGCTTTTGAGAGTTCTTAAAAGGCTTTTTTGCTAGCTTTACAAGTAATTCTGTCAAGAGGCAACAGAAAAGGAAGACTACTTCACATGGTCTGTTTCCTGAAATAGGATTTCCTGGATATCTTTCTCCTTTCCTCATCTTACTGGTAATGGTGTCTTTAGCATAACCACTATCCCAGGAGTTCATCCTCCATCAAACAATTGGAGAGTGTACCAAAAGATTCAGGACTTAGTTTCAGAAGAGTCATATGTACTCTCCAAAATGACGTAGATACTGAGTAGTAGTTAACGAGGAGAAAGCACTAAAGTGAATCCCAGGAGTGGGACTTCTGGCAGCAAAGAAAAGAGCCAGCTATGGACTCAAGTGAGAGCTCAGTCTGTCGGACAAGAATTGAACTGTAGAGGGGAATAGACTCTAGGAGCTCAGCTTATCAGAGATGTACCCAGCACAGATATTGTGCCCACAGGGAAGCTTTGTAAAGAAAGAATGAAGAAAGAAGGGACTTCAGTGCCCAGTAACTCCACTAGAGTAGTCTTGGCAGCATGTGACTCACCAACATTGTACTTTTTTGTGTCCATTCTTCCCACAGATGTTGCATGTAATTGTAGGAGAATGTGTTCCAGGTTTAGTGAGGGGAAGTTTTCTATAGCTCTTCTTTGCCATCTTAGTAATTGCCTTTGCTAAGAGCTAGTTTTGTTTACTGGCTGATGCTTAAGGGGAAAGAATAATGGCAGAAGATCTCGAGTGACAATTTTTAGAAGTATAGGATACCTAGAACCTGAGATCTAGGTAACATTTCTCCTCTCCATTTGACCCAATCTGAGACTTGGAGTATGACCTTGGATGGGGAGGGAGGAGAGAATAGTCTTTATGGGAGTTTTTTGGGTAAGAATGATGGAGTTGGACTAGATTATCTCAAAGGTTTTTAGATCTAAATCTGAAAGTTTAGCCTCTTGTGTCTTACTCCAGAATCACATTTTTCACATTTTTCCTCTAATACAATAACTCCTATGAAAAAGCACAGCTAGGTGTCACAGTGGATAGAGCACCAGATCTGGAGACAGGAGGACTTGGGTTTAAATCTGGCTCTAGACACTTCCTAGCTGTGTAATCATAGATAATTCACTTAACCCCAATTACCTAGTTCTTGCCATTCTTCTGTCTTAGAATTGATCCTAAGGTAGAAGACAGGGTGTTTTTTTTAACTCCTTAGAAAAAATTGTTTGTTTTGTTTAATTATGTCATTTATTTATGTTATATTACCATGTCATATTTATTTGCTTTTATTATTACATATTCTATTATTTTTATTTACTTATATTTTGTTTACATGCCCTATCCTTAACATTAAGTACAAAAGATTTAAGGGAAAGAAATAGTACATGAGTAGAACTGGGAAGAGATGTTTTGCATGAAATTTTGGAACTCAATTTGTCTTCTACTGATGCATTTCAGCCCTACCTCAGGGGATAGGAAAACATGCTCTTAATTATTGATATATTTTGTTTTTATCAATTAATTATTGATTTTTCCATATTATCTTTATTTTCCAGACTATTTGTCCATTCTCTAGGCAGAATCATCCTTCATAACAAAGAATAGAACAGAAGTGGAGGGAGCATCATGGCAAAACAAATTAATTAATATATAACAAGCTAGTCCAATGTTGGCAAACCTTTTAGAGATTGTGTGCCCAAACTGTAACTTCAAGACTTCTGTGAGGCCTCCCCAACTCCCATCCCTGCATTACCCCAGAGAGTGGAGAAAGAAAGTGCTCACATTGGTCTGCTGGATAGAGGGGCAGGGCATGCAAAAAATGCCCTCAAGTGCAGTGGAGAGGGGGAATAGAGCAGTTCCCTTCTGTGCCACATGAGCACACATGCCATGTCTTTGCCAATATGGATTCTAGTCCTGTATCTAGTCTGCCACTTCTGCAGAAAGGGACAGAAGAGGGGGCAGCTAGGTGGCTCAGTGGATTGAGAGCCAGGTCCAGAGATGGGAGGTCCTGGGTTCAAATCTGCCCTCAGATACTTCCTAGCTGTGTGACCCTGGGTAAGTCACTTGACCTCCATTGCCCAGCCCTTACCACTCTTCTGCCTTGGAACCAATACACAGTATTGTTATATATACTTATACCACAGAAGGTAAGGGTTTAAAAAAAAAAGAAAGGGATGGAGGTATGTTTTAATTTCTCTTCTTCTCTGGGTTCAAGTTTGGTGATTATCATTATACTGCATTTAACCCTGATTTTGTTGTTGTTCTATCCATTTATATCATTGTAGTTATTGTGGATAGTGTTTTCCTGGTTCTTACAATTAACACATATTTTGTGTCTTTCCCCAAGTTAAAAAAAAACACAACACCTTACTTTGCATTTATTTTTTGTATTTTTTAAAATCTAGCATAGAACAATGACTATTGGCATTTATAAGGTCTGGGGTATCTGTCCCTCCCTGTTCTGTACCCAAATAGATGGTTTGACTGTGTTCCGTACTGGAGAAACCTACCCCTACTAAAAATGGGATTAGGTTTCCCATTCTCAAACTTCTCGGCTCATTAAAACCCCTAACCCTGGCATTCTGGGGGCAAATACTGATTATAGGAAGAGTCATAACTCACAAGTTTTTAGGGTTCCCCAAAGTGAGGTATAAAAGAGATAGATGCAAACATGAATAGGGTATGGGACAGGTAATTCTTTCCTATACAAAAAGAAATGTTAACAACAAAAGAATCACAGTGCTTGTTAACAAGACTGGTTAAAATTCAACAACTTCACATCTAACTTTCCAACTTTCTGAGTGGAATAGGAAGAAATCTACATGTTTTAATGCTGGAAAGGAAGAACATAATAGCAGGACTCATTTGTTCCTTTTTGCACATTCACTGAATCATTGGCTCTGAAGCCAACTGAAAGATTCTGTAATCTCCCTTTGCTCTCAGCACGCATAGATGTAGATTCCTTTCCTTCCTAGCTTCCAGGTTGTCACTGGAAGAAGACAGACAATATCAGTATAGGCTCTGCACAGCCTATCTGGAAAGGCAAATCTGAGGATGCACATTCCTTCTATTATATGTAAATATATGCACATGCATTTAATTTATTTATATTAACAGAATACACATATTAACAACATAATATATAGTATGCATTATGTTTTATTGAATTATATGTTATGCGTGAATACTCTTCGTGACCCCATGGATCATCGTTTCCCATAGGGTTTTCTTGGCTAAGATACTGGAGTGCTTTGCCATTTTCTTCTCCTTTTATCAGGCAACCAGTGGTTGTGACTTGGCCAGGGTCATACAGCTAAAAGAAGTTTCTGAGGACAGATTTGAATTCAGATCTTCCTGACTCCAGGCCCAGGGCTTTATCCACTGAGCCACCCAAGCTACCTCCTAATATAATGGACAGGTAATATACATATTGTATATATTGCCATCTGCCTACTCCATGGCTGGAGGTTGAGGCAAGCCTCAGCTATTATTAGACATTTCTTTATCAAGAACTTTCATATCTAAGGTCAACCAAGTTAAGTTCAGCAGGCTGAACCTCAGATTCTGGGGAAACGAGAACATTTCAGGTAAAGATAGATAAGGCAGGAAATATCTGACTTGTTCCCTAGTTTGGAACAAAGTCTTATCTTTTAACTCTAGGAGGTAACAACTGAAGTCCTCGCTTCTTTCTGGCCATTTCTCTGCCTTCTAATATGAGGATGGAATTAAGGAACACAGTAACTTCTGGCATATTTCTCTACCACTCTCCTCTTGTTTGCTTTTGACACTATTTTCTTAGAATCATAAGATTGCAAAACCTGGCAGGACCTTATTTTGTAACTGGTTGACTCCTGGGGAAAATCTCTAGCTGGGTTTCCATCACTCTAGCATTATAGTCTTGGATTTCCAAAGACCTAGGAGAACCTTGCCACTAACTCTCAGTGAATGTTACTGTCAGGCAGCAGCTAATAGGTAGACAGTGTCTAAATTATTGATACATATTTGCCCCCCCTTAATATCATCTTAATGTTTACCTTATTGTTCTCATTACTGGAAGCTTTAAGCACATCAAAATTGGGTTTGTAAAGTGTGGTCAAGCAACTAATATACTTGTATTTACTTTGTGTCTCTTGAGTTAAAACTTTATGTCTTAGAATCAATATTGTGTGTCAGTTTTAAGGCAGAAGGGCGGCAAGAACTAGGCAATGGAGGTTAGGTGATTTGTCCAGGGTCACACAACTAAGAAGGGTCTGGGGCCAGATTTGAACCCAGAATCTTCCATCTCCAGTCCTGACTTTCAATACATTGAACCATGTAGATGCCCCCATATGTGCCCCATTTTAACATGCTATTAATGTACCCAAAGAAAGATAGCTAACTGAACAAACCATTAGGTTGAAAACAGAAGTGTTAATACAGACATACAAATATAGGCTCTCAATTTTCTGGTTGCTGATGAACATAATAAATGTTATTTTCTATATCTGGTTGATTCTGGATGTCACCCACTAATCCACAGTCTTCTTTGTTCTTGTACTAGATTTAAGTTCAAAGGAGATTCTGTCTCTGTTGCCACTTGAGGGCTTGGGTAAATCATATAACCTCTCTGGGTCTCAGTTTTCCCCATCTATAAAATGAAGGTATGGAACTAGATAATCTCAGAGGTCCTGTCATCTTAGTCACTTCTGTCAGTTCTAAAAGGAGCAACCTGTATATGTTTCATCCCACTCCTTATCAATACCCAGGCAATATTCAGGTGAAGCGGAGAGAGCACTGGATTTGGAATCAGGAAGGCTCATCTTCATGAGTTCAAATCCAACCTCAGACACTTATTAGCCATGTGATCGTGGGCAAGTGTTATAAGAATTTCTGGGACAAGATGGGCACCACTTTGAGTGACAAGATCATCAGTTGGAGACCTTGGAATGTACCCAGGTGCCGTGAGCCAGGGCCAAAAGTCAGTTGGAGCCAACCCTATAAATACCCATCATGCACAGCACAAAAGAGCTCATTCTGGAGCAATCTTGGGAGGTGGGAGGTTCAAGAGATGGAAGGTAGGCAATATATATATATAATCTGCAATTCAGCTTCCTTGCCTGAGATACCTAGAGAGCTATATCTACCATCAATAGAGCTGAGAGAAATAGCAACATCACTGTCATTCAAGAAGATCATCAACAGCCTTCCCTATTCTTTGGCTTGGCTCCGGCCAAGTCAAGCCAGAGTTAGTGAGAGGGTGAAGAATCTCCAGCCTCTACTTGATCCAGCAACTTCTATAGCTTTGATCTTCTCCTTAGATAATTAGCAATAATATTCCTGGATCCTCTATCCTTTTCCTTGTTCCTAACCCTGTTAAGCCAGAATTAAATACAGTTGTTTGATACCAAGTCAAAGATTGAAGTACCTTTCCTGAGTGGTGAATAGATCTAAAGCCATTAGGAAGGGGAAGATAGTCACGCAGTCAGACTCATAGCGTTATCCAGTCAGTGCATTAATAGCCCATATCAACATTCAAACCAACCCCAGGTTGAGGAACTAGAGAAGCTCACAATACACACAACTTCTCAGTGGTTCCCTGCCTGGGCAGCTGTTGAAAGGAGACAACTGGCAGACTCAGTCCAGCAGAGCCTGTCAGATGGGGAGAGGCATAACCCTTCTGCCAGTAGCACTCACACAGAGGTCTGAGTGTGTGTGTGTGTGTGTGTGTCCTCTCACCCCATTCTCTTTTAACACACTCCACTTAATCCTGTTTGCCTCAGTTTCCTCATCTATAAAATGACCTGGAGAAGTAAACAGCAAATCATCCAATATCTTTGCCAAGAAAACCCTAAATGGGGTCGCAGTGAGTTGGATATGATTGAAAAATGGCTGAACAACAACAAAATGCAGGTATGGTGGTTATGAGCTTGGTTCTTATATAGCTCTTGGATGCAGAGTGTACTCTCATAGAATAAACATCTCTCTTCTTTTTTTTTTAAACCCTTACCTTCTGTCTTAGAATCAATTGGTTCTAAGGCAGAAGAGTGGTAAGGACTAGGCAATGGGGGTTAAGTGACTTGCCCAGGGTCACACAGCTAGGAAGTATTTGAACCCAGGAATTCCCAACTCTGGGCCTGACTCTCAATCCACTGAGTCACCCAGCCACCCCCAAAGATCTACCAGTGAATTGTGGCAGGAGGAAGAGAATGGATTGCATTTGCTTATCAAATCCATCTACCACATAGGTGTGCCTCCAAAGCAGCTGACCATTATTCTCCAGTTTTCTAGACTCAAAGTTCATCCCACATATTGGCCCACTGAAGGCCTTCTCACAGTCCCACATTGTCAAAGGTGACTTTGCATAAACAAAATATTTTCATTTCCTTATGACAAGGAAACTGACTTTCTGACACACCTTGTGTGTCTTGCCAACCAAGCCAATTCAGTCCCTTCCCAGGGACAATACTCCTTGAGTGCTGCTGGAACTAGATTAAAACATAATTGGAAAATATTTAGCAAAATAAATAAAAGTACAATAAAACATGGATAATGTGAATTTATTTTTTCTATAATTTCTATTTTTCCTAAGAGGTCAATGTGTAGTCCACAGGGATCAGTTCTATTTGAGGTTGATACCACTGGATTAAAGGACCCATAAAGTTCCTTCTAGCTCTAAATAGAGGATCTTCCCCTCCCTGTTTGTCATTCTGCATTAACTATCTCCCAAAGCTTCTCTGCAAAGGATGTATCTGGGTCTAAAGTGGGCAAAGACAATGGCCCAGAGTGGCCATAGACCGGATCCAGAAGCCCAAGTACAGAAAATGTAAGATTGAGAAGTCATCATGGATCCAAGGGGAGAGAAGTCAAAGTAATTAGAGAAAAGGAATTCAAAACAAAACAAAAACAAAGTTAAGAGGTCCTGGGACGATTCAGTCTTGGTGAGTGTTTGACAATAATATCAAGGTGGGCTGATGAAAAACTGCAAAAGAGCCAGTGTTCTCCAACCTCTCCATTTGAAGACGCAGCCCCCTCGCCTTCCCTGGCACCCAGCTCCCCACCCCTGTCCCCAGTTTATGACTGTTGGGTTCTTCCCAGCATTAGCCATTTACAAAAGTGTAAATGGCGAATGACAGTTTAAAATATTATCCCTCCCATGATTAGGTGCATTTAAAAAAGGATTAAAGCCTTTAACTAAAAAGATGAAGGTCTATCACAGAGCAACTAGTTCAGGAGGTTTTACGAGAGACATTAGGCATTAGAGCAGGGGTCGGCAGGCAACCTTTTTGGCCGTGAGAGCCATAAAGCCACATTTTTAAAAATGTAATTTCATGAGAGCCATACAGTGCTCACAGTGCGGCTCCTGTAACAGCACCTGAAAAAAAATTGACTTTATGGCTCCTGCAGAAAGAGCCATATCTGGCCCTCAAAAGAGCCAGATATGGCTCGAGAGCCATACGTTGCCGACCCCTGCATTAGAGTGAAGAGAAGGAATAAGCATTATCCTGTGTGCCAGGGACTGTGTTTTAAAACAAACAACAACCTCCAAAACTCTTACCTTATGTCTTGGAATTGCTACAGAGTATTGATTCCAAGGCAGAAGAGTGATAAGGGCTAGGCGATTGGGGTTAAATGACTTGCCCAGGATCACACAGTAAGGAAGTATCTAAGACAAGATTTGAACCTAGAACCTTACATTTTTAGGACAGACTTTCTATCCACTGAGCTACCTATGCTATAAGCACTTTTAGCAAATATTATTTTATTTGATTCTTTCCAGCATGGCTGGAATAATACCCTATGGGCCGAGGTCTAGCTACCTGTTCTGTACTCAGTTGAGATATATCTGAGATGTACAGAAGAAAGGGCACTATATTTGGAGTCAATAGGTCTGGGTTCAAACCCTGACTGATATTTATAACATGACTGATATAGGACAAATTACATTGCTTTTCTGAATCTCACTTTGGTGCTGGCAGTGGTTGAATAGATGATTCTGAGGTTCCTTTTGTCTCTAAATCTGTGATCTTTTTAGGCACAGTGGATAGAGCACAGAGCCAGGAGTTAGGAAGACCTGAGTTCAAATCCAGCCTTAGTTTACTAGCTATGTGACCCTGGACAAGTCACTTAACCTCTGCTTCAGTTGACTTAACATAAAATGGGGAATGATGATAGCATCTAGTTTTTGTGAGAATCAAATAAAATATGCACAATGCATGGTACAAAAGAAGGTGCTTTTAAAAAGTTTCTTTCATTCTCTCTTCTGTGAAGAGATATTATAAGGGATAGAGCCACTCAGTGGCACTATGATAGGGCACTGGACCAGGGATCAGGAAGACCTGAATTCAAATGTGAACTCAGACCCTTACTAGCTGTGTGACCCTGGGCAAGTCTCTTGACCCTATTCACCTTAGTTTCCTCATCTGTAAAACGAGCTAAAGAAGGAAATGGGAAACCACTCCAGTATTTTTGTCAGAAAAATCTCAAATGGGGTGGAAAAAGTGGGGCACGACTGAAGTCAATTGAACAACAAAAATTATAAGGGATAGAGGAGTTCTGACAAACTGTTCTCCATTCTCTAAAAGGAAGGATTCAGCAATAGGAAGGATTTAGATGGGCTAGAAAGATTTACTGGAGAAGGTTGTTAAAACACTGGCCTAACTCCTCCAGGGAAACTATCAAAGCCAGAGAGTCTGAGAATATCAGAGCTGGAAGGGACATTAGAGAGTTCCTACTTTACCTCCCCATTTTACAGGTGAGTAAACTGACTCCTAGAGAGGAAGAATGATTTATTTAAGAAATTCACAGCTATAAAATTTTAGAGCAGAAACTAGAACTCACAGTTTTCCTCTCCCCAAGTCAATTATTCTTTTTAATCTTCTATGTTGCTGTTGTTGATTCATTTCAATCTTGTCTGACTCTTCACAACCCCATTTGGGATTTTCTTGGCAAAGATGTTAGAGAGTTTTCCATTTCTTTCTCCAGCTCATTTTACTGAGAAGGAAACTGAGGCAAATATGGTTAAGTGACTTGCCCAGCATCACATAAGCTAGTAAGTATCTGAAGTCAGATTTGAACTCTGGAAGTTGAGTCTTCTTTACTCCAAGTTCAGTACTACTCTATCCACTATCCCACCTATCTGCCCCCAATCTTTTTTACTACTTCTGTTTTGGTTGTTATTATTTATGGTACAGTCTTGTAATTTTATTGGCATAAGGAATGCCCAGAGAGGAAATTCTTTTTACTAATGCAGATCAGCAACTGTTCTTCCACATATTTCTCAATTGAAAAGTATTTTAAGGCAGTCTTAAGAGTGTTGCTTTAGCAACTAGAATGACTTTATTACCAGGCAGGCTCCATGCCTCAGTCTCACTGGAGCATCTCAGACATGGTGAAGTCATGCTCTCTCAGTGGTGGGAGGAGGTGAAGTCACTGTCTGCCTAAGCTCCTGCTACTTAGTCATTCATAGATCAAGCCATGAAGGGGGAAACCCAATCCTTGGAGAGGAAGTTTAGTCAACAAACATTTATAAAGTGACAACAAAGAAAGGGAAAAGACAGTCTCTGCTCTCAAGATCAAAATCTCAAGCCCAGGGTGGGCACTAATGAGATTGTTCAAGAGTCTCAAAGTTTGTCATCTTCAAGGTGGAAACTTTCTAATTTAGACCCAGATCTCCTCTTGTCCTGGGTGAAACAGTGGATTGAGTGCCAGTCCAAGAATCAGGAAGATTCATTTTCTTAAATTCAAATCTAATCTTAGAAGCCTATTAGTTGGTTTGAACAGCACTAAACAGTGAGTGGGATGGGGTTGTGAAGAGTTGAGACGCCATAGTATAAGATAGCAATATATTCTTTCACGAAAGGGAAATTTTCCACTTTGTATGCTTGAGGAATGTCAAAGTATTGAGTTCGAAGACCCAATTTATAAGGTCTTCTAATCATAGAAATTCCACACATCCTACCTCCTTTCTTTTATTCTGGCCAGACTCCCCCTTATTACAAGAATCTTCTTTGACATATTTAAAAGATATGTGAGTTAGCCACTCCACCTGTCAAGGCCTTTGAAATTTGAAGTAGACAAGCTAACAGTTTTGTTTTTAGAGAAGGGGGGTGGTGTTTTAAGAGGAAGGGAAAATACTCACTTTTAACTAGGCTCTTGAAAATATTGGGGTGAAAGACTTCTTATGAGAAGGGCACAGATTATGTCCCACTCCATAGGGAATGTCCACAAATGGCATTGTATGATTTGGAACCTGAAAAGTGGATCTTTTGAGAGAAATAGTTCTACTAGAACAGATCCCTTTTTTTTTTGTTTGTTTAAACCCTTGTACTTTGGTGTATTGTCTCATAGGTGGAAGAGTGGTAAGGGTGGGCAATGGGGGTCAAGTGACTTGCCCAGGGTCACACAGCTGGGAAGTAGCTGAGGCCGGATTTGAACCTAGGACCTCCTGTCTCTAGGCCTGACTCTCACTCCACTGAGCTACCCAGCTGCCCCCTAGAACAGATCCCTTTTGACTCAAATTTTTGAATTTCCAAGGGAATGTTTCCTGAAGCAGACACCTTCATGAAATAGACAGCCAAACTCAACATAGACCAAGAAAGAAACCTTTTGTCGAAATGGATATTAACATATTCCCTATTGCCTTTTGTCCTGTCTATTATAGAATTGTGTTCATTATTCATTGTCTCTTAGAGCACTCTGGCCTTTTTTGAAAGGTTAAGACCTAGGTTGTTCAAACTGCTTTTATTTCTTCCCAGATTTATTGTAGTACAATTGCTTGTTATCAATTTTGTTATTTAAGATAATGTTCTGGATTCAGTTTGTTTTATTCTCCATATTTTTTGTTTCATCACTACCCTAACCCACTTTGGATTAAGTTTTCTGTTTTGCTATACAAATCACTGACTTATTTTATTGAGAACTCACATATTGAGTGGTTCTAATTTGATAATATGTCGAGTAAAGTATTAAAGTAGGGAATTTCTGGAGGCTGTCTTGTTATCCACATAGTCAAAAATTGTGTTAGTTTTTATGAGTATCAATGCCCTACTATTGTCTCATTCTAACCTTGAAATCTGTTAAAGTCTCCCCCAATTAATTCCATGGGTCTTTTTCTCATGAATTCATTTCTAATATTGTCTTTACCATAGTTTTCATTCCTTTAGCACTTAGCATGATGCCTAGCACATAGGAGGTACTCAATAAATTTTTACTGAGGGACAGCTAGGTAGCACAGTAGATAGAGAACCAGACCTGGAGATGGGAGGACCTGGGTTCAAATGTGACCTCAGATACTTCCTAAATGTTTGACTCTCTCTGAGTTATTTAACCCCAATTGTTCTTTTTTTTTTTTAATATATTTTTTTTAAATTTTAAACCCTTAACTTCTGTGTATTGACTTATAGGTGGAAGATTGGTAAGGGTAGGCAATGGGGGTCAAGTGACTTGCCCAGGGTCACACAGCTGGGAAGTGTCTGAGGCCGGATTTGAACCTAGGACCTCCTGTCTCTAGGCCTGGCTCTCAATCCACTGAGCTACCCAGCTGCCCCCTCCCAATTGTTCTTAAAGACTCTTCTATCTTAGAATTGATACTTACTGTCAATTCTAAGACAGAGGTGTGAAAGAGAATTTTAACTCTTTTTGTTTATTTTAACATAATCAATCAAGAACTTGGAGTTCTCTGCCTTTCACACTTACTTCAATCATTAATACTTAGTCCTAAAAGACCACAAGCACTCCCCCCCCTCCCCCCAGTACTAAGCAAATTGGGAGACTATGATTGGTTCCTGAGATGTGATAGACCAGCCCACAGTGAAAGGAACTAGAAACCAGAGAGACAGGAAATGACAGGGAAAAAACTACTTATAAAAGCTAGCTGAGGGCATTCTGATTCATTCTGCTGCTTTGGTGGCTCTTGCTGAGGGAGGACTTCTTCATTGGTGTCTCTGTATTGCATTTCTGCTGCATTGGTGGCTCTTGCTGAAAGAAGGACTCAATTCTGCCTTGGATTCCGCTTGGTGGCTCGAGGAGTTTGGCTTTGGTGACTCACTTGGGTTGAGGAGACCCTGGCCGGAGACCAGCTCTTCTCCTGTCTTCCTGTTTTCACTCTTTGGTGAAGCACTTGAATCCTGACTTAGTTAATTTAGCTAGGCAATATCTTCTACTTCCTTCTTACATTTCCCCTTTTATTATCTCTACCTTGTTGTAATAAAGCTACTAAAACTACTAACAGCCTTTTGACTTAAGAGTTAATTATTATAAATGGCGACTACAACAATATTTTTTTAATTCTTATGTCAAACCCATTTTAATTATTATAGAGGGTAAGGTTTATAAACAAATAAATAAGTGTTGATAGATTGATATTTATGTCATTGGTTTTTCACTCAAAGGTAGACTTTAACATTTATTTGCAATTCATCTCATTCAAATCAGTCCGTTGTCCTAGGCTTTGCAGATCATTTGAAATCCTAGTTCTATCGGCAATGTGTTGCTATACCTACTGGTTTCATATGTCAGTACCTGTAGATTCTGTGATTTTTTATGACAGGGGTTGGCAACCTACATCTCAAGGGGAAACTCCTACCTATTTTAAAATATAAAAAACTATTCTCAGCTTGTGAGGTGAATTAAAAAATAAGAAACAGACTGGTTTGGACCTTTGGGCTCTAGTCTGCCCATCACTATTCTAGGCTATGGAGAAATTCCCTTTCCAAAGAGATCAGATCCCAATTCCTCTAAAACTTAATAGTTAGGTCTTCAGAGAGTTGTTGACGCTCAGAGAGGGAGAGGTTGAGAGGACTTGCCCATCCCTGCAAAGCTGCTTAATGTAAGAGGTGGTTTTGAACTCAGGTTTCTCTGCCTCTCAAATCCATCATCCTATCCGCTATGCCACATTGCCAGTTTCATTTCATCTATAGATTTTATAAACATGACATCAGGATGATATCATGGAAAGAGTCATGGATTTGGAATCAGAAAACCAGGATTCAAATCTCATACTTTTTCTTTATGATCTGTGTGATTTTGAACAAGTGATTTGAAACTTCCTGAGGTTGAGTCATCTCTTGTGTAAAATGAATAGGACAGACTGATAACCTGGAGTCTTTGTAACTCTAAATCCTATGATCTGTTATGAGTAAGATTAGATTAGCTAGTTATTAGGTATTGATTATATATTGATTAGGAAGTACCTAGCAGGAAGGAGCTGGAGCTGGGAATTCCAGGTTGGAATGAAGGAGGAGGAAGTCTATCTGTGTTCTGTGTGTGGACTCCATTAGTGGTAGGCAAAAACTGTTGCCAGCCTGGGAGACCTCAGAGCAAAGGACACCTTGCATCCTGTTTTCCCCTGGGATCCTGTGTGGTGTGGCATTTAAGGAAAGAACAAGAGAAGAGGACAGTGCTTCAAGCAAACCCCTTACTACTTGGTTCCTGAGACAACTGTAGCTCCTGGCATCTAGACATCATCAGTGGATTGTAGTAAGAAATCCCAAAGCCACAAAAGCCCCAGCTGCACTCAAGCCTGGCAGGTTCCAGCTTTGAGGCAGAAACCCAGAGACTCCAGTATAGCTCCTTGGGCCCTGTTAGTTAGATAGCTTAAATTAGTGTAGTTGAATAAGTCCTTCCCTGTCCCTTTGGGTTTTGTTATTAGGTGTTAAGATTTTAGAGTAGTCATTCCTATCCCTCCTTTTAGTTGTTTCTAATTAAAACCCAATTTCACCTTGTTACCTTGTCAGTTAATTCAAGGCCTCTGGCCAGAGTGACAGTTAGCTGTTATTTTTCAGTTGGCAGTGGTGTAGCTGTACAAGACTTCAGTGTCCAGTTTTAGTCTCTCTTACATCCCAGAGAGTGTTCCCACAAACCCCATAGTTGATTTTTAATATCCCTGGTGACCCCATTACTTATATTATCTTACAGATCCCATGTTGTAAATATTAATTCAAATCATTTCTAAGTAGTTTGACCAGTCAGTGTTTGGTGTGAACTGTTTGCTTTCTTTCAAAATCATTGTTACAAGGGATGTCTCACTGAATAAGGGAGGAAAGAGAGATAGAGTCTGGAAAAGAAAATGACAAAGACAAAAGTATCAATTAAAAGTAAGACAACTTTTTAAAAGGTCAAAAAGAAGAGAGTCAATGTATATTTAGTAAATATCTTTAAGGATGTTAAGGATTCTAAGAGGTATAAGTGAGGAAGGGGTTCATTAAGTAAGTAAGCTAGTCTGGGCAAATATCTGGAGGTAGGAAATGTAATGGTGAGTTCAGAGAGGACCAAGTAAGCTAATTTGACTGGACTGTAGAGTAAATGAATTAGGAGTTATATTAAATATAACCAGGAAAGTTGGAGGAAGCTAGAGGCTGAAAGGCTTTAAAAGCCAAGTTCCTAAGAGGCAATAGGTAGCAAGAATGCTCTCTCTGTGTGGTATTAAGCACAGATTCTGTGTGGTGGCTAAATATTGAGCAGTGTCTCTTGTTCTGATTAAAGATTTGGTCTTGCTGACTACTTTAGTGGTTCTGTGTTTTTCCAAGTTGACATACAGTAGCAGAAATATTGATTGCCCTAAACTATTTTCAGGAAAATAAGGTTCCAAGATTACTCTGAGAGACTCATGATAAAAAATTTTTAAAAAAGAAAATTGCATTCCGGGTTAAGATGGCGGCAGAGTAAGAAGCAGCTCTTAACCTCTCCTGACCGAGACACACAAAACTCCTCAAGGGGACATAAAAACAAGTCCAGACGAACGGAGGAACCCCACAACAGGGCACAGCGTAGAAGGTACGTGGAATCGAGGCATTTCCATGCTAAAAAAGGGGTGAAACAGCTCTCACTAAATCGCGGGCTGAGCAACCACCCCACCCCCACCCCCTCTACACACAACACCTATAGCTCCGAAGCCAGCTAAAAAGAAATAGAGCAAGTTTGGGGCACCCATCGAGTCATTGGCAGCTCCGGGGCCTGTTCCTGAGAGCAGCAAGATTTAGGACCCCAAAAAGCTAACGAACGCACACAAAATTTGAGCATGGGAGCAGGGCGCCGAGAGTGGACGCAGGGTTCAGAGAGCGGGCTGAGAGCGCGGGCACGGGCGGAGGCATGGGTGGAGGCAGACACAGCCAGGAGCTAAAGCTCTGAAACCCTGAGTGGGGAACCAGTGCAGACGGGTATACGACTGTGGAAGCAGCGCCCTGAGACTTGTAAAGAAACCTCCGGCAGACGATCAAGCAAGGGGGTGCACCAGGGGGCTTGACGGCAGACAGACCCTGAGCGCGAGGATAAACCTGAGAAGCTGCTGGACTAACAATGGCTACCCAGTCTCAGGAAGTTCAGAAGAGAAAGATTAACAACAAGAAAAAGAAGTCTTTAACACTCCACAACTTTTACACAGAGAAAATCCAGAAAACAGAGGAGGAGAACAAACAAGCATCCGGACCCTCCTCAAATAAGGAAAACTCCTCACAAGCTATGGAAGAGTTCAAAACTGAGATTTTGAGGAAAATGGAAGAGATCTGGCAAGAAAAGAACAGTTTAAAAGGTAGAATCTTGCAATTGGAAAGTGAGGCTCAGAAACCAAATGAACTGATGAGCAAATTGAACACCAAAAATGACTAGATTGAAAAGGAATACCAGAAGATTATGGCCGAAAACCAGAAGATTATGGCCGAAAACCAGAAGATTATAGCCGAAAATCAGAAGATTACAGCCAAAAACCAGAAGATTATAGCCAAAAATCAAAAGATCATAGCCGAAAAACCGAAAGATTATAGCCGAAAATCAATCCCTAAAGGCTAGAATTGAGCAAGTAGAA